>NC_091468.1:22953585-23268168 GCF_027789765.1 Dendropsophus ebraccatus
TGATTAGCAGTGATTGCTGAAGTTGGATAAAGCTCTAACGTTGTCTGGAAAACATGGATACAGCCAATGACTATATCCATGTTTTCCACATAGCCTTAGGGCTTTATCCAACTTCAGCAGCCACCGCTAATCAAATGCTGAACAATCGGGTTCGGATGGACTCAAGTATGCTTGAGGTTCGCTCATCTCTACTAATAAAGTTACAATACTGATGTGTATGCCCCTACTGGCTGGAAATGGAAGTGCGGATATATGAAGGTGATGAAGACCAAAACATTCAGTGTTGTCACCCATGGCATCTGTGCCCCTCCACCACTTCCTAATAGTAATGGCATGATGACGCAATCACTTCCCCAGCAGTCAGAGTAGGATGCCCCAGTTTCTGGGTGAAAAGAAGCAGCACCACCCTGTGGAAGCACTCCGCACATGAACGCACATGAGGCCAGGAGCAGACTCTGATAATACACCATGTCTTCATACATCACATATGCCGGCGTTCAACCTGTTTTCTGCCACAATGGCTCCAGCTGTATTTTTTGTAGGTTAACAGATAATGGAGAGGAAGTGGAGAAGATGATAAATTCCCCCCGGGACATATCTGTGCAGCAGCCGTCCCTCCATCCTCTCCTAGCTGACTGCAGACACCAGAGCTGAGGAAGATCTTATATATACACACCACTATGGCCACTCCGCATCTAGGTTAATGAGATGTAAAATAAATGCTGCCACGTAAGGATCCTGAACCCTCCATTTATAACAGAGGGGAAGAAAGTGTTAGCGCAAATGAATACAAATCACCTAGGAGAGTCTACACAGTATGTAAGCGCGGCCCCTATAACACCTCATAGTAGCTGACACCCATAACTACAAGACTGTATGCATGGAGCTCATCTACCTCACTTATCCTGTACTCATCCAGAGCTGCACTCATCAATCTGCTGGTGGAGTCACTGTGTACATACATTACATTACTTATCCTGTACTGATCCTGAGTTACATCCTGTATTATACTCCAGAGCTGTGCTCACTATTCTGCTGGTGGGGTCACTGTGTACATACATTACATTACTTATCCTTTGCCTATATGGCTTTTTTGTCTCAAAATGACGGCGGTCCAAAAATACGGCCAAAAGACAATGTTATGTGAAAATAGCTTCAGGGCCTTATTACATGCAGTGATAATTGGCCGAATAAGGCAGATTATCACTCTGTGTAATAGAGACAATAATCAGCTGATGAAATGTTCAACAGCTGATCGATTGTCTAAGTCCAAACCTAAAATAATCAGCCGACAGCTGACGATTAAACTGTTCATATACAGGGAAACCTTTATGAGCTGACCACCAAAAAAAAAAAAAAAAAAAGGTCTTTTATGGGGTTGGTCTTATGAAAAAACAAAGTATAGAAAATGCTGAATTAAGTGTCTAATAGAATCAGGAACATGTACAGCATATACATATATACATAATGATGAAAGAGCACACATTCATGTCTTTTATCATGTGTTTAATGAGACGGCAGTCATACAGCAGACACTACTGTATTATGAACTTTATTTCATACATCCCTACATATGGGAAATATTGTCCAGCCTTAAAACTATTCTTGGAACTGAATGCAGTATAACATAAGTACAGTGCGATGTGCAGCCATTTCTGTCCTTTTGGCTTGTGCATAACATAAGTACAGTACCAGCTCTATACACCATTCTATTATATCACTGGTATCAGCTCTATATACCATTCTATTACATCACTGGTAACAGCTGTATATACCTTTCTATTACTGGTATCAGCTCTATACCCCATTCATCTCTATCACTGGTATCAGCTTTATACACCATTTTGTTACATCACTGGTATTAGGAGATCTACACACCATTGTATTACATCACAGGAATCAGCTATATTTACTGTACACAGGTCTATTCTCCTAAATGCAGCTATACTTACTGTATCCAGGTCCAGTCTCCTGAAGGCAGCTATACTTACTGTATCCAGGTCCAGTCTCCTGAAGGCAGCTATACTTACTGTATCCAGATCCAGTCTCCTGAAGGCAGCTATACTTACTGTATCCAGGTCTAGTCATCTGAAGGAAAATTTTGAGTATTGTGCCGGTTTAAAAAAAAAAAAAAAAAAAAAAAAAAAAAAAAAAAAAAAGACTAAAGGCCCTATTCCACAGAACGATTATCGCCCGTATTTGGCCGATATCGGCCGCCACAGGACGATAATCGTCCCGTGGAATAGAGTGCAACGATCAGCCGACATCGTTCATGATGGCTGATCGTTGCAGTCGCTTGTTTTTCAACATGTTGAAAAACAAGCGACTGATACGATACAGCAACGATCTGCTGCCGGCGCTCCGTTGAATATGGGCTGCCCGGACAATCAGCAATCACCCAGGCAGCCCCCCCCCCCCCACACACACACAGCTCCCCGCTGCCCCTCCCGCACTCACCCGCTCGCTGCTGCCGCGGTGAATAGTGGCGGCAGCGAGCGGGGAACGAGGAGCAAACGAGTGCTGAGATCGCTCGTTTGCTCCTCTAGACGACCTGTGAAAGAGGGCCATAAGTCCCAGACATCTGAGCTCACAGAGAAGGCAGCCCTTGCTCTGAGCTGTTCATACATTACCTTTACACCCTCCCGGTATCCTCCTGCCTTCTGATCTCTTCCCTGAGGGTGGAAAGGTAATGTATGAACAGCTTAGGGCAAGGGCTGCCTTCTCTGTGAGCGCAGAAGCCTAAGACTTCCAGTGTTTAGTTTTTTTTTGTTTTTTTTAAACCGGCAAAAGACTCCAAATCTGTCTTCAGGAGACTGAACCTGGATACAGTAAGTATAGCTGTTATATAGCTGCCTTCAGGAGACTGAACCTGGATACAGTAAGTATAGCTGTTATATAGCTGCCTTCAGGACACTGGATTTGGATACAGTAAGTATAGCTGCTATATAGCTGCCTGCAGGAGACTGGACCAGGACAAAAATAAGTATAGCTGTTATATAACTGCTTTCAGGAGACTGGACCTGGATACAGTAAGTATTGCTGTTATATACCAGCCTTCAGGAGACTGAACTTGGATACAGTAAGTATAGCTGTTATATAGCTGCCTTCAGGAGACTGAACCTGGATACAGTAAGTATAGCTGTTATATAGCTGCCTTCAGGAGACTGGACCTGGATACAGTAAGTATAGCTGTTATATAGCTGCCTTCAGGAGACTGGACCTGGATACAGTAAGTATAGCTGTTATATAGCTGCCTTCAGGAGACTGGACCTGGATACAGTAAATATAGCTGTTATATAGCTGCCTTCAGGACACTGGATTTGGATACAGTAAGTATAGCTGTCATATAACTGCTTTCAGAAGACTGGACCTGGATACAGTAAGTATAGCTGTTATAGCTGTTATATAGCTGCCTTAAGGAGACTGAACCTGGATACAGTAAGTATAGCTGCATTTAGTTATATTGATGGTGACACTTTATAGGAAACCTGTCACCCTTGGAGAGCTGGCCGAACCCACCCCACCCCTGGATAGAGCCCCCCCCATACTTACCCCCTCCTGCCACCGGGAAATCACTGCTTCTTTGCACACTCATTATGCGAATGAGCAGGGATGAGTTTTATGGATTCATCTCTGCTCATTTGCATAATGAGAATGCAAAGGAGCAGTGTTTTTGTCTCTGCGACAGGATCGGGAATGGGACCTGCAGGAGGGGGTAAGTATGGGGGGCTTTATCCAGGGGTGGGGTGGGTTTGGCCCACTCTCCCAGGGTGACAAGTTACCTTTTAAAGGACATAGCTAAAGGAGCAAACACAAAGACAACATAATTCTAGAGAAGTCATTGCATAAAGTTCATCAAGTGATAGACCCGACCCTATAGGTCAATGTACTACTGGGGTCTAATGTTCCTACTGCGCTCCAAGGAATTTACTATTGTTTGGTTGCTATAAAAGCACAATCACATTATTTCCTGGTGAAGTGGAACAACCTGCTAATGTCTACAGCAAGACACGCCATTAATCCTGCATGGATGAAAATGGTTTTATTGATGTCCACAGGCAAAAGACTGTCAATAATCTACAGCAATAAATGGGGTAGTATACAGCAGTATTACTCAACCTGCAGTACATGTACCACAGAGGGTATGAAGAGCAGGTGTTACAGAAAAAAAAAAAGTCTTGCTTTTGGTGCCAGAACACTGTAGGTTGTTCTCCTGCTCTGTGCTGCAGGGGGCATATCTGGCTACAAGGGGCATACCTGACCAAAGAAGGCATATCTGGTGTAGTATAGAGAATGTGTCCCCGCTGTGTGGTGTAGTATATAGAGGATGTGTCCCCCTGTGTGGTGTAGTATAGAGGATGTGTCCCCCTGTGTGGTGTAGTATAGAGGATGTGTCTCCCTGTGTGGTGTAGTATAGAGGATGTGTCCCCCTGTGTGGTGTAGTATAGAGGATGTGTCCTGTGTGGTGTAGTATAGAGGATGTGTCCTGTGTGGTGTAGTATAGAGAATGTGTCCCCGCTGTGTGGTGTAGTATATAGAGGATGTGTCCCCCTGTGTGGTGTAGTATAGAGGATGTGTCCTCCTGTGTGGTGTAGTATAGAGGATGTGTCCCCCTGTGTGGTGTAGTATAGAGGATGTGTCCCCCTGTGTGGTGTAGTATAGAGGATGTGTCCCCCTGTGTGGTGTAGTATAGAGGATGTGTCCCCCTGTGTGGTGTAGTATAGAGGATGTGTCCTCCTGTGCGGTGTAGTATAGAGGATGTGTCCCCCTGTGTGGTGTAGTATAGAGGATGTGTCCTCCTGTGTGGTGTAGTATAGAGGATGTGCCCCCGTGTGGTGTAGTATAGAGAGTATGTGTCCCTCCTGTGTGGTGTAGTATAGAGGATGTGTCCCCCTGTGTGGTGTAGTATAGAGGATGTGTCCCCCTGTGTGGTGTAGTATAGAGGATGTGTCCCCCCTGTGTGGTGTAGTATAGAGGATGTGTCCCCCTGTGTGGTGTAGTATAGAGGATGTGTCCCCCCCTGTGTGGTGTAGTATAGAGGACGTGTCCCCCTGTGTGGTGTAGTATAGAGGATGTGTCCCCCTGTGTGGTGTAGTATAGAGGATGTGTCCCCCTGTGTGGTGTAGTATAGAGGATGTGTCCCCCTGTGTGGTGTAGTATAGAGGATGTGTCCCCCTGTGTGGTGTAGTATAGAGGATGTGTCCCCCTGTGTGGTGTAGTATAGAGGATGTGTCCCCCTGTGTGGTGTAGTATAGAGGATGTGTCCCTCCTGTGTGGTGTAGTATAGAGGATGTGTCCCCCTGTGTGGTGTAGTATAGAGGATGTGTCCCTCCTGTGTGGTGTAGTATAGAGGATGTGTCCCCCTGTGTGGTGTAGTATAGAGGATGTGTCCTGTGCGGTGTAGTATAGAGGATGTGTCCCCCTGTGTGGTGTAGTATAGAGGATGTGTCCCCCTGTGTGGTGTAGTATAGAGGATGTGTCATCCTGTGTGGTGTAGTATAGAGGATGTGCCCCCCTGTGTGGTGTAGTATAGAGGATGTGTCCCCCTGTGTGGTGTAGTATAGAGGATGTGCCCCCCTGTGTGGTGTAGTATAGAGGATGTGTCCCCCTGTGTGGTGTAGTATAGAGGAGGTGTCCCCCCTGTGTGGTGTAGTATAGAGGAGGTGTCCCCCCTGTGTGGTGTAGTAGAGAGGATGTGTGGTGTAGTATAGAGGATGTGTCCCCCTGTGTGGTGTAGTATAGAGGATGTGTCCCCCTGTGTGGTGTAGTATATAGAGGATGTGTCCCCCTGTGTGGTGTAGTATATAGAGGATGTGTCCCCCTGTGTGGTGTAGTATATAGAGGATGTGTCCCCCTGTGTGGTGTAGTATATAGAGGATGTGTCCCCCTGTGTGGTGTAGTATATAGAGGATGTGTCCCCCTGTGTGGTGTAGTATATAGAGGATGTGTCCCCCTGTGTGGTGTAGTATATAGAGGATGTGTCCCCCTGTGTGGTGTAGTATATAGAGGATGTGTCCCCCTGTGTGGTGTAGTATATAGAGGATGTGTCCTCCTGTGTGGTGTAGTATAGAGGATGTGTCCCCCTGTGTGGTGTAGTATATAGAGGATGTGTCCCCCTGTGTGGTGTAGTATAGAGGAGGTGTCCCCCCTGTGTGTTGTAGTATAGAGGATGTGTCCCCCTGTGTGGTGTAATATAGAGGATGTGTCCTCCTGTGTGGTGTAGTATAGAGGATGTGTCCTCCTGTGTGGTGTAGTATATAGGATGTGTCCCTCCTGTGTGGTGTAGTATAGAGGATGTGTCCCTCCTGTGTGGTGTAGTATAGAGGATGTGTCCCTCCTGTGTGGTGTAGTATAGAGGATGTGTCCCTCCTGTGTGGTGTAGTATAGAGGATGTGTCCCTCCTGTGTGGTGTAGTATAGAGGATGTGTCCCCCTGTGTGGTGTAGTATAGAGGATGTGTCCCCCTGTGTGGTGTAATATAGAGGATGTGTCCTCCTGTGTGGTGTAGTATATAGAGGATGTGTCCTCCTGTGTGGTGTAGTATAGAGGATGTGTCCCCCTGTGTGGTGTAGTATAGAGGAGGTGTCCCCCCCTGTGTGGTGTAGTATAGAGGAGGTGTCCCCCCTGTGTGGTGTAGTATAGAGGATGTGTCCCCCTGTGTGGTGTAGTATAGAGGATGTGTCCCTCCTGTGTGGTGTAGTATAGAGGATGTGTCCCTCCTGTGTGGTGTAATATAGAGGATGTGTCCTCCTGTGTGGTGTAGTATAGAGGATGTGTCCTGCGTGGTGTGGTGTAGTATAGAGGATGTGTCCTGTGTGGTGTAGTATAGAGGATGTGTCCTCCTGTGTGGTGTAGTATAGAGGATGTGTCCCCCTGTGTGGTGTAGTATAGGGGATGTGTCCCCCTGTGTGGTGTAGTATAGAGGATGTGTCCTCCTGTGTGGTGTAGTATAGAGGTCGTGTCCCTCTGTGTGATGTAGTATAGAGGATGTGTCCTGTGTGGTGTAGTATAGAGGATGTGTCCCCCCCTGTGTGGTGTAGTATAGAGGATGTGTCCTCCTGTGCGGTGTAGTATAGAGGATGTGTCCCCCTGTGCGGTGTAGTATAGGGGATGTGTCCTCCTGTGTGGTGTAGTATAGAGGATGTGTCCTCCTGTGTGGTGTAGTATAGAGGATGTCCCCCCCAGTGTGGTGTAGTATAGAGGATGTCCCCCCCTGTGTGGTGTAGTATAGGGAATGTGTCCCTCCTGTGTGGTGTAGTATAGAGGATGTGTCCCCCTGTGTGGTGTAGTATAGAGGATGTGTCCCCCTGTGTGGTGTAGTATAGAGGAGGTGTCCCCCCTGTGTGTTGTAGTATAGAGGATGTGTCCCCCTGTGTGGTGTAATATAGAGGATGTGTTCCCCTGTGCGGTGTAGTATAGAGGATGTGTCCCCCTGTGTGGTGTAGTATAGAGGATGTGTCCCCCTGTGTGGTGTAGTATAGAGGATGTGTCCCCCTGTGTGGTGTAGTATAGAGGATGTGTCCCCCTGTGTGGTGTAGTATATAGAGGATGTGTCCCCCTGTGTGGTGTAGTATAGAGGATGTGTCCCCCTGTGTGGTGTAGTATAGAGGAGGTGTCCCCCCTGTGTGTTGTAGTATAGAGGATGTGTCCCCCTGTGTGGTGTAATATAGAGGATGTGTTCCCCTGTGCGGTGTAGTATAGAGGATGTGTCCCCCTGTGTGGTGTAGTATAGAGGATGTGTCCCCCTGTGTGGTGTAGTATAGAGGATGTGTCCCCCTGTGTGGTGTAGTATAGAGGATGTGTCCCCCTGTGTGGTGTAGTATATAGAGGATGTGTCCCCCTGTGTGGTGTAGTATAGAGGATGTGTCCCCCTGTGTGGTGTAGTATAGAGGATGTGTCCCCCTGTGTGGTGTAGTATAGAGGATGTGTCCCCCTGTGTGGTGTAGTATAGAGGATGTGTCCCCCTGTGTGGTGTAGTATATAGAGGATGTGTCCCCCTGTGTGGTGTAGTATAGAGGATGTGTCCCCCTGTGTGGTGTAGTATATAGAGGATGTGTCCCCCTGTGTGGTGTAGTATATAGAGGATGTGTCCCCCTGTGTGGTGTAGTATAGAGGATGTGTCCCCCTGTGTGATGTAGTATAGAGGATGTGTCCTCCTGTGTGGTGTAGTATAGAGGATGTGTCCTCCTGTGTGGTGTAGTATAGAGGATGTGTCCTCCTGTGTGGTGTAGTATAGAGGATGTGTCCCCCTGTGTGGTGTAGTATAGAGGATGTGTCCTCCTGTGTGGTGTAATATAGAGGATGTGTCCTCCTGTGTGGTGTAGTATAGAGGATGTGTCCCCCTGTGTGGTGTAGTATAGAGGATGTGTCCCCCTGTGTGGTGTAATATAGAGGATGTGTCCCCCTGTGTGGTGTAATATAGAGGATGTGTCCTCCTGTGTGGTGTAGTATAGAGGATGTGTCCCCCTGTGTGGTGTAGTATAGAGGATGTGTCCTCCTGTGTGGTGTAATATAGAGGATGTGTCCTCCTGTGTGGTGTAGTATAGAGGATGTGTCCCCCTGTGTGGTGTAGTATAGAGGATGTGTCCTCCTGTGTGGTGTAATATAGAGGATGTGTCCTCCTGTGTGGTGTAGTATAGAGGATGTGTCCCCCTGTGTGGTGTAGTATAGAGGATGTGTCCTCCTGTGTGGTGTAATATAGAGGATGTGTCCTCCTGTGTGGTGTAGTATAGAGGATGTGTCCCCCTGTGCGGTGTAGTATAGAGCAGTGTTTCTCAACCTTTTCAGGCCAAGTACCCCCATGCGACAAGATGCTCCAGCCGAGTACCCCCAACGATGCCATCCATTAATAACATTGCCCGGGGTAGATTTACATGTACGTTTCACAGCAAAATCCACTGCGATACTCTGTACTGTTATGGCCTATGGCTCTGCATTCTCACAGAGGATTTTCAATCTGCTGCGAGAATGTAGCCGCTGCCTATTTACCTAATTAGCTGCCGGCCCTTAACAGATCATACTTACCTCCCTGTACTCCCACCTGCTTCTCTGGCTCCCAGCTCACTGACAGCCCACTCATCCAATCAGTGGCTACGGTGGGACTGTGCACTGATTGGCTGAGCAGGCCGTCAGTAAACCGGGTGCCAGAGAAGCAGGTGGGATATATCCCACAGAGATGGATATGTCCCCCTGTAGCCAGATACCTCCCCCCATGTAGTCAAGAGGCCTTCTTCTATGTAGCCAGATATCTCCCCCATGTAGTCAGATACCTCCCCCATGTAGTCAAGAGGCCTTCTTCTATGTAGCCAGATATTTTCCCTATGTAGCCAGATACCCCTTATATGTAGCAAGATATCCCCCCATGTAGCCAGATACCTCCTCCCCATGTAGTCAGATACCTCCCTATGTAGCCAGATACCTCTGCAATGTAGTCAGATACCTCCCCCATGTAGCCAGATACCTCCCCCATGTAGCCAGATACCTCCCCCATGTAGCCAGATACCTCCCCCATGTAGCCAGATACCTCTCCCCCATGTAGCCAGATACCTCTCCCCCATGTAGCCAGATACCTCTCCCCCATGTAGCCAGATATCTCCCCCCATGTAGTCAGATACCTCCCCATGTAGTCAGACACCTCCCCCATGTAGCCAGATATCTCCCCCTATGTAGTCAGATACCTCCCCATGTAGTCAGATATCTCCCCATGTAGTCAGACACCTCCCCCATGTAGCCAGATACCTCCCCAATGTAGTCAGATACCCACCCCTACGTAGTCAGATACCTCCCCATGTAGTCAGATATCTCCCCATGTAGTCAGACACCTCCCCCATGTAGCCAGATACCTCCCCCATGTAGTCAGATATCTCCCCATGTAGTCAGATACCTCCCCCTATGTAGTCAGATACCTCCCCCATGTAGTCAGATACCTACCCCCTTGCAGCCAGACATCTCCCCATGTAGTTAAGATACCTCCTTCTATAGCCAGATACCTCCCCATGTAGCCATATATCACTTTTCCTTTTCCTCTCCATCTGGCCCAGACCACCATGATGATTTCTTGCAGCTACAATTTACCTCTTGCCAGAGAACCTGCCAAACATCTTAGGCGTCACAGTTTTCCTTTAACTTCCCTCCCTTTTTCCTACCTATAGGCTCCCATACAGTAATAATTCCGCTGTTTGGTGTAATGCGCTGTAAAGTGAGTAGGTGTGTGGGTTATCCCTGTATTTAGGATCCCTCATTAAAAATAATATCCCCTTCCATGACCCACCCATATAGTAATAATGCCTCCTGCCCTGCCCCCATAGTAATGCCCACCATTCTACACCCTCCCCCTCCTGCCCCAACAAACAAAAAAAATTCATACTCACGTTATCCGCCCATGGGGGGGAGGGGTCTTCCTCTCTTCTCCAGCCTCTGAGCCACAAGGAGATTAAGGGGAGAGTAAGGTCTGAGGGGGAAAAGAAGGAAAGAGGAGGATAGAGGAGGTGAAGGGGGAGTGGAAGAGAGAGAAGGTGAAGGGGGGAGAGGAAGAGAGAGGTGAAATGGGAGAGGAAGAGAGAGGAGGCGAAGAAGGGAGAGGAAGAGAGAGGAGGTGAAGAAGGGAGAGGAAGAGAGAGGAAGACAGGGGAGAGAGGAGGTGATGGGGAAGAGGAAGACAGGGGAGAGAGGAGGTGATGGGGGAGAGGAAGACTGGGGAGAGAGGAGGTGATGGGGGAGAGGAAGACTGGGGAGAGAGGAGGTGATGGGGGAGAGGAAGACTGGGGAGAGAGGAGGTGATGGGGGAGAGGAAGACTGGGGAGAGAGGAGGTGATGGGGGAGAGGAAGACTGGGGAGAGAGGAGGTGATGGGGGAGAGGAAGACTGGGGAGAGAGGAGGTGAAGAAGGGAGAGGGGGAGAGAGGAGGTGAAGAAGGGAGAGGGGGAGAGAGGAGGTGAAGAAGGGAGAGGAGGAGAGAGGAGGTGAAGAAGGGAGAGGAAGAGAGAGGAGGTGAAGAAGGGAGAGGAAGAGAGAGGAGGTGAAGAAGGGAGAGGAAGAGAGAGGAGGTGAAGAAGGGAGAGGAAGAGAGAGGAGGTGAAGAAGGGAGAGGAAGAGAGAGGAGGTGAAGAAGGGAGAGGAAGAGAGAGGAGGTGAAGAAGGGAGAGGAAGAGAGAGGAGGTGAAGAAGGGAGAGGAAGAGAGAGGAGGTGAAGAAGGGAGAGGAAGAGAGAGGAGGTGAAGAAGGGAGAGGAAGAGAGAGGAGGTGAAGAAGGGAGAGGAAGAGAGAGGAGGTGAAGAAGGGAGAGGAAGAGAGAGGAGGTGAAGAAGGGAGAGGAAGAGAGAGGAGGTGAAGAAGGGAGAGGAAGAGAGAGGAGGTGAAGAAGGGAGAGGAAGAGAGAGGAGGTGAAGAAGGGAGAGGAAGAGAGAGGAGGTGAAGAAGGGAGAGGAAGAGAGAGGAGGTGAAGAAGGGAGAGGAAGAGAGAGGAGGTGAAGAAGGGAGAGGAAGAGAGAGGAGGTGAAGAAGGGAGAGGAAGAGAGAGGAGGTGAAGAAGGGAGAGGAAGAGAGAGGAGGTGAAGAAGGGAGAGGAAGAGAGAGGAGGTGAAGAAGGGAGAGGAAGAGAGAGGAGGTGAAGAAGGGAGAGGAAGAGAGAGGAGGTGAAGAAGGGAGAGGAAGAGAGAGGAGGTGAAGAAGGGAGAGGAAGAGAGAGGAGGTGAAGAAGGGAGAGGAAGAGAGAGGAGGTGAAGAAGGGAGAGGAAGAGAGAGGAGGTGAAGAAGGGAGAGGAAGAGAGAGGAGGTGAAGAAGGGAGAGGAAGAGAGAGGAGGTGAAGAAGGGAGAGGAAGAGAGAGGAGGTGAAGAAGGGAGAGGAAGAGAGAGGAGGTGAAGAAGGGAGAGGAAGAGAGAGGAGGTGAAGAAGGGAGAGGAAGAGAGAGGAGGTGAAGAAGGGAGAGGAAGAGAGAGGAGGTGAAGAAGGGAGAGGAAGAGAGAGGAGGTGAAGAAGGGAGAGGAAGAGAGAGGAGGTGAAGAAGGGAGAGGAAGAGAGAGGAGGTGAAGAAGGGAGAGGAAGAGAGAGGAGGTGAAGAAGGGAGAGGAAGAGAGAGGAGGTGAAGAAGGGAGAGGAAGAGAGAGGAGGTGAAGAAGGGAGAGGAAGAGAGAGGAGGTGAAGGAGGGAGAGGAAGAGAGAGGAGGTGAAGAAGGGAGAGGAAGAGAGAGGAGGTGAAGAAGGGAGAGGAAGAGAGAGGAGGTGAAGAAGGGAGAGGAAGAGAGAGGAGGTGAAGAAGGGAGAGGAAGAGAGAGGAGGTGAAGAAGGGAGAGGAAGAGAGAGGAGGTGAAGAAGGGAGAGGAAGAGAGAGGAGGTGAAGAAGGGAGAGGAAGAGAGAGGAGGTGAAGAAGGGAGAGGAAGAGAGAGGAGGTGAAGAAGGGAGAGGAAGAGAGAGGAGGTGAAGAAGGGAGAGGAAGAGAGAGGAGGTGAAGAAGGGAGAGGAAGAGAGAGGAGGTGAAGAAGGGAGAGGAAGAGAGAGGAGGTGAAGAAGGGAGAGGAAGAGAGAGGAGGTGAAGAAGGGAGAGGAAGAGAGAGGAGGTGAAGAAGGGAGAGGAAGAGAGAGGAGGTGAAGAAGGGAGAGGAAGAGAGAGGAGGTGAAGAAGGGAGAGGAAGAGAGAGGAGGTGAAGAAGGGAGAGGAAGAGAGAGGAGGTGAAGAAGGAAGAGGAAGAGAGAGGAGGTGAAGAAGGGAGAGGAAGAGAGAGGAGGTGAAGGGGAGAGAGGAAGAGAGACGAGGTGAATGGGGGAGAGGAAGACAGGGGAGAGAGGAGGTGAAGAAGGGAGAGGAAGAGAGAGGAGGTGAAGGGGGGAGAGGAAGACAGGGGAGAGAGGAGGACAGAGGAGGAGAGCGGTGATGGGGGTGAGAGAAGGTGATGGGTGATGAGGGGTGAGAGGAGGTGGTGGGGGTAGGGAGGAGATGATGGGGGTACAGAGGAGATGATGGGGGTACAGAGGAGATGATGGGGGTAGGGAGGTGATGATGGGGGTAGAGAGGTGATGATGGGGGTACAGAGGTAATAATGGGGGTAGAGAGGAAGTGGAGGGGGGACAGAGGTGATGATGGGGGTAGAGAGGTGATGATGGGGGTAGAGAGGAGGTGGAGGGGGGGGTAAGAGGTGATGATGGGGGTACAGAGGAGGTGGAGGGGGGAGAGAGGTGATGATGGGGGTACAGAGGTTAAGATGGGGTAGAGAGGTGATGATGGGGGTAGAGAGGAGGTGGAGGGGGTACAGAGGTGATGATGAGGGTAGAGAGGAGGTGGAGGGGGGAGAGAGGTGATTATGGGGGTACAGAGGTGATGATGGGGTACAGAGGTGATGATGGGGGTAGAGAGGTGATGATGGGGGTAGAGAGGTGATGATGGGGGTAGAGAGGAGGTGGAGGGGGGAGAGAGGTGATGATGGGGGTAGAGAGGAGGTGGAGGGGGGAGAGAGGTGATGATGTAGTGGTGCGCTGGGGGCTTCTGCTGCAGTGGATTGTGGACCGGGAGATGGGGCCCCCCACTTCCACAGGCAGCAGCGTCAATTGTAGGACGAGGGGGGCCCCATCTCCCGGTCTACAAACCACTGATTGACCGGAGAGAAGCAGCGTCAGCCGTAGGGGAGACCGGGGAGAAGCGGCGGCAGGTGGACATGGGGGGCGCCCCATATCCTGGTCCACAATCTACTGCAGGAGCCGCGGGCGGGGTAGCACCACTACCCCCTCGCAACTCACTGTCTCTGAGGCCCTGCTGGTCCGGCCGCCTGCGGGGACATCAGCCTGCCACCGCCGCATCTCCTCTCCTCTCCGCCGGGTCACCTCAGGCAGCCTGTTCGGGATTCGTCCCCAGGCTGCCGCATATCCTGCTGGAGCCCCCGGCTGGACGCTGCAACCCGATCCGGGAGCCGCGGGGGAAGAGCGTGAGGCTCCCGGATCGGGTTGCAGCGTCCAGCCGGGGGCTCCAGCAGGATATGCGGCAGCCTGGGGACGAATCCCGAACAGGCTGCCTAAGGTGACCCGGCGGAGAGGAGATGCGGCGGTGGCAGGCTGATGTCCCCGCAGGCGGCCGGACCAGCAGGGCCTCAGAGACAGTGAGTTGAGAGGCTGCTGGTTTGTATCCTCGGACTTCATCCTTCCCCCAGCAGCCTCACCATGTCCTGTACAGAAAGCTGGTGAGGCTGCTGGGGGAAGGATATGAGAGAAGCGGCGGGGACAGGTGCCGGGACATTGCTGGGTGATAGCAGTGTCCCGGCACCCAAAATATTTTTTCCCCCCACCTCCCGGCGTACCCCCTCAGCCTGCGGCGCGTACCCCCTGGGGTACGCGTACCGCAGGTTGAGAAACACTGGTATAGAGGATGTGTCCCCCTGTGTGGTGTAGTATAGAGGATGTGTCCTGTGTGGTGCAGTATAGAGGATGTGCTGGCTCTGCTGGGTGGTGTAGTATTAGTATAGAGCAGGGGTGGGGGGGGCCCCTGAGACCTCCCGATGCGGCCCGCAGCTCCCCTGTGATGCGCGCGCCGCTCTGGAGGAGGAAGAAGCCGGCATACACAGCATCCTCCGGTGTCTTTGACAGCTGCCGGATACAGGAGGATGCTGTCTGTGCCGGCTTCTTCCCCACTAGAGCGGCGCGTGTCTTCAGTCTCCTGCGGGCCGCGCGATGACGTCATTTCAGCGCGTGCCGCCTGCAGGAGAAGACCAGCACAGAGGACCTGGGACAGAAGAGGACCTGGACAGCGTGGGAACGGAGGAAAGGTGAGAGGGATGTTTATTTTTTTTTTATTTGGGGGTTAACTAGGCTGCCAGGGACAAGACTGATGGGGGTGATAACTAGGCTGCCAGGGACAAGACTGATGGGGGTGATAACTAGGCTACCAGGGAAATGCCTGATGGGGGTGATAATTAGGCTACCAGGGAAAAGACTGATGGGGGTGATAACTAGGCTACCAGGAACATGCCTGATGGGGGTGATAACTAGGCTACCAGAGACATGTCTGATGGGGGTGATAACTAGGCTACCAGGGACATGTCTGATGGGGGTGATAACTAGGCTACCAGAGACATGCCTGATGGGGGTGATAACTAGGCTACCAGGGACATGTCTGATGGGGGTGATAACTAGGCTACCAGGGACAAGACTGATGGGGGTGATAACTAGGCTACCAGAGACATGCCTGATGGGGGGGATAACTAGGCTACCAGGGACATGCCTGATGGGGGTGATAACTAGGCTACCAGGGACATGCCTGATGGGGGTTAACTAGGCTACCAGAGGAATCACTGGGGGGGTTAACTAGGCTACCAGGGACATGACTTGGGGGTTAACTAGACTACAAGGGGCATCACTGGGGGTTAACTAAAATAGCAGGGGCACTGGAGGAACAATACTTTGCCTTGCCCCATGTGCTGCAAACCCCCGCTACTAACTGCCGCACACAGTATGCGGCCCTCGAATGATTTTATTAATGCCCGACCGGCCCTCGACATGGAAAAGGTTCCCCACCCCTGGTATAGAGGATGCAGTCTATGACTATAGTGGGGCAGATACTATTAGATGGTGTGTGACATGTCAGTGAGTTATCTTAGTTGATAAGAGACCGGCCCTTTCTGCCATGTATCACTATCCTCCATACTCTATAGCAGGGGTGAGGAACCTCCTCTCCTGTGTCCGCTGGTGCCGTACACATTATAACTGAGTGCGGCAGCTGCCAGACACAGGAGAGTGCGGTGCTTACCAGCTCCTGTAGGCCAGAACGGCACACGTCATCTCCGAAATTATGTCATTTGATTGTTTGTTGTTTTTATTAGGCTTTGGCTATCAAAAGGGATTGGGGGGGATGTAAGTACAGCTACCAGGGCACCACTGAGGATTTTGGGGGGGGGGGGGGGGGGGGTAGTAAGTACAGCTACCAGGACACCACTGGGGATTTGGGCGGAGGGTGTAAGTACAGCTACCAGTACACCACTGAGGATTTTTTTTTGGGGGGGGGGGGGGGCAAGTACAGCTACCAGGGCACCACTGGGGATTGGGGAGTTTTTACTTGCCGTGGGTGCTGCCAGCCCACACCGCCGCGTACAGCATAACATTAAGTGCGGGAACCATGTAGTGTATGGCCCTCAAATTACATTACCGATGCCCAAGTGACCCTCCCTGTACCAGACTCAAAGGCTCAGCAAAGCACAGTGCCAAGGGATGCTGGGAGCTGCAGTTTTTTTGCAGCAGCCATAGAGCCATCATGCCTTGCCAGCAGAGCTATTGCAAAACTACAACTCCCATCGTGCCCTGATAGACTTCAGCTATGAGAACATGATGGTATTTGTAGATTTGCAACAGCTGGAGAGACAGAGGTTGAGGGACTGTGATATAAGGGACCATGTCATCACGGACGCTGGTGGCATGGCTGAGGAGTCCCATTGTTAGTACACAGAGACATTCCAAAATTACACAGTCACTGACCAGACGTGGTGTCACCAAGGTCTTTGATAACAACCCCTTAGGCATGAGTCTGATTTATTTTTGCTAAGTTACAATGAAACAGGACTATCAGGATGAGCAAAGATAGTGGTCTGCCCCAGTACTGCAGATCCAGGAATCTTATGAATAGGGTCTCTATGCGGCAGGGTCTCTATGCGGCAGTGTCCGATGTGCGCAGGGTCTCTATGCGGCAGCGTCAGGTGTGCGCAGGGTCTCTATGCGGCAGCGGCAGGTGTGCGCAGGGTCTCTATGCGGGCGCGTCAGGTGTGCGCAGGGTCTCTATGCGGGCGCGTCAGGGGTGCGCAGGGTCTCTATGCAGCAGCGTCAGGGGTGCGCAGGGTCTCTATGCAGCAGCGTCAGGGGTGCGCAGGGTCTCTATGCAGCAGCGTCAGGGGTGCGCAGGGTCTCTATGCAGCAGCGTCAGGGGTGCGCAGGGTCTCTATGCGGGCGCGTCAGGTGTGCGCAGGGTCTCTATGCGGGCGCGTCAGGTGTGCGCAGGGTCTCTATGCGGCAGCGTCAGGGGTGCGCAGGGTCTCTATGCGGCAGCGTCAGGTGTGCGCAGGGTCTCTATGCGGCAGCGTCAGGTGTGCGCAGGGTCTCTATGCGGCAGCGTCAGGTGTGCGCAGGGTCTCTATGCGGCAGCGTCAGGTGTGCGCAGGGTCTCTATGCGGCAGCGTCAGGTGTGCGCAGGGTCTCTATGCGGCAGTGTCAGGTGTGCGCAGGGTCTCTATGCGGCAGCGTCAGGTGTGCGCAGGGTCTCTATGCGGCAGCGTCAGGTGTGCGCAGGGTCTCTATGCGGCAGCGTCAGGTGTGCACAGGGTCTCTATGCGGCAGCGTCAGGTGTGCGCAGGGTCTCTATGCGGCAGCGTCAGGTGTGTCACCGTACAGCAGAATTAGGTGTGTAAACCATTTAGATCAGAGCGAAAAACCTCAAAATTGTAAGATTCTAGATTTTACAAGTAAATACTATTACAGTATAAGGGTCCATTCAGACACAGGATCTGCAGCAGATTCAGTGCTGTGTTCCATTAGTTACATTGATATCTGCAGATCCTGTACGTGTGAACGGACCCTAAGTGACTATTATAAGTTACAGGTGGCGTCTGCCGGCTCCTCCCAGGTGAGTGCTGGGAGGGTGCTGCATCCTACTGATGAGGTGGCTGAGGTGTGGAGGAATGAGGAAGGAAGCAGCAGAATGAATGAGCTGACACTACGCGCTGTCACTAGTAACAATGACACATGACAACACAGCAGAGCTGAGCGGTGTGGGGGAAATTCTGCTCCAGATTACAGACTCTACTTTTATACTGGGTGTATGTGTAGGGCTAAGCTGTGAGACTACAACTCCCAGCATGTGGTTCACTCTACTTCTAGTTCTACAAGCTTTATGGGGTTCACCTTCCTCAGGGGGGGCAGCGTTATAGGGTTCGCCTTCCTCAGGGGGGGGCAGCGTTATAGGGTTCGCCTTCCTCAGGGGGGGGCAGCGTTATAGGGTTCGCCTTCCTCAGGGGGGGGCAGCGTTATAGGGTTCGCCTTCCTCAGGGGGGGGGCAGCGTTATAGGGTTCGCCTTCCTCAGGGGGGGGCAGCGTTATAGGGTTCGCCTTCCTCAGGGGGGGGCAGCGTTATAGGGTTCGCCTTCCTCAGGGGGGGGCAGCGTTATAGGGTTCGCCTTCCTCAGGGGGGGGCAGCGTTATAGGGTTCGCCTTCCTCAGGGGGGGGCAGCGTTATAGGGTTCGCCTTCCTCAGGGGGGGGCAGCGTTATAGGGTTCGCCTTCCTCAGGGGGGGGGCAGCGTTATAGGGTTCGCCTTCCTCAGGGGGGGGGCAGCGTTATAGGGTTCGCCTTCCTCAGGGGGGGGGCAGCGTTATAGGGTTCGCCTTCCTCAGGGGGGCAGCGTTATAGGGTTCGCCTTCCTCAGGGGGGGGGGCAGCGTTATAGGGTTCGCCTTCCTCAGGGGGGCAGCGTTATAGGGTTCGCCTTCCTCAGGGGGGCAGCGTTATAGGGTTCGCCTTCCTCAGGGGGGCAGCGTTATAGGGTTCGCCTTCCTCAGGGGGGCAGCGTTATAGGGTTCGCCTTCCTCAGGGGGGCAGCGTTATAGGGTTCGCCTTCCTCAGGGGGGCAGCGTTATAGGGTTCGCCTTCCTCAGGGGGGCAGCGTTATAGGGTTCGCCTTCCTCAGGGGGGCAGCGTTATAGGGTTCGCCTTCCTCAGGGGGGCAGCGTTATAGGGTTCGCCTTCCTCAGGGGGGCAGCGTTATAGGGTTCGCCTTCCTCAGGGGGGCAGCGTTATAGGGTTCGCCTTCCTCAGGGGGGCAGTGTTATAGGGTTCGCCTTCCTCAGGGGGGCAGCGTTATAGGGTTCGCCTTCCTCAGGGGGGCAGTGTTATAGGGTTCACTATTATCCCTTCAGGCCACCATCTATGGCTTGCAGCATCACTCACTGGGGGGCACAGGAACCACCACAGTCATAAATGTCATTTACCTTTAAAGAACTTGAGGGCCAAACCGTAGAGCTCCTCCAGGCTGAAGCCCCAGCGCTGCTCCATGCTCTGGGCCTCCATGTCATCCTGTGGCGGCGGCTCTCGGCTCTGCTCCTCTGCCTCTGGACCCCTCTCCCCGCCGGCAGGCTCCTCAGGATCCGGCGTCAGTGTCAGCCCGTCTATGGAGACTTCCAGGCGCTCTGCGCTGCTCACCACCGCCATCCTCCCCCCGCTCACAGCGCCGGCCACGTCCCGACTTCCGGCTCCACTCTCCCAGCGAAGCGGGGGCGCGCACGTCACCTCCGCCGGGAAGGCCTCCAAGCGCATGCGCCAAGCCCAGCTTCGTGGCCGCGCAGTGCAGTCAGAACTGACAGTGGAGAATGGCAAGAGCGCCCCTGCCGGTCACCAGGAGAACAACATAATAGAATTCTATTCTATATCAATTAATTATTATTATTATTATTATTATTATTATTATTATTATTATTATTATTATTATTATTATTAATAATAATAATAATAATTGTAATGTATGTACACAGTGACCCCACCAGCAGAATAGTGAGTGCAGCTCTGGAGTATAAGGGTGCGTGCACACTACGGAATTGCCGCGTATGACCCGCGGCGTATTCCGTTGCTCGTCCCCGCACGCGGCAGCGCGCATTTCCGCCCGTGCCATAGACACTATTCTGTGCACGGGCGGATTCCGCATTCCGTCAAAAGAATTGACATGGCAATGGTAATTCCGTAGTGTGCACGCACCCTAATACAGGATATAACTCAGTACAGGATAAGTAATGTAATGTATGTACACAGTGACCTCTCCAGCAGAATAGTGAGTGCAGCTCTGCAGTATAATACAGGATGTAACTTCGGATCAGTACAGGCTTAGTAATGTAATGTATGTACACAGTGACACCACCAGCAGAATAGTGAGTGCAGCTCTGGAGTATAATACAGGATAAGTAATGTAATGTATGTACACAGAGACCCCACCAGCAGAATAGTGAGTGCAGCTCTGGAGTATAATACAGGATAAGTAATGTAATGTATGTTGCTGTTTATGTGGATTATATGCTGTATATTTAGGACTACTTTACACTTGGAATGACACTACATCTTTCACTAGTCTTGTAATGTCTGAAACCTCTTGTGTCTTGAACCTTAGTATGTGTGAAAACCCCAGATCAAAAGACTTGTCCTGATGTAAAACATCTCATTAAACATCATCCCAATCCACATTCAGTGATTGTCTGGTCTTGTAGTTTGCCAGGAACATAAAGTCTGACACTAGTTTACCCTTTCAGTGCTGGAGGCTATTGTTTTCAATGCCTGGCTGTTACATGGATATTCTGGTGTGAGTCACAGTCAGAGTATTCCTATATTATATATATATATATATACAATCTAAGTGTTAAAGAGCAAAACAGAACATAACTAGAACGTATCAGCAGCTATAACACCTTGATGATGACTATGTATACCATGCCGATCCTGAAGGCACTGTACCCCTGCCATTGCGTTTAATACACAGTCACAGCCCTGATACCTATATATAGGTACTATATATGACAATAGAATATAATCAAAGAACAAAAAATCCAGCCAGTACATTAAAATGACACTGCGTTTTTCCTATCCGTTTGACGTATACATTTTATGGAAAAAATGGATGGAAAAAAATGGATGCAATTGTGTGCCATCTGTTTGGATCCGTTTTTCCATTCTTTTAATATAAAAAAAGCAGATTGAAATGGATTTGTTTTTTAACGTAAACAAAAATAGGGTTGACTTTGTTTTTCTGTACATTAAAATTAACCAATTAAAAACGGATAGGAATAACGCAGTGTGTACCCAGCCTAAAAAGAAATCACTAAAACACACTTTTTTTTATTAAATATAATTCTCAAACCATAAACTAGTATCCACCTTCTTTTTATATGAGTCGCTATAACATTATTTATAATGACAAAAAATTACGCCTTAGTATAGTATAGTATAGTAAATATACACTTATTACGGGAAATGCTTATAAAGTGCTTTTTTTCACTGCACTTACTACTGCATCAAGGCTTCACTTCCTGGATAACATGGTGATGTCACTTCCTGAATAAAAAGGTGATGTCACGACCCAACTCCCAGAGCTGTGCGGGCTGTGGTTGCTGGAGAGGATGACGGCAGGGGGATGCTCAGTGTCCCTCCAGTGCCCTGTGTCCCTCAGCATCCCCCTGCCATCATCCTCTCCAGCAGCCACAGCCCGCACAGCTCTTGGAGTCGGGTCTTGACATCACCATTTTATCCAGGAAGTGACATCACCATGTTATCCAGGAAGTGACATCACCATGTTATCCAGGAAGTGACATCACCATGTTATCCAGGAAGTGAAGCCTTGATGCAGTAATAATTGCATGAAAAAAAGCACTTTATAAGCATTTCCCGTAATAATTGTATATTGGTGATTTGTATAACTTTAGGGGGCAATACAATACTTTAATAAAAAAAAAACTTGCCGGACTTCTCCTTTAAGACTGGTGTACTCCAGTTGTGATAAATGTCCCCCTATGTGTATGTATCAGAACATGCCCCAACACTAAAAATGGAAAGCTTGTGATGAAACCCCTGCACAATGGTTGTCACTCATCATGTGTTGCTTCATGTGATGCCTGACTGTGCAGTTTATTATATACAATATCATGTGATCTCATGCTAGATCTTCAGTGCACATACATAAAGTCTCACATGACATCTCTTTCAGTTTTCTTTGCTTTGGGGGGTACTCTCAGCTCCGTGGGGGTGCAGGCAAGATGCCAGCTTAGGACATGATGGGGGGAATGGGTAATAGAAAGTAATGTCACTGCAGAATTTTTAGATTTGGAAACAAACTGCAAAATGATGCCAACATTTCTAATTGAGGATAAGCCAATCTGACCAGTGTGTCCTTAAAGGTGCATGGATCACTGTATGAGAAATTATCACAGAGCCCTACACTATATGGGGTATAACATAGCATATCCTGCCTAGTTAATATTTGAAGGATCCCATTTTCAGGACCCTCATATCTTAGCCACAATAGAGAGCACATACCAAGAGCATCCCTTACTCGGGAGGAACTGCATTGCCTACTGACGTGAATGGGCCCTCTGCAATGCTTTATTTTGCCTGTGGTGGCGCTGCAGGGAAACTGGGCACTTAAGGGGGTTGTCCAGCTAAAATCTTTTTCTTTCATTTTAACTGATATCATAAAGTTATACAGATCTGTAATTTACTTCTATTGAAAAATCTCAAGTCTTCCTATACTTATTAGCTGTTGTATGTCCTGCAGGAAATGTTTTATTTTCAGTCTGACACTTCTCTCTGCTGACATCTCTGGCCGAAACAGGAACTCTGTCTCGGTTTTCTATGAATCCCTATAGAAAATCTCTCCTGCTCTGGACAGTTCCTGTCTCGGCCAGAGATGTCAGCAGAGAGCACTGTGTCAGACTGAAAATAAAACATTTCCTGCATGACATACAACAGCTAATAAGTATGGGAAGACTTAAGATTTTTCAATAGAAGTAAATTACAAATCTATACAACTTTCTGACACCGGTTGATATGAAAGAAAAAGATTTTCGCTGGACAACCCCTTTAAATCTGTATAACTACACGTGAGATAACGTAGCTGGCACTACCATATAGTTCACATTAGAATACAGAAAAATATATATGGTGCAAACGAAGGAATGTGTATGTTTTGTTTTACGGTGGTGCTCACTCCTGTTAGGGAAATTAAGTAGAAGTAGTTCCACACAAAATATGAAAAAAGAAAAAATAGGAGGGCACTCACCGTTAAAATTTAACTTTTATTTCGTATCTTTAAAAGACATCCATTCGGTCAGGTACGAGGACGCCAGCTCCGGCGTGATTGTGAAGGATGTCTTTTAAAGATACGAAATAAAAGTTAAATTTTAACGGTGAGTGCCCTCCTATTTTTTCTTTTTTCACCTTTAAATCTGTATGACTGGCCCCCAACCATCATGTCCTATTTATACTTCTGCTGGTAATGCTGCTGTACATACATTGAAGAATGATCATCTTAGAGCTCATGTAGCATCAGTCATTGCTTTACATTAGAGGGCAGTGGGAGGCTTTGTTCATATATATATACACTCATGGATAAGGTGGTCAGTAAGGACAGAACGCACCATTACTTTGGGTCAGCTTTAGTATACAGTGAGGCTATTTCATATATCATAATAATCTAACAGAACTATTGGGCCTGACAGGTTGCCATGGGTAACCAGGCCTGGTTTTCGGGCCTTGTTAGTTAGTAGATGCTAACATGGAGACCGTCCAGTGTCTGTGGATTAGGGTGTTGCTCTGTCTCTAACACATTGATATGGTGGAGAGGTGTGATGTCTGATGACAGAGGAGACGGCAATTGTGTCTTGAAATGTCTTATTGTCACCTGTGAAAGGACATCACACACCTCTCCTCAGACCCCTTGTAATCCTGTAGAGCTGTCTGGACGCTGACACTTCTCTATGAAGGGGCCAAATGGGGGTTGTAACAATTTCTCTAAAAAATAATTCCTATTAAACTGGTGATGATGAGTGATCAGAAACTTGGTGTGTACACGACTCTCGAATATAAAATCATTCAGGTTGTCAGTGGTAATTGTTACATCTTATGATGCGTTTACACGGAACCTTTATCGTTAGAATTTGCACGATAACGATCGAATTCGAACGATAATCGTACGTGTAAATGCAGTGAACGATCAAACGACGAGCGAGAAATCGTTCATTTTGATCTTATAACATGTTCTTAAATCCTCGTTAGTTGTTCGCAAAAAAAAATCGCAGATCGTTCTGTGTAAACAGTCATTCACCGATTTAACCTATGTGCGAAAAAGGCTTAAGCCATCGCAAAACGATTTTTCCGTACGACATATCGTTCCGTCTAAACGCTGATTGTTATTAAAAAAAAAATTGTTACTTCGAAATCGTTAATCGTACGATCAGGCGAATTATCGCTCCGTGTAAACGCAGCATAAACCACAGACCTTATCTAGTAATTCACTACTTTCGACATTTATATTACTTGTTTTCAGTAATTACCATATTCTTGTTGTTTTGTTCCATATTTATCACAGTTTTTAAGGGCCCATTTACACGGAAAGATTATCTGACAGATTATCTGCCAAAGATTTGTAGCCAAAGCCAGGACTGGATTTGAAAAGAGGAGAAATCTCAGGCTTTCCTTTATGACCTGAGCTCTGTTTATAGTCTGTTTCTGGCTTTGGCTTCAAATCTTTGGCAGATAATCTGTCAGATAATCTTTCTGTGTAAATGGACCTTTATGCTGGGTTTACACGGAGCGGTAATTCGCCCAATCGTATGATTAACGATTTCTAAGTAACGATTTTTCTTTTATAACGATCAGCGTTTAGATGGAACGATATATTGTACAGAAAATTCGTTTTCCGATCGCTTAAGCCTATCTTGCACATAGGAAAAATCAGTGAACGACTGTTTACATGGAACGATCAGCGATTTTTTTGCGAACGACGAACGATGATTTAAGAACCTGTTAAAAGATCAAAATGAACGATTTCTCGCTCGTCGTTCGATCGTTCGCTGCGTTTACACGTACGATTATTGTTCGAATTCGATTGTTATCGTGCAAATTCGCACGATAATCGTTCCGTGTAAACCCAGCATTAAATCTATCTGTCTAATATCTATTTATCTATTATCTATCTCCTCTCTTTCTCTCTTATAGTTCACATCTATCTATGTATATCTTCTATCTATCTGTAATCCAAAGATGAAGCAGCACATCCAAAGTACGTGATGAAGGTTTATTTGCTTATAGAAATAGCAGCGACGGTTCTGTCCATACAATATGGACTTTTTTCAAGCCAAAGTCAACACACAGTGAAGATTCAGAGTATGTATATATACAATGCATCAATCAATTAAACATCATATAAAAATACATCAAATGACAAAGTGCAAAATATAAAAGTGAACAGTGATTACTTTTATATTTTGCATTTTGTCATTTGATGTATTTTCATATGATGTTTAATTGATTGATACGTCACGTTGTATATATATATATATATGTCTGTCTGTATCTATCTATCTAGATCCTTTGTAGTAAGTACATAGCTGCACACCAAGGTCAGATGGATTGATTGCCTGAGGTAGGTCTTGACCCAGGACCTCTTCTTAGCTGCAATTCACATAAGTCCGTGGCATATCCAGAATTCAGTGCATAAAGTGGTTTATTGCAAGTGAAGTAACATAGCAACACAGCACAGCAAAGCAATAGGGGGGTGCGACGCCTCGACGACCTCACCTCGTCATTTTCAAGCACTGAAAGCGACCGGCCGGGCAGGCTCCGCGCCCCCCCCCCCCCCCCTTGCACTTACCCGCTTGCTGGCGACGCGTGTTATAGCACCAGCAGCGAGCAGGGAACAAGGAGCAAGCGAGCTTGTTTTCTCCTCTACTCACCCCCCCCCCAGCAATAGGGGCTTTACTTACCTGGGTTAGGCTGGATTCACTCTGCTTTTTTGCAGTTCGTTTATTGTATGTGTTTTTAAATGGTTACTTTTAATGTGCACAAAAATGTGGTAAAAAAAGGGGAAAAAAAACATCAGTTGTTTTTTTTTGTTTAAATAATGGAAGTAATTGGAAAAAACAATGGCACACAATTGCATACTTTTTTATCTGCTTTTTCCCCCCCATAAAATGCTTACGTTAAACAGACTGCAATAACGCAGTGTGAACCCAGCCTTAAATATATTGCTAATAACCTTAATGTATTGATGATACCATTTTAGCAATGTATTTCTCCTGAATCAATGTTACTTTTTCACTGTAAAAAAAAAAAGTTTGACACCTTTTATTACAAGTTTGTGGCAAAAAAAAAAAAAAAAGTTTGACACCTTTTATTACAAGTTTGTGGCAAAAAAAAAATCATGAAAAGTTTTGATTTGCTAAAAACTTTTTTGCTAAAATTTTAACTTTGTAGCTTTAAAAGATGTCTTGAAAAACGGAATCCATCCAAACCTATATAATATCTATTAGATATTGTATTTGTTCTACACATCCTATGTTCAGACTGGGCTAGTGAGGCAGAACTAGACCGCTATTAGCATAGAGGACAATTAGGGAGTATTATGAAGCTTATTCTTCCACCCATCTGTCTTGACAATGTCAAGAAGTGTGCCACCACTGCAGGGATGTGTATTCCAGGGCTCCCCCTGCAGGAAATAATGGCTCACCCTCCTCTCCTGCTAACAATGGTGTCTAGCTGCCCCCTCCCCTGTCAGCCAGCCTCACACACATATTTCACACCTCATTACTTTGATCATTAGGGACGTCCCTCCAAGCCCCTATAAGAACCAGAGACCCCTGAGCCTAGGACAAGTCACATCTCCACAGACACACAGGTAGCAGAGGTGATACAAGAGGACATCCAGCTGATCCAGCAGGACATGGCTGGATATACCCAAGACCCTGAGGACTACTTCCAGGCCTGCTTCCAGCCCAGCCCAATCACCTTCTCCGACCACCAGGAACCATTCATGGGGATGAGCCTGACCCCCATGCACAAAGAATTCCAGCAAAGCGGCTTGAAAGGTGAGAGGTTTATTATGGTTTGTTCTATCTTCTATCTATCTATCTATCTATCTATCTATCTATCTATCTATCTATCTATTTATCTCCTATCATGTATCAACCGCTGTACTTCCTATGTCTCACCTTAAGACAAATCTCGTTCTCATATCTATGCATTTGTTTATTACATATCTCTGTCTATCTATCTATCTATCTATCTATCTATCTATCTATCTATCTATATATCCAGATATTCCTCAGCACGCCAGCATAGGTGGTAAAAAACGTGATTTATTCCATAAAGTACAAAAGATACAAAAGATGCGACGTTTCGACCTCCTCACGAGGTCATTATCAAGCATGCTTGATAATGACCTCGTGAGGAGGTCGAAACGTCGCATCTTTTGTATCTTTTGTACTTTATGGAATAAATCACGTTTTTTACCACCTATGCTGGCGTGCTGAGGAATATCTGGATATATGTGTGGGGATCCCCAAGCCAGGGGACTGACTCCGTATAGCACCAGCTTCATGCAACTTTGGATGTGCGGCTTTCTCCTGTCTCTACTATCTATCTATCTATCTATCTATCTATCTATCTATCTATCTATCTATCTATCTATCTCTTGCTCTCTCTCCTATCTATCTATCTATGTATCTATCTATCTATCTATCTATCTATCTATCTATCTATCTATCAAAAACCATGCACATTTCTAACACCTTGTTGTGATATTACATCTACAGAAGAGATAAATGACCAGGCAATTGTTGAGCAAAACTCTATAGAAAGTTCTGCATCCAAAAAGATGTTGAAGTGCCAGAAGCCGGAGGAGATGACATCACCTTCTTCTTTGGAACAGGGGCCGATATCCCAGCGCAGGAAGAGGACAGTGTACAGTCAGCACCAGCTGGATGTCCTAGAGGAGTTTTTTCAGACCAACATGTACCCGGATATCCATCACCGAGAGGAGCTTGCCAAACGCATCTATATCCCCGAGTCCAGGATTCAGGTATGACAAGTGTACTATTTTGGTATATGGAAGCATTTATAGCTTCGGTTAAGACTTTGCCACTTATATATATATTTTCTTCTCATTTGTCAGGTTTGGTTTCAAAACAGAAGAGGAAAAGCCAGACGTGAAAAGAGCAAAGTGAGTCTGTTTAACAACGTGGGTGTATATTATCCCAATGTTCTTCCACAGGTCAACCAGGTGCATACAGGGCCAACACCAACTCCATCTGAACAGCCCCAGCCCATGATGCCCCAGCAGCAAGGACAGCCCCCCATGACTTTACAGCATGACGCGTACCGCCAACCCGTTGACTCCATGACTTACCCTCCATATTCTTGTGCTGTCCCCCGAGAGAGGATGATGATGAACCAAGTCTCACCCAACCCCTACTACCAAAGACCTCAAGGAAACAACCAACAGCACTCATATAGGAACATAAACTCCATGAACACCAAGGCAATCGACCTGACCTGTAGGCCCAACCAAATGCCTACGCAGCTCAACTTCATGGCCGACTTCAACTCCATCCCACCCAACAAGACCATCACACCGGACATGAACATAAAAATCCCACCCATCCCAATGTCTTCTGAATCCAGAGGTCCAAATGGAATAAATCCTTTCACAGCTCAATTTCCTTATAAGATGTCAAGCATGGAGGATGACTTCTACGAGCAGAGTTCTCCTGATTCCGATTCTGGTGTTAGTGATCGATCTCCAGAGTCCGGGTCGGATTCTAAGGAAAGCATCTCCTCCGCCATCTGCTTGTGAATGGATAAGTCCTCATGGAGCTAAAAACATGGTAGGGATGAGGTGTTCTTCAAAAGCTTCCATGTATCTCCATTGTCTTCTTTAAAATTTAACGCTATTGGCCACACATCTTTGTGTATGGCTATGTTCACACTTGGTTTAACAGCGTCCATTGCATGGCAACGGACGCTGATAAACTGACGGCCGCTGGCCTGCATTTAGGAAGTTCCTGCAGCCGATACTGCCGTATTGGCTGTAGGTACTTTTCTTTTTTCTAGTATTGATTTGCGGGCACTGTTGGATGTGCCCTCAAATCAATTAGCCATTCACTTCAATGTAATGTGCGGCTGACATTGTGTGAACAGTGATTGTTTCTGGACGTTGTTCACTGAACAGCGTCCGGAAATAATAGGCAGTTACATTTTTTTATATATCTAAAGAATGGATGTTAACATAATGATGTGTGAACACAGCGGGCAGCATTGCATTGACTTCAATGCAATGCCGCCCCCTGTGGTAAAGAATGCAGGCTGATTCCATTGCAATCAGCGTCCGTTCTTAACTTAAATATTACGTTGTGTGAACATGCCCAGCTGCATGATTAATTGTGCCTTCTAAAAGCATTGCAAACAAGCGCAATGTGAACAAATCCATCTTCAGGGTAGGTTCACACTGAGGAAAACAGGCGGAAGTTTCGAGTGGAATCCCCCACACGGACTCCACTCGGAATCCCGTCTGCCTCAATGTCTTACTGCTATGTTTAGGACGCCTCCACTCTTCGCGGCTTATCGCTCAAAGAAAGCAGAGAGCTGCGGAGAGTGGAGACACCCTATACATAAAATTGAGGCTGCGGGATTCCGAGCACAGTCCCCAGCAGGGATTCCGCCTGTTTTCCTCAGTGTGAACAGTACGTTCCTTACGAGTTGTCTTCATATTGATTGCTAAAAAATTGTGCAAATTTTATTTTATTGCCATTTGTATTGTTTTATTTGTATTTTACCTATAGATGATGTTTTATTTGTATTTTGTAAATATTTTAATAAAGAACTTTTTGACTATATACTTTTAAGTTGATTTAAAGGGCTATAAAATAAGATAATAATAATAATAATAATAATAATATATATATAGTGTTATAGGGTTTTTGGGTTAATAGTGGGGCAATAATAAAGAGTGTCTGTAGTAGCATGGGGCTCTTCTTATCTAGTATTAGACAAGTCGTCTGTAAAGAAATGTCATTATGTCCTTTATTGTAATTATAATGATCTTGGTGCAGACCAGAGAGACCGGTATCAGATCAGGACTGAAGCTATTGTAGTGTGAGAGAATTATCACCCCCAATGAGACTGATAGGAGGGAATGAATAAGAGATAATGGGATGATGAAAAGAACATTGTTCCATTGGTCATAATGGATTTAGGCTATGTTCACACTACGTATATGTACGGCCGTAGTGCGAGCCGCGAATATTCGCTCGTTTTGAGGTTGATGCGTACGCTGGAAAGTATACGATATACGGCTGCACAGTGCACACTATGTATGAGCCTACGGCCCGATCGTAAACTGACCCGTAAAAAATGAACAAGACCATTGTTTGCGGCCGGAACTGTGCAAATTCACGGCCGTGGATTGACAGGCGGTCCGTACGGAGTACTTAAAAAATAGCCGGCAATAATGCCGAATGCCGATGCCTCTAATAGTTAATATATTAAATTAATAAAACACATTTTTTTTGTAATAAAGTCCCTTTCGTTGTTTAATAATTTAAAGGACAAGTGTCATGAAAAACTTTTTCCCAGTAATTGAAGCACATTACAAAGTTATATAACTGTGTAATATGCTTCAATCACCTATCTGCCTCCCTTCCCTGTCTTTTCCCCCCTCCACCCCCCACCAGGAAGTGTCCTGACTCACACAGACCTGATTACTGTCGTCACCGTCACCAGGCAGCTCCTTCTTGTGAGGATGAGTCATCAGCAGGAAGGCTGCTCTAGCTCCTGTTACACCAGCCTCCCCCTCCCCTCCTTGTCAGGTGACTCTGCTTGCTCAGCTTATCTTCTCTAGTGACATGACTCCTTCACTGAGTCCACGGCAGCAGGAGAGAGGGTATGAGGGGAGGGGGGAGCTGCCTTTGTGCCCGAGTCAGTCTGAGGGAAGATAAGCAAGTGAGATGTGACAAGTGATGGCTTGCAGTTGTTCAGCCAATGGGAGCTGAGCAAGCCTGTCACCTGACAAGGCAGGGGAGGGGGGAGGCTAGTGTAACAGGAGAAGGAGCTGAGAGAAGAGCTTGGTGACGGTGACGACAGTAATCAGGTCTGTGTGAGTCAGGACACTTCCTGGTGGGGGGTGGAGGGGGGAAAAGACAGGGAAGGGAGGCAGATAGGTGATTGAAGCACATTACAGAGTTATATAACTTTGTAATGTGCTTCAATTACTGGGAAAAAGTTTTTCATGGCACTTTTAATTATTTATTTTAAAAAAAAAACGCATAGGGTCCCCCCTATTTTTATAACCAGCCGGGTTACAAACCAAGCAACAGCAGCCTGGTAAAACCAGGGTGGGAAGAGCCATTGGTTTAGGCCCTCCCCAGCCTAAATCTTACCAGCCTGCTGCCGCCCGGTCCAGGAGCGCCAATTTTGATGCTCCGGGACCACTGGCACCCGGCTCTTCCCAGTACCCCTGGTGGCATTGGGTACTGGGGTAATAATGGGGGGGTTAGTGTTAGCCATTTTATACCGGCTAACACTAGGCCCCAACTTAGTAATGGATTCCGTCTATTAGACGGCTTCCACTACTAAGTCTATAAAGTAAAGAAATAAAGACAAGACACAAGTGAAAAATTTTATTTTTTCAAATAAAAACACCCCCACACCCCTCATTGACCATTTTATTAAATAAAAACACCAAACAACCGCTGGTCATCGTTGTAGTCCATGGAATTCGACGTAATCCACAGGTTACCGATATCTGAAAAACAAAAAGGGAGAAACACACAAAAAACACACAAACAGGAGCACAACACCCATCATTGTGAGCGGTGTTGTGCTCCTTACAGTATGCAGCATCTTTACAGATCGCTGCTTACAGTCTGGCCCCCAAGGGGTTAAGGGAGGATGTATTGCATCCCCCTTAACCCCTTGGGGGCCAGACTGATGTCAGACTGCACCCATCCCAGCAAGGAAGGGGTTAAGTGACTCCCCTTCCTTGCTAGGAGGGGTGCAGTGCTGGGGAGGGGGTGGGGAGAGCTCTATACTCACCCCGATGTGTCCTCTTCGCTGGTCCGCAGCACAATGAAGCCACTGTACTGCGGACCCGCTAATTCTATGTGCGCTCAGCCGATCAGCCAATCAGCTGAGCGCACATATAATTCTAAATGTTTCTTCTAATAATGCTATTGTGATAACATAATTAGAAGAAACATTTGATGTTTTAATTAAAGTAAAGTGATGATTAGTACAGAAAGCTCTATTGCCGGCAATATGAATTAACGGCTTATGGAGCTTCCTGTACTAATTAATATTTAATGAATAAAACACATTTTTGTTGTAATAAAATCAGTTTCATTGTTCAATAATTTAATTTAAACGAATCCATCATTGTGCAATTAAATATACTGTCAAAAAATAAATATATATATAAATATACATTTATTTATATACATATTTATTTTAACAGTATATTTAATTGCACAATGATGGATTCGTTTAAATTTAATTATTGAACAACGAAAGGGACTTTATTACAAAGAAAATGTGTTTTATTATTAAATGTATTAACCATGAGAGACATCGGCATACTGCAGAGGATCGCAAACCGCGGTAATAGCAATTCATGTAAACTGTTTCCCTGCTTTCCCAGATGCATCCAGAGGTGTTTGCATCACTTTCTAAAGATTTTATTTGTTATTTTTAGTTGAACCAGATTTCCAAGTAAATGACCGTATGTTATCAGCCGCATGTCTATTTTTTCCCACGGCCGTAGTTTCAGCCGCACATTTCCGGTCGTGTAAAAATTACGGCCGGAAATATACGTAGTGTGAACATAGCCTCAGACTGCATGTTATTTCAATAGATGGATTAAAGGCTGCAAGACGGCGCTGTCACTGCATTCTCCTAAAATACTCTGTACTGTGCTTTCCAGTGTCTGACTGTTTTATCCTGCTTCCTTCCATTCTCCCCATCACTGTCCACCCTCTGTTCCCATCAGATACAACCCTATCATCTATACCCTAAGTGGCGTAGCTACCATAGAGGCAGAGTAGGCAGTTGCTATGGGGCCCGTGCAGGAGAGGGGCCTGGGGGAGAAGGTAAGAGCGTGTGTCCTTCTGCTTAACCCCTTATGTACTGCAGTGTGTAAGTGACCCAATGTTTACTTACATGCGGCAACACAAAAAAGGGTTAACAAGCAGAAGACAGAGATCTCTGCTTCATTGCCCTGATAACCTCTGACCTCTGTGGCAATCAAGTAGGAAAGGAAAATGTGCAGAGCTCCATGCAGAGTTCAGGGGTTATCAGTGCTGGAGCAGTAAAGCATATATATATATATATATATATATATATATATATATATATATATATATATATATATATATATACGCACAGTGCTTTGTGTTGAGCGTAGGGGAGGGGACCCCTTAAAATTTTTTGCTATGGGGCCCCATGAATCCTAGCTACGCCCCTGTATACCCTTATATATTCTAATTGTATTTTCTTTTCTTTTTATCCTATTGTACATTATTATAGGGACAGCTATCTTGCCTGAACTGTTTATTAACATTATTAAGCACCATGGACATAGATAACACAGCACACACTGAAGCAAGCAGCCGAAGCCGCTCGCTTCATTGTGTGAACTGACAGGGTTTCCACTGACATATCAGTTTTTTGCGGCGCTGCACAGGATCCTGACCGGAGTGTATGCGATGTGTATACGCTCCGGCCGGGTTCCCATAGCTAAATAGGCAGTGTTCACAGGCGCATAAAGTACGTCCGCCGTATTTATACGTAGTGTGAATATAGCCTAAGAGAGTGTCAAACAACGGCCGCCGTTTAACATGTTCCTGTCGCTGTGGGTGTGCCTGCAATCCAGTTAATAATAGAACTCTGTGTAATCTACGGTCATAAGAACAGCCATACATTGTGTGCACAGAGTGTGAACAATGGCCGTTGTTTTTGCACTTGTGGCCACAAATAACTGACGTGTCATGAACGGCCATTGTTCAATACAGCGTGTGAACAAGCGCTGCTGTTCGTATAGAGTTCAATGCGAACGTAATCCAGTGCATTATTGTATGGCAAGAACGGCTGTTGTTTTAATCTCCAACAACGGCCAGTCTTGTCATAAAAAAGACATCACGGAAGCTATGGAGCGTGTAGCTGCACAGTGGAATGACATACCTCACTGCATCATGTATTGTTATGATTTCTGGAGCGTAGAAAGTGTTCAAATCTTCTCGGGACTGTACTGACACAGTCACGTAGCTGTATCAGTACAGATCACTTTTCAGTAGTCTCCTCCTTATCACCACAGACAGAACAGGAGGTTTCAGATTAGCTTTAGGCTCAGAATGGAAACTGCAAGATCTCAGGAGTATTAAAACAATATAGATATTAAAATGAAAAATTGCATAAATATTACCAAAATTCTTAAAAAATATATCTAACATAAAAACTTGATTTTAGGATGTGATGTTCTTTTTAGTGGTCTCCGGAGGACTGTATGTGGTCTGGGTAACAACAACAGAAGGAAGCCTAATGCTGGCCATATACATACAGTTGACAGGAGGATTCATCAGCCGGACAGTTGCCTACATCTCTCTTAGGCCCCGTTCCCACTGAGCAAAACTAGCGGAATGCCGTTAGCCTCCCGCTCATAATGGGAGTCTATGGGAGGTGCCCGCTCCTGCCCTGTCCGCGCTGAAGAATGAGTGCGCGCCTCCCATAGACTCCCATTATGAGTGGGAGGCTAACGGCATTCCGCGGCGGACAATTCCGCCGCGGAATTCCGCTAGTTTAGCTCAGTGGGAACGGGGTCTTAGAGGTTTGTAGGTTTGTAGGTTTTATCAGTTTTGAAGATGTTATCCCGAAACAGCGCCACTCTTGTTCTCAGGTTTTGTGCGGTATTACAGCCCAGTTCAGTTGTAGTGAATGAGACCAAGCTGTAATCTACATATTTCAGTGGAAAGAGATTTCTACCATCCAGCAGCTATGAAGCAGTCATTGCCAATTGTTTTAGGCCCATATACATGCCCCTGGGTCATGTATGTTCCTTTTTACGTACTGAATATACAATCTCCTCTCTTTACATCATGACCCTGTCACATACAGCTATATCCTCATTGACATCATCACATGAGAAGACAGGTAACTGCCCCTTACAAGATTATCACATTCCTCTCCTGAAATGCTCTGTGCTGCTGGAGGACGCTGATTCTTCAACTCTCAGTCTGTGACCTTCTAGTGTTCTTCGCACTCTTCCTCACATAATGTCCCTTTCATACCATCATATGAATGGTCAGGCCACTTTCTCTCTACAAGATCAGCACACTCTTTTCCTGAAATACTCTGTGCTGCAGGAGTCACTCTCAGTCAGGGAACTCCACTTGTATATAGTCCCTCCTCAGATCTTGACCTATTCTGGTCATCTCAAAAGCCCAATTGCTGTGTGTATAGGTTTTTTTTCCTGGCATTTTTGTACCCTTTTAATCCAGTAAAGGGCCTATTACACCGGCCGTTTAGAGGAGCAAACGAGCGCTCTCAGTGCTCGTTTGCTCCTCGTTCCCCGCTCGCTGCCGCCGCTATTCAGCGCGGCAGCAGCGAGCGGGTGAGTGCCGGAGGGGCGTCGGGGAGCTGCGGGGGGGCTGCCGGGGTGATCGCTGATCGTCCGGGCAGCCCATAGGATATAGCAGCGCCTGCTGCCGATGCTCCTATTCAATGGAGCGACGGCAGCAGATCGCTGCTATATCAGTTGCTTGTTTTTCAACATGTTGAAAAACAAGCGACTGCAACGATCAGCCGACATGAACGATGTCGGCTGATCATTGCACTCTATTCCACGGGACGATTATCATCCGTAGCGGCCGATATCGTCCGAATACGAACGATAATCGTTACGTGGAATAGGGCCTTAACTGTCATGTGATGGCAGAGGGAAAGAAAGATCAGCAATCTTGTTGAGCACAAAAATGGCTAAACCGCAAAAAAAACAAAAACTCACACATAAAGTAAAAAATTGCAGAAAAAAGCCAGAAACAAAGGACATAAAAACGACACAAAAAAAAAAAAAAAAGAGGGTACCCTATGGGCACTCTGCTCTTCTGAAATACTCTGTGCTGGTGGAAGACCCTGATCCTACTAAGGGCCCTATTCTACCGGACGATTATGGTTCGTATAATCGTTAACGATTGATGATCTCAAACGACCACTATTGCGAAAGACCTGAAAACATTCACTCATTTCCATGGAACGATAATCGTTACTTATGATCGTATTTGCGATAGCTTTTTCTTCGCTATTGCGTTCGTATCTACTGCGAACGACCGAACGACGTCTTATTTAATGCGAACGATTAGCGAACGCTTTGCGAACGAGCAACGATAAAAATAGGTCCAGGTCTTATAAAGCGATCAACGATTTCTAGTTCGGTCGTTAATCGTTAACTGCATTTCAACCGAACGATTATCGTTTAGATTCGAACAATTTAACGATAATCTGAACAAGAATAGGGCCCTTATCCTCAATATATATCTACATTTCCGTCCCTCATTACATACAGCCCAGTCCTCATGTGTATCAGGTCACTGCCCCCACAAGAAGACGACACTCCTGAAATACTCTTCCTACTTTCTTCTTGCAAATACACAACTGATACGTGTGAACATTTTTAGGTGTTTGCAAAAGTGATACAATTTTATCCCCAAAAGGTGATAAAATGATGGGTGTAATATTTGTCCTGATGATCCTGCCCTGCGGTGGTCCAAGCTGATAGGAGATAATTCACACCTGCCCCCACCCCGCCCTGGCAGACAGAGTGGCACCTGAGTCTGTGCCCCCAGTGTCCTAACAAGTGACCCCAGTGACTGGACTGTGCAGGTGTCGTCTCCTGCCGGGGACATTTGTCACAGATATGTCACCTGTCACCCCAAGGATTTACATCCGGTAACAAAATGTAAATGGCTTAGTGTATTTTATATAGCGCCACATCATCCATAACATTTACAGATAACATCCACCGGCGTGAAACAACGCAGCTGTATAAAGTAATAGCACATAAAAAAAACACAATAACAGAACTTACATTACCATATAAAAATAGGTAGAAATGAAGGTATAAGAACAACAGAATGCAATGTAGAAAAAAGTAGTCACTATTTGGCAATGTTCACACAACGTATCTTTTCATAAATGTACGGCCGTTGTTGCAATCAATATTTCAAAGACCAACAATTTTTTTTCAACATGCTGAAAAACTATTTTGAACGACAATATAACGATTTCGCCTTTGTCATTTGCTCGTTTATACCAATTCCACTAAGCGATTATCGATAACGAGCGGTCGTTGGAGCGAGTTTATGAACGACAATCGTTCTGTGGAATGGGGCCTTTAGACTCAGGCTTCACTGAATTCCAAAAGCAATAGCGATGAGGCGGCACTACAGATATAGACTATATCTGGAGTGCCGCCTCATCGCTATTGCCTTTTGTTGTATAATATTGTCTGAAGTTATTATAAATTTTGCCCTGTAGGTTTTTAAACATTCTATCCTGTAGGTTTTGAGGTCACTTACTATCTGTCCGAGAAGAATCAGACACATTTTTGGTATTCTGTTGTACCATATTTTCTATAGTTTTGTATAGATTTTTTTTTGAGTGTTTATCTCTCTCTCTCTCTATATATATTTATTTATTTATTTTGGAGGGGGGGCGTTTTTCTCATGCTTTATGCAAATTAGGTACTGCTAGCAATTTTTAAAAAATATGTAAACAAAAGTGCATCAAACATGAATAATAATACGTAAAACCACCATATTTTATCAAAAATATGATTGTGGATTGTGCAGGAAGTAATGTATTCTTTCCAGTCCAACACAGTGCTCTCTGCTGCCACTTCTGTCTATGTCAGGAACTGCCTAGAGCAGTAACAAATCTCCATAAAAAACCTCCCTTGCTCTGGACAGTTCCTGACATGGACAGAGGTGGCAGCAAAGAGCACTGTGTCAGACTGTAAAGAATACACCACTTCCTGCAGGACATACAGCAGCTGATAAGTACTGGAAGACTTGACATTTTTAAACCAAAGTAAATTACAAATCTATATAACTCTCTGACATCGGTTGATTTGATAGAAAAAAATGGTTTTGCTGGAGTTCCCCTTTAGCTCAGTGGGGAAGAAAAACAGACACAAAGGGGGACACTTACAGAGACCAGCATACGAGTATGCTAGTCTGAAATTAGGCCCCATCCCCCTTTCCCCCGGTCGGATTCACTAAGAGGAGCACGTGTCTTAGTAAACCCAGCCGCCCCTACTTCCAGCATGTGTAGATTTGTATCATGATTAAAGGGGTATTTCAGGAAAAATCCAATCCTGATAGGCGAAAGGTAGATTGTGTGGTGGCCGACCTCTGTACTCCCTGCTGATCTCCGTATCGGGCCCCTGGCTTCAGTATTATGAATAAAGCCGCTGGTACGGCAAGTATATTCCTATGGAGCGAAGGAAAGGAAAGAGCACGCCATTTTCCATCCTCTCCATAGGAATTGACAGTGCAATAAATCTCCTCCCATGTCCCCCTTAGGCTGCATTCACATGTTCTGTGAAGTTGTCCGTGCGCACAGACAAATTTACAGCCCATTGCTTTCTATTGCTTCTATTGCTTCCACAACGGAGTGCACTCTGTGAGGGTTGAATTCGGGTGGCAGCGGCTGAAGACCGAATCCACGTCTCCCCACTAGATAAACCAAGAAATCTGCAGCACAACCTTCTTGTGAAAAAACTTCCAAGTGTTTTATTCCATGTCAAGCAGAAAATACATGCAACATTTCAGTCTCATCGCGAGATCTTTCTCAAGCATTGGGCTATTCAGACGTTCCATGATTTCACGGATCCGTGAGCCGTGCCATTAAAAAATAGGACATGTCATTACTCGGAACGGATGCACGGAAAGAATTCCCCATAGAAATCAATGAGATCCATGTTCATCCGTGAAAAACAAGGATATGATGTAATCAATGTAATTTAAAATGCTTTAAGCAGATCCGTGAAAAACACGGACACGGATGCAAAACGGATGACAACACGGATGGTTTTGCACAGTGACCCGCAGCTCCATTCACAACAAAGGAGACGGGAGCAAAACTGGAGATTGCAGGGGGGCGTGGAGGTCGGACCCCTCCGCGATCTCTTACTTGTTCTCTATCCTGTGGATAGGGGACAAGTACATTTTAGAAAACCCTATTAAAAATACTGAACAAATACCAGGGGTGGGGGGGATATATAAAATCTTGTGCTGAGGAGAAGTTACCATAGTAACCAATAAGATTCAAGCTTTCATTTTTAAAAAGGTCACCAAATAATGACAGCTGAAATCTGATTGGTTGCAATGGGCAACTACACCATGTGTGAATCTGCCCCCACAAAAGAAACTGACCTGTATTATGCTTGTCTGAGGCTGATATTAATATTGACCTGCAGGGTGACGTGACATGGTTGTCACCCAAATCAGGGGCTATCCTGGGGCTATCCATGATTAGAAAAACAAGGCCTCTTACTTCCTGAAACAGCGCTACTCTTGTCCAAGTTGTAATACCACACATAACCTAAGGACAGGTGTGGTACTGTTTATAGAAGATAACAGCTATGATTTTCTAAGCCTGGATAACCCCTTTAACCCCTTAAAGACAGAGCCTAAAATGGCCTTAATGACCGTGGGGGTCATGATCGGTAAGTGACAGGAGTGGCTGCTGTCTATCACTCTTAAACGCTGCAACTTGACGCAATCACAGCGTTTAAGGAATTAATGGTGGGTGGTCGCGTGATCACAGATGGTCCTCACCCGCTATCATAGCTTAATAGCTCTAAACCCAGGGATAGTGTACAAGCAAGCCAGGGGAGTAACTACCACTGCATCAGCCATAGCGGCTGCTATGGGGCCCACCGCATCAGAGGGCCCCGTTGCCTGCTCCTGCAATACACTGGGCCCCCTAAGCTGTCATCATTTGCAGCACCAGGTTCTGCAAATGTCGGGAACGGGTGGGGGCCCAATCAAAAGTTTGCTATGGGGCCCAGACATTCCTAGTTATGCCCCTGATGTAAGCCCAGACACTGAGGGCGTCCATGTACAGCCTCTGTTGTTAAGGAGTTAAAGGTAGGTTCACACTGTATTCGGTGCTTCCTCCCCAGGTATCCATTGTAACATGTTGCTGCCATATTAGTAAACATTATGCTTACCTTTCTATGCTTAACATTTTGCTGGCGTATTAGTAAGCATACCATGTTGCGCTTACTAATACGGAAGCAAGATGTTAAAAATTTTGGAGCACTGGATAACCCTGTAAATAAAGCCAAGTTTTAATACTGCACACAGGTGTGGCGCTGTTTGTGGAAGAAAGCAGCTATTTTCTCCCAATCCTGGATAGCCCCTGTAAGGCCCTGTATATACTGTGTTTTTGTCCTACATCAAACCTATGTGTGAACAGGGCCTGAGGGTACAAACACACACGGCATTTAGGGTGCCTTCACACCTACCGACTCGCAGCGTTAATAACTCTGCGAGTCGGCTAGGTCCTGGCAGATCACTGTCAATACATACACGCAGCGGTCTGAACGACCGCTGCGTGTATGTAAATCTGCCGGCTGCTTAACCCCTTCTGATGCTGGCCGGCCGCCTCCCGCTCAGGTCTGTATACATTACCTCCCGGCGTCCTGCTCTCCCGCTAGGCCAATCAGTGGCTGCGGTAGGGCAACACACTGATTGGCTGGGTGGGAGAGCAGGACGCCGGGACCCAGTGGAGCGAGGAGGTAATGTATACAGAGCGGAGCGGGAGGTGGCTGGCCGGCATCAGAAGGGGGTTAAGTGGCCGGCAGATTTACATACACGCAGCGGTCGTTCAGACCGCTGCGTGTATGTATTGACAGTGATCTGCCAGGACCTAGCCGACTCACGGAGTTATTAACGCTGTAAGTCGGTAGGTGTGAAGGCACCCATACGCTGCGTATTTACTGCTGCGATACGCAGCAGAAACGCAGCAGATTAGATCTATATAACTGAACACAGCATCAAATCTGCTGCGTATCTGCTGCGTATCTGCTGTGTGTGTTTGTACCCTAATACTGTTCTTGGATTTTATGCAACCCCTATAGGCCACAATTAGCGGTGACACCTACTGCAATGATCACCATGTGTAATATCATCATGTTGCTCTGTCCTTTAATAGGCAGCCGCCATTATGTTATTGAATAATGACCATAACTTTTGCACATTTTAGTATTCCTAAGGCTGGGTTCACACTGCGTTTTTTTCATCCGTTTTTTTTGTGCATCCGTTTTGATCCGTTTTTCCATTGACTTCCATTATAAAAAAAACGGATCAGTTTTTTGTGACGGACACAAAAACGTTGCTGACACTATTTTTTTGTCTGTTAAAAAAAAAAACGGATCTGTTAAACGTATGGAGTCTTGGAGCAAGCCCATGCAAAACGTTTTTACCCCCATCCCAGCTCTAAAGTGTTTATTGCAGGGTGTAATCCAGCCCCCTGCAGGAAGCCATGAATGAGTGATCTACCTGGGATCAATGATCTGCTCCTCCTCACACCTCTGCTGTTCACAGCTCATTACTCACAGCCTGCACCTTATATTCATATAAAAGGCCTCAAGGTGCAGGAGATCACAGGAACTGCAGATCAGACATGGCTGGATGTGAGCAGGCTGCAGGTGACCTCAGTCCTGGTGTGTATGGTCAGCCATATGGCCTGTCCATGGAGGAGATTGTGCAGTCAGTGCTCACAGGTAAGGGTCTCCCCAAAAACTGCATGGTGGGTAGTGTAACCTTTTGAATTAGATGCAAATTGGTCTTGGTTGTGGAGTGTGCAAAAGTTTTAGGGCAGGTTTAGAGAAAAAGGTGCTGCAAAATGTTAGCATGTATGATCGTAATAAGATGGCAAACACTATGTAATATATCTGGCACCATCTTCCTATTTGTGCAAATTTTTTTTTTTTTACTTTCAAAGTTTTGTACATAGGGGTTATGTATTTGGCAACCACCAGGCTGCATGGGACTGTGCTTGTACATATACATATACCCTTCTGTACCTCAATATTACTTTATATTCCACTGGATGTGGTACTATGGAGTGCCCCATGCAATGGTACATATAGTGAGTATAGAGTTCCAGGTGGTGTGAATGAGGTCTAAGGACATATGTCAGCTGCAGCTCACATTCCAACCTTATGACACTGTTAGGTCAAGGAGACACATGGTACCTTTCATATATACCTGTGCTCCCAGATTGTAGAAAATTATTTTATTCTATAGAATGAAGAGTCAAAGATTTCCTGAGCTCCTAAAGTGCAGCAAGCTGTAACACCTTCTTACCCCCCCCCCCCCCCCTCCTTCCATACCTGAACCTGCTTGGGACTCCAGGTGTCAATCAAGCAGGGGGTTAGAGGACATTCCTGCTTGCATCTATTTAGGAGCTTCTTTGGTTCCTTGTACCAGAGAATAAAAGCATTTATCTACATCCTGGAAGTACAGATGGTTATATGAATGGAATAATGTGTACACTTAAGGAGAAGTTCAGCAAAAATTTTTATTATAGTATTGCCCCTTAAAAGTTATACAAATCACCAATATACACTTATTATGGGAAATGCTTAGTGTTTTATCCATGCACTTAATACTGCATCAAGGCTTCACTTCCTGGATAAAATGATGTCATGACCTGACTCCCAGAGCTGTGTGGGCTGTCTCTGCTGGAGAGGATGATGACAGAGGGATGCCCTGTGTCCCCCTGCCATCATTCATTCCAGCAGCCACAGCCTGCACAGCTCTGGGAGTCGGGTCGTGACATCACCATGTTATCCAGGAAGTGAAGCCTTGATGCAGTATTAAGTGCAGGGGAAAAAAACACTTTAGAAGCATTTCCCATAATAAGTGTATATTGGTGATTTGTTTAACTTTTGGGGGGCAATACAATACAAGTTTTGCTGGACTTCTCTTTTAACCTTCTCTTTTAACCTAACAGCTATCTAATAGTATTGACAGTTTGGAAAGTAAATAACAGCTGACAGATTCTCTTTAAAGTGACTACCACCAGGCCCAGGCTGAAGCACTGGAGGTGGGCTGACCCACCCTTAGTGGGAGGAAACCCCCTCCCCTCTATGATAGGGTTCCATTGATTCTAATGGAGTCACGTCATGGAGGGGCTGGAGTTTCTTCCCACTGGGGGTGGGTCGGCCGCCTCCAGTGCTTCAGCCTGGGCCTGGTGGTAGTCACTTTAAACCACTTTCTGTGATGTAGCTTTTTCTTAGCAATGATAGGATACTTGGGGAAAGTGCCTGCTAGAAGGCTGTGGCCTGTTGCTTTATAGCGCTATAATGGTATGTTGCCCATTGGCCAAAAACAGTGAACAGTGAACAGTGGACTATGGCTATGTTTGATGTATGCATAGACATGATGATCCCTGAACATGATCACATGGTAACTGAAGGAAGCCTAAAATGGTGGATTTTGATTCCATTGATGTAGGCAGTTCTGTTACACTGGGGCCCACTAAAGGCCGATGAATAACTTATTAGACACTCTGCTTTCCCATAAAGCAGTTTAAGGCACTTGTATCATGTGCTGTTAATGACTTGGTCATGTTTTAGCTCTTAAGAGTTTGGAGGGATGTGCAAAGTCTGTAGAACATTCTATGAAATTGTGTACTTCTAGCACTATGTAAAAGAAACCTTATGTCTCACAATACATGAGGGATATATATATATATATATATATTAATATATATATTTTTTTTAATAGATGAGCTGAAGCTGCAACATTCAGATGACGGCAGTGGTGCACAATGGCCAAAACCGAATATGGTAGAAAATCCGAATATGGTAGAAAATCCTATTTTGGACAATCTTCTAGATCACGAGGGTGGTGTCTCCCAGCGCAGAAAGAGAATGAGCTTCACCAAACCACAGCTGAAGGTTCTGGAGATTTTCTTCCAAACCAACCAGTATCCAAATATTCACCACCGTGAGGAGCTGGCAAAATGTGTGCAAATCCCAGAGTCAAGGATCCAGGTAGGTGTCTTTGCCCTCTAACTTCCTCCACATGCCGGTTACTGATGGCGACAACTTATCTTGCAGACTACTTCACTGTTCCCATCCATGATGCTGGGTTGCTACTAGAAAATAATGATCTCTGTCCCGGTCTTGCAGGTCTGGTTCCAAAACCGAAGAGCGAAAGCGAAGCGCGATATCATGAATCCAAAGAAGAAACCAGTGTTGATAGAATATTTTCCAGATGGCCAAGCTGTAAATAAACCCCCACACTCTTCCCAGAACGCCATACGCCAACAAAAAATGGTGGCAACTGCAAACTGGGTGAAGGCCGTAAAGCAATCAAAGCCAAATTTGTTTCCTCAACCAAATTTTATGGGTTACCATCCATATTCATATCCATCACCCCAGGTACAACGAGTATCTGGTATGGTCTACTGCCAAGATGTATCCTATGGCACCAATGTGGGGGTCCAACCACAAGGCTACAGCAACACTGTGATGGGTGATAAGGTCATGGACTTGAACAGAGGATCTTCTCATATACCCAATTTCTTTGATTATAATCAGTTCCCATTAAACAAGATCAAGTCTGGGATGAGTGAAGCCCCAGTGTCCCCGTTCACTTCAGGCCTTAACTCTCTGGATGGACCAAACCCCTTCTCTACACCCGTTCCATTCCAGATGCCAGTCACCCACAACAAGGTCTACAACCTAAGCTCTGCAGCCTCCGATTCAGGTCATAGTGACCGCTCTGCTGACTCTGACTGGGAAGACTTCTTTCTCCTGGAGAACAAGAAACCCTGCTACAATCTGAGCTTGGAGATGTAGTTCCGGTTCCTTAAGGAAATCTCAAAACAGGAAATATAACTTAAAAACATTTTTTTTTGTATTTTTTTTTTTAATGCTAGGATTATATCTATAGTCTGATTAATATATAGTTTTATTGTAGCTGAATTTTTATTTGGTTAATATATTGAATATTTATTATTTTAATGGCAGAAACTTGCATGTACACTTGAGATCATGTCAATAAAGATGGCTGTACACTGCACCTACAGTCTCTGTAATATTGCCATACTAGATTTTTAGGTTCTGCTAGCAAATGTGAAGCTGGCCGTGGACCATCGGATGTCTGAGTCTGGCCATGTGTGTTTTTAGGGAGTGCACACTATGGGCCAGCACACATGGAGTAAAAAAAAGCTGCTGCAAGTATGTACAGCCATAGAAAATGACAGGAACTCGGTGTGAAATCTGCTGTGATTCCCTGTACTGTCAGTTTGAATGGGTTTACATACTAGCAGGAGAATTTTTCATTCGGCTGCGATTATGTAAACGCTGCCCCCTTAACCCACTGCTGAGGGAAGAATACTTTACCCGTCCATGCTCCGGCTTGCTTCTGTGGCTCCTTACTTCTCTAGGTCCCGCTCATCCAATCAGTAGCTGTGGCAGGACCTACAGGAGCGCACATAGGTACACACATGCACAGTCACATACATGTATACATATAGTACACAGAGCAGCTGCAGACGTTCTCCCCTCCTCCTGTGTCCCGACACAGGGAAGAAGCATACAGTGCAGGAGACTGAGGCTGTGTGTGAGGACAGATGCTCGTGGTGGTTGAGGGGCGCTTGTGTGCATCATACAGTGTTTCAGGGGCCACCACTCCATATCAATCCCCCTTCCCCAAGGGCCGTGCCCTGCTCCTGCCTCGCCTTGGTAACAACAGCGTTGCCTAATTATGAACAGGCATAGCAGAGGGGGCGGGAGTGTGCAGGGAGACTGCGCCCCCCCCCCCCCACTACGGCCCTGACGACACCCAGGGTTGGGTGGAACAGTGTTGAAAGCCAGGTGGCTGATTTTCTACTAGGATTTTGGACTGTAAAGCCAGTCCATACATCCCAGGTTGGGTGGTGTAGCTAAAAGAACACTGGTGTTAAGGGCTGTATATTAAACAGTCTGACTAACTGAGGGAGCTTTGATGTGCTAGATCTGGGGTCTTACTGAGCATATTGCATGGCTGTCATGCAGCAAGAGTTACATGGGTTGACCATGTCTGTGCAGCCCTTGCTGTGTATACCGAAAATAACAAGGTAATACTTTCCTGTCCACACTCCCCAGCGTCTTCCTGGCTTCTCACCTCAGCTGATCAGTAGCCAGGGGCGTAGCTAATGTCTCTTGGGCCCTTGCGGTCACAAGAGGGAGTGGGAGGGGAGCAGTACAGTGGCAAGCGGGGGGCCTCGACAGTGCGACCGTGGTAGCTACGCCACTGTCAGTAGCTGATTATAATACGTCAGTTTCGGGTGGTAGCCCTGAGCTCCTGAGGGGCCCATGGCTATCCTAAAAGATTTATACTTTCAGTGGTGTACTGTCTCCTGGATACAATTCTGCCATGAATTTTGCAAAAATAGTGCTGCTTTTTTTTTTTTTTTACCACAATTTTGCACATCATCATTACATTATCTATCCTGTACTATGAACATCACACTAGCGTGGCCATAATTACAGTGGATTTGGGGGGGGGGGGGGGTAGGCTTGGTAAACAGCCTGGGGCCTACTGTAACATATCTGCAGTGACAGGCCACTGAGCCAATTGCTGGCAGAGATGAGACAGCACTATGGACTTAACAGTGATGGGCAACCTTTTGAGCTTGGTGTGTCAGCATTCTGCGAAAAAATGAGTATAACTCGAATGGTGTGTGACTTTGAGAAAAAAACGCCATAATTTTGTGTGCGCTCTCTCGCTCTCATTCAGGCCTACAAGCAACATGACTGCTTTCTTCCTGAAATGGCACCAGTGAATGAAGCTGACTTGCAGTACCACACACCACCTGGGGACAGGAGTGGAGCTATTGGCAAGAAAGTGGCTTTTTTAAAAGAAAAAAAAATCCTGGATAACTCCTTATGGTACCCATAAACAGATGGGTATCAGCCAAACATACATTGGCTGGCTGAAGGCCTTCTCTCCCAACTCGAAGAACAAAGAAAATGTCAGTCTTCTCATACTTATCAGCTGCTGTATGTCCTGTATGTGTTTTCTTTTTAGTCTGACACTGTGCTCTCTGATGACATCTCTGGCTGAGACAGGAACTGTCCAGAGCAGCAGCAAATCCTTATAGAAAACCTCTCCTGCTCTGGACAGTTCCTGTCTCGGCCAGAGATGTCAGCAGAGAGAACTGTCAGACTGAAAAGAAAACATTTCCTGCAGGACATACAGTAGCTGATATGTTTTGTAAGACTTGATATTTTTAAATTGAAGTAAACTACAAATCTATATAACTTTCTGAAACCAATTGATTTAAAAAAAAGTTTTCAGCTGGGAGTCTGCAAAACCAAAAGAAAAGAGCAATATGAGACAACTATGAATATGTTAAAATAAATAAAAATAAAGTATATTTTTTTGAAAAATCAAAATTTATTTTTTCAAAAACATTTTTAAAAGGAATATCAAATAGGTAACATATTCTAATTGCACATAAATGCGTTCTATGGTTGGGGCCTGGCTTAAATATAAAGTGCAGAGTGCCATCCAGAGTATTATAATCCAGATATGTTATCTACAGACTGTTGAGAACTGACGTGAGATCCTCATCCCAGTCTGACCCGTACTCCGTGGATCTATCGCTAACTCCAGAATCCGAGATGGGGGAGCTTTGCTTGTAGAAGTCAGTCTGCATGGCAGCCATTTGAAAAGGGATCTCTGAAGGAAAACCATTAAGCCTGGTGCAGGATTCTGCCACAGGCACCTGGATGGGTGGGATATTCCCACTCATCTCACATGACATGGTCTTGTTGGGTTGGAATCCACTGTAGTCCATTGCATAGTTGTTTTGCATTTGGATGTGCCCGCTTCCTAAGTCCACATTTTGGTTATTGAAACCCATAACAGATGCCACATTGTTGTAGTAGTGTTGGTTTCCCATTGAGATGTTGGATGGCATGTTCTGATGGTAAACTCTAGATGAGGCTTGTTTCACAATATGACCTTGTCTAGACACGGGACGTGAGTATTGGGGGTATCCTAGGTAGTCTGCACCTTGGTTAAACAATTCCTGATCTGTGTTCTTCATTGGTTGCATTTGCTGCTGGGGAGGAGCCATTGGTTGCTGGTGGACCATGGAAAGATGGGGAGTGGATGTTGAAGAATACAAATACTTGTCTCCTAAGATGGTTGAAAAATGATCTTCAGAAGAATGGTGGGGAGTAGATTTAACCCCCTTTCGTCTAGCCTTGGCTCTTCGGTTCTGGAACCAGACCTGTCAGTAAGGAGATCAGAATTAAGTAATGTAATGGAGGAAATTTAAAGTCAAAAGTCTAAGGACTAGAAGATATCTGACCATGCTTTGGGATGGCCTCACCCCATACATCATTGTATGTCATCCATCATCTGTAGACCCAGAGCTCCATCACGGTCAAGCATTGAGGTCTATGATGATGAGGATAAAAGTCACATACAGTGTAAAAATTTGGGGTATTTTGGCTAGAGAACAGTCATAGAATAAATAGAAAAAAATCATACTGGACAAACTGTCCATGTGTCCATGGGGAATGCGTCAACAAAATGAGGTAAAGATGCCTCAGCAACGGTGACGGACGACTAATTACGTGAAAATTATAAACCAGACAAGACAAGTAACAGTATGCATGATCTTGAGCAGAACGTAATACAGACAAGCCCATACCTGGATCCTTGACTCTGGTAGAAACATTTGCTTTGCCAGCTGTTCTCGGTGATGGATATCTGGGTACATGTTGGTCTTGAAGTATCTCTCAAGTGCATCCAACTGGGCAGGATTGTAGACGGTCCTCTTCCTTCGTTGGCACACTGCTGCCACTGCTGGTTGTGGGGGGCTGCTCACTTTTTTGGGTTGTGTAGATTGAGCAGGTCTGTGGTCGGCAGCTGAAACTGGGGAGATGACATTTCCTAAGGAAAAAACATTAAAAATTGATCAGATATTGATAAATAATAAATGCAAAGACAAAATAAAGATTCCTTAAGAGAACTTAGAGATGTTCTAATGCCACCTACCTTTTGTACTGGGTTGCTGATAGTCCTTCTGGTGGGTTGGTGCCATAGTCAATCCAACATGGGGGGTCTGTTGGTTGGAAAATCCAACTTGATTAGGACTTGTTGGAAAAAAGAAATTTCCAGGTTCTTGGCTGTAGCCAGCCATCCTTCCAGTGTAAGCTCTGTTGTCTTGGCTCCCAAGGAGTAGATGAGGATGAGTGCTGTACACTCCTCAACTGTGTGGATACTGACTCAGGTCCATCCTCATCTCCTCTTATACCAGGTTTAGTAGGCGGTCTTGGTGATCAAAGTGCTCAGGTGTGAGAACACCCTGGAGGCGTGAAAAACATGGCTGAGGGTCTGAATGTTAGGTAGACAGCATTGTCCAGCACCAGCCCACCATCCCATCCTGCTGGGGAACCAAAAGACATGGCAGTCCCAATAAACATTTCAGCCCTACTGATCCCAAAAGGTGCAGAGGCTTCCTGTCTCATAGATCAGGAAGTGTCCTCATACTCCTACACCTACAGCACGACATCTCACTGCTTACTGCTGAAAAATAAAATAGAGAAAGGGATTGAAGACAAAAAGGGTATAAAGGGACATGAGATAGATATAAGATAGTCAGACTAAACGATAGAGAGAATCTATTCTATCTATCTATCTATTTATCTATCTAACTATCTATCTATCTATCTCCTATCTATCTATCTATCTATCTATCTATCTATCTATCTATCTATTATCTATCTATCTATCTATCTATCTACGCTTGAAAAAGGTGATGTGATATCACCGAAACGTTGCGTCTTGGAGTGTTGCACTTATGATTTGAATAAATCACAGTTCACCTTTACTTCAACCTTGTGTGCTGCGGAGTTTCTGCTTATATATAAAGACGGTCTGAGGTCAGGACCCCGACCGCTGGCACCTACATCTTCGCTAAAGCTGTGCTGCTCATTTTCTACTGCATATCTATCTATTATCTATCTATCTATCTATCTATCTATCTATCTATCTCCTATCTATCTATCTCCTATCTATCTATCTTCTATCTATCTATCTATCTATCTATCTATCTATCTCCTATCTATCTATCTATCTATCTATCTATCTATCTATCTATCTATCTATTCCCTATCTATCTATCTATCTATCTATCTATCTCCTATCTATCTATCTATCTATCTATCTATCTATCTATCTATCTATCTCATAATTATAGATAGGAGATGGATAAACAGACCACATTTTTTTTTCTCAGACTGGACTGTTTCTTTGGAAACAATATTGGGAATAATGACTGATGACAATCACATTTGGTATTTTTACCCAGACAGATATCTTACAGAAAAAATGTGTGCAGAGTCAAGCTAGAAATTGCTTTGACATTCCCTCTGTCTAGATTAATCAACCTGTTTGGCCCTGCTGGACCATTGTAACTTTTTGGAAATAAAATATAAGAATAGTTAATAGAAAAAAAGGAATAAAAAATTATTATAATAAAGGTAAAACTAAAAATCATGACATGAAAATCAAGCAATAACATGATAACTTTAAAAATCAAGATATATATATATATATATATATATATATATATCAACTTTAATATGGGTCATAATTTTGTTTGCCTTTGGAAGGGGGGGGGCATTAGAGGAAGTTTTGGGGTCTCACATATCATTTGTATTTTCTGGCCTGTGACACTAGTCTGGCTTATGTGTATCCTGACCTCAGCTGTTTGATGTGCTCACATCCTCTGTGCAGCTTGTGTATAGGAACAGAGGCTTCTGTAATGGAGGGACGGCCAGTGATTTGCTAATGGACCTGAGCCCAGAGGTTGTCACAATGGCCGGGAAGGGGCGGTAGCTGGGCCCATCCTGTGTCTGACTTCCAGGCCTGATCCTCAGACAGTCACTTCCCTTCCTTTACCTGGAGAAGGTGGGATGTGGATTCAGACTTGCAGCTCCTCCAAGTCACCTGTCTACACATCAGAGTCACCGCTCATATCTGTCTATATATAACATAATACTGCATAATAATGTAAAATATGAAATAACATTAAGTTACATACACATAACATAAAATTCTATCCATAAAAATGGCTCTCTACCTCCACAGACTGCCTAACCTCAAATTTCAAACTATATTACAGCATATAATAACATAAAAATATATAACATCAGCATATACAGCAATGTGTGACGTTCCAGTGACAAATGTGAATGGTTGACACCAGAATATTGTGTTACTGCTAACTATAATACATATAACCTAGCTACAGCCCGTTACTATATTTCAGTAAGCAGAAAGTGAACACTTAGGCTTTTTTAAGCTTTATTGTATTGCACATATATTTATTGGAGATTGTACTATGCTTCCTGGGATCGCCCCGGGTGTTTGTATTTCCATTTTGTTTCTAAAAAAAATTATTGAATACAGATTTACAAAAAAAAAAAAAAAAAAGAAAGATAGGTAGATAGATATGTCGCAAAAGTCTGCAGCACACCAGCTTCAAGTGAAAAATAGTGGTTTGTTCCATTTAAGTGCATTAAATAAACAAATACTATTTGGTATTTGCTTGTTTCATGCACTTTTGATGGAATAAACAACTATTTTTTACTTAAAGTTAGTGTGCTGCGAACTTTTGCAACATATATAGGGAATTCTTGACCCAGGTACTTTCTCTGCAAGAACCTGCGTCATCTCTGTGGATGTGCGGCTCCTCTTTGAACTAAAAAGATACATAGATAAACATTTGGATGATAGATAGATAGATACAGGATAAAGCCGCACGTCCAAAACCTCATAAAGCGGGTGCTGTACAAAGTCAGTGCCCCGGCTTGGGGATCCCCAATAGTATGCACAGATATTCCGCAGCACACCAGCATACGTGTAAAAGGTTAAATATTTATTACAAAAAATGTAAGAAATACAGAGATGCGACGTTTCGACCCTCTCACAGGGTCATTATCAAGCATAGATAGATAGATAGATATGAGATAGATTTGAGATAGATAGACAGACAGACAGACAGACAGACAGACAGACAGATAGATAGATAGGAAGATAGATAGATTGATAGATAGATATTGGATGGATCTATAGAGAGATACATAGGTGGATAGATAGATAGATACATACATACATAAATACATACTGCAGATAGGTGATAAACAGAATGATAACTACATATAGATAAACACATATAGATATTATATAGATAGATAATAGATAAACACATTGATATTGGATAGATAGTAGATGGATAGATAGACAGATATGAGAGAGAGAGAGAGAGAGAGAGAGAGAGAGAAAGAGAGAGAAAGATAGATAGATAGATAGATAGATAGATAGATAGATAGATATGAGAAAAGATAGGAGATAGATAGATAGGTTGATAGATAGATATGAGATAGACAGATGACTACATACAGATAAATACATAGAGATATGTTATAGATAGATAAACACATAGATAGATAGATAGATAGATAGATAGATAGATAGATAGATAGATAGATAGATACTGTAGATAGATAGATAGATAGATAGATAGATAGATAGACAGATAGACACATAGATGATTGATAGATAGATAGATACTGTAGATAGATAGACAGATAGACACATAGATAGATAATAGATAGATAGATAGATAGATAGATAGATAGATAGATAGATAGATAGATACTGTAGATACATAGATAGATAGAAACATAGATAGATAACTGCATACAGCTAAATACATATAGATAGATAGATACAGATATTAGATCAGTTGGAATACGTTGTTCCCTGTGGGGACGCTGTGTGTATTCAGTGTGACTTGCACATGAGTGTAACAGGAGGGTACGCTCTTAGTAAATGTTTTTGGTAGAAAGTGGATCAAAAGCAGAATGTGTAATCCTTACTGTTACTTCTCTGCATAGACAAACACACACAGTGTCCTGAATAGCTCTACAAAGACCCTTAGGAAGTACAAGGCTGATTCTTGTCAAGGAACAAGGGCCAGAGCTAGACGTTAGCTTCTGTTCACACCAAGGTATATTTCACCTGTAGTGTCCAAGTATTATGTGAACCTGTGATAGTACACATACTGGGAGTTATCTGTCTCCATGGTTACAGACTACACTACAAGCTAACCCTGTGTAGTCTGATTAGTGTTTAGAGGCCAAAACTTGCAAACTCATGAACATTTTTCTTGCTTTTTTTATTATTATGATTTTTTTTTACATTTCTACAACTTTGTATTAGTTTAGATAAAACTTCTTATGACCTCTTGAGTAACTGTTCAGTGACTCCTGCTGGGCAGACAGGTCTTTAGTGACTTGAGGCCAGTTGGGGTCCTAAGTGTATAATAGGCTTGTTGTGTAGTCCTTCAGACGTGTCCCCCAGTGCAGTGATTCTGGGCCCATTGAGCTGCACAATAGACATGAAGACATAGTTGTGTTCATTACCGGCACTAATGACAATGACCCCCGGAACAATCCACACCAAGTGTGCCCACTGCATTCATATGTACAGCAGGGAGCGCCTGAGGCTGTCTGTAACTACACCCTGAGCTACCAGGTGTGCATCGATATCCTTATACCCCAACAACGGGATGGTGCTTATATTATGTGGATAACAGTTCTATCAATCATATATATATTATATATATATATATATATATATATATATATATATATATATATCATCTCTCTCACTCTGAAGAGAGATTTTTGAAAGGCATATCCAGGATTAGAAAAAGAATAGTTACTTTCTTCCAGACACAGCACCTCTCCTGTCCTTAGTCTGGGTGTGGGTTTTGCCGCTCCGTTTCACTGAAGTGAATAAAGCTGAACTGTAATACCACACACAACCTGAGGACAGGGGTGGCGCTGTTTTAGCAAGAAAGCAGTTGTGCCTTTTCTAATCTTAGATAACTCTTGTTGACCAAACGTACAGATGAGCGCAAAAAATGGCCGTTGTCATAAAACCACAACCAGAATCAATGTTCATGATCACTTTACAAGAACGGCTGTGGTTTAGCGCTAAACAACGGCCGTTCACTAAAGTAGTGGGAACATAGCCTTAAAATGTCTCACTCACATAGCTGTTGATCTCTGATAGAGGATAACCCCCATTATCTGGTGACATGAGGTGGGTGCAGGTGACATCAGGGCAGGTAGTGCTGGAGCTTTCATCTTCAGAGGAGGAAAATACTTTGTCATGCAAATGGTTGACTTCTCCGCATTTTACAGCAGCTGAAGTGCGGCCATCAGAGAAAGTGTGAAGTGTATGAGCTGTAATAAAGAGGTCAATTGCCTCACATGTGCCCGTATGGGAATGGAATGACTAGTGATACATAGATAGGAGACAGGTACTGTGTTTCTCTAAAAATAAGACAGCTTATTATTTTTTTTCTACAAAAATATGTCTTGTTTTTGGGGGTAGGTGTTATTTTTTTTCCCCATGAACAACAGTCACACAGTATGCTGGATTCCTTTCTTAGGGTGGGCTCACACTACGGAATGCGTGCTGATAAGTTCCGTCGGATTCCGTCGCTCGTTCAGCATGCCTCTCCGCCGGCTCCATAGACACCATTCTATGGCCGGGTGGATTCCGCATTCTGCCGAAAGAACTGATGTGTCAATTCTTTCGGCGGACAGCAGAATCGGCCTGGCCATAGAATGGTGTCTATGGAGCTGGCGGAAAGGCGCGCTGCTGCGAACGAGCGACGGGATCCATTGGAACTTATCCGTGCGGATTCCGTAGTGTGAGCCCACTCTCGGCTTTTTCTTTTTAGAGTAGGGCTTATATTTAAAGAGTCACTGTCGTATTTTTTTTTTTTGCAGAAATCAATAGTCCAGGCGATTTTAAGAAACTTTGTAATTGGGTTTATTAGCCAAATCTGCCATTATCTGCATGTAAAAAGCCTTTTCCCAGGTCCCCCCCTCCTTCCTCTTTTTCATCCACTCTGAAAAATCTGAAAATTGTGACTTGTTGCAGGAGACGTACCCTGTCTGCTCTAGGGAGAGGGGAGGGGGGAGGAGGAAGGAGGGAGTTAGCCGGCAGCAGAAAGCAGATAACAGAGGATTACAGGCACGGAGCTGGGTGACAGCTGTAATCTGAGCTCAGACAGGTCACTGGTGATGGTCAGAACAGATAACGGGTGAGGGATTTGTAGATTAACTCTTTGTTGTCCTGTTTTGGTCTTTTCTTTAGCTCTCTCCATAGGAGAACAATGAAGACAGGGGGGAGAGCTTCAAACTGCTTTTTCATGATAAAAATGCATTTTTCGGATAATAAACCCAATTACAAAGTTTCTTAAAATCGCCTGGACTATTGATTTCTGCAAAAAAAAAAATTCACGACAGTGACACTTTAAGGCCTCCTTGCAAAATGAATCTAGAGCTTATTTTCAGGGTAGGGGATATAATATTTGGATAGAAAAGTTGCACCGTGCGGCTTCCTGACTACACGGCGGTAATGTTGATCTGTGTCCCCCATGTATGTCTCCTCAGGGGATATACACCGTATACCTGGGGGTCCGGCCCATCATATAGCATATGTTGTGTATCTCTGGGCAGCAGGCAGAACATTAGTGACCTCGCTCCCGATTGTCCCACAATACACATTACACCCGGCGTCCATTGATGTGAGGTGATATGGTGTTACCAGGGCCGCAGCGTGAACAATGGATCTGTTGTTTATGGGGAGATGTGTGTGACAAGGAGACGTTCCTGCATCCTGCCCATTGTCTTAGAGGACAGGAAAAGCCCTGGATTAAAAAAATGGCAATTTTTTTTTGTGAATTGGAGAAGTTGTAATGCTGCAGTGTCTGTGATGGACAGGCATACATCTCCAATATACAGCATCCAGCCTGGAACGCCATTTTGTTCTGATTCATTTTTTGGCTTGTTTTTAATCTACTGAGGTGTTATTGGAGGAAGCTGTGATCATCCTGATGATGAGTAAATAAAAATTTAAAGGGGGATTCCACTTACTGTAGTGAATTCTAAACGGAGACATATATGAACATGGATAAGATAATGTTATATAAATTTATTTTGAATGTACAATGTTTGTTTCCTTTGCCTATATAAAAAATGAAGAAGCCCTTTAAGGCCTCTTTTAATTACTTGGAGTACAACATTTCTGATCAGCTGTTTCGTGGAGGTCTAAAAGGTTGTAATACATGTACACTAATCCCCCTTTTCTCCCAGAAAACCCTTATAAATCGCACTAGGGGAGCAGATGTATGAGAGTGAGACAAGTCTTCCTGCCCGACCTTCTCTGTAACTTCCTATAAGAACCGGTTGGATCCACGTTCACAGGTAAATGGTGCGTTCTGCAGGCTCTCTGACCAGACAATGAGGGGCAGAAAGTGATTGTCACCCCTAACATAATGTCCTCTGACATCTCATGATGAGGGGAATACAATGTGCTAAAAGGTCTGAACAAACACAACTAATGGACTAACTCGTCTCTGTGTACACAGCAGAGCTGGGTTTCAGCCAAGTTTTAAGTATAGCGTCTGTTTCTTCCCTCTCATCTATATTGACAGTTTATATGGTTCACTATAAAATATATATACTTACAAAATGTCAGTCACTAGACCTAGCTATCTGCGATTGTGGACTTGTTTCTCCAGCACAACCCACAGATGATGGATCAGACTGACATCTGGGAAATCTGGAGTCACCAGTTTGATCTCTGTGTAATGTTAGGGCCCTACTACACAGTGCAATAATCAGCCAAATCAGGCCGATTATCGCTCCATATAATAGAGAGAACAATCAGTTCTTTAGGTCCAAACCTAAAATAATCGAATTTTGGGCGCGCATTGTAGCGATGTGCGCCTGATTATTTAGAAGGATTAGAATGTAATAGTGTACGCTCGACGCCACTTCTATGGTGGTTGGTCGGGATATAGCTCAGATGTTAGGTTGTTGTGACGCCAGTGCCGGTTGGGCACCCAGGTATGGTGGAACACCTGCTTTTATTTTAGATAGGCTGGCTATACCCTTTCCCCTGTGGTCAGTAATCTGCCGGGCTGTTTGGAGGTCCCTTGACTCTTTGGTCTTTGCACCACCTATTGCCCACCAGTGTAGGGCGACCCATCCTAGAGGGTGACACAAGCCCCAGACCTTGTTACCTGGGTTGAGCAGAATGGTCAGAGTTCTCTGATGACTACCGTGCTGCGAGATGGAGTACATAGGCTTCTAGCAACTTTGCTCTATCCGGATCAGTTCCTTTCTTCTGACACATATATAAAGTTTGCAGAGCACCACCATACAAGAAACTACCAATATTATTCTAATGTATGGGGAAGAGTGTTAAAGTCAAAGATAACTCGGGTTCTAGTAGCAAGCTAAAGACCAATGAAAAAACAACTGAACCTCTAATATAGTAGAATATGTATAAATTTTATTATTAAAACCACAGTACAATAGCAATTAATGAAAAAATATATTAAATAAATACACAATGAACCATGGCTGAAAGAATGTTAAAAAACAACTAACATACATGAGGGGACTGCTGCATATGGACACTGGTAAATAAATAGATGAATAACTACAGAATTGAATACAGCATAGTAAGGCTATGCGTGATATTAATGTAAAAAAACAAGTAAAGTGCTATGCAAACTACGTATAATATAAGTAATGTGGAGTAAGTCAATAATAATAATGAAACAATAATATTAAAGTATAATACCAATAGTGCAAGGAAGTCCGAGTGTCCACCGGCGGCCCCCACCCCAACGCACGTTTCGGCGTAGCCTTTTTCCCCTTATTTACCCTTTATTTACATTAATATCACACATAGCCTTACTATGCTGTATTCAATTCTGTAGTTATTCATCTATTTATTTACCAGTGTCCACCTGCAGCAGTCCCCTCATGTATGTTTGTTGTTTTTTAACATTCTTTCAGCCATGGTTCATTGTGTATTTATTTAATATATTTTATTATGAATTGCTATTGTACTGTGGTTTTAATAATAAAATTTATACATATTCTACTATATTAGAGGATCAGTTGTTTTTTCATTGGTCTTCAGTTCCTTTCTTCTGTTGGATACTGTCTTGCACTTTTAGGCTGGTTCTTGGTGTGGGTGGGGGTGATCCCTGACTTGTCCTCTCTAAGGCCCTGTGCACACAGAGCAAGAGCGGCGGAATTCTTCAGCACCGAGAGATGCAGCGCGCACGCCTCCCATATAGTGACATTATGACACGGAGGCTGGCGGCATTCCACGGCGGACAATTCAGCCGCTCTTGCTCTGTGTGCACGGGGCCTAAGTGTGCGCTCAGCACTGCATAGTGTGTGGAAGTGCTGCTTTCAAGAAACAAGTGCGAAGGTGTCTCATGTGCATCCCTTCTCTACAGAGACCAAACAACCACTGTCCACAGGGGACCTGGCAGAAGCCAGGGTCCTCCTTGGCTACTACAGGGACCTTTCTGGCTTGCATCTTTCCTCTACAACAGCCAGAGTAAGGGTGGTATTACACGGGCCGATGGGGGCCCGATAATACCTGTAAACGAGCAGCGATCTGCTAGATTGTTGCTCGTTTACTTGGCCTATTACACGGCCCAATAATCGTTAAACAAGGGCTGCAGGGACATTGTTACCGATGTCCTTGCAGCCTTTGTTTAAACTGTATACATACCTAATCCATGGTCCAGGGTTCCTCTTCTTCTTAACTTCTCCCCGGGTCCACGCACTTCAGCTTCACAGTGGCTTGTCTTTGGCTGCGGCGGTTCCGGCCTGTGATTGGCCGAGGGGCCTGTCAGCTGACACAGGCCGCTGAGAAGCCGGAGCGCACGGGACCCGGTAAGAAGCTCTGAGGAAGAGGAACCCTGGACCATGGATTAGGTATGTATTCTTCTTTGCTAAACGTAGCGGTGCACGGTCAGCGCCCGACGATTATAGGTCTGAACTTATATCAACGATCAGCCGATGACAACGATCATCGGCTGATCGTTGTCTTTAGTACACGAAACGATAATCGGCCGAATCGGGCCGATTATCGTTCCGTGTAATAGTACCCTAAGACTCACTAAGGTGTGGCTACACTTCCTCTCCCCATGTGACTTCCCTCTACAGCTTCTGTAAGGTGTGCTGTGATTGGGTGAGAAGAGAGTGCAAAAGAAAGAGAAGGGTAGAGATAGTTAGAAAAGAGAAAGAACTTCCATTGGTGCACAGATCCTAAAACAATAACCCTTTAGTTACATCCAGCTATGCAATAGTTAGGTACACAATATACATACTAGCGACATCTAGTGGCAAAACCTAGGTACTACTTCATTACCACTTTTACTTTGAAGTACAGACTTTTGCGAGGGGTGTAAAGACTAGAAACACCCGTGATTTGGTGTCTGCAAATCTTCCTTCTCTGCACTGACAGGTCACTGGCCGCTCAGACAATCATTGCCCGTGGCCTGTCTCGGCCAGTGATCGGCCGGCGGCCTGTCAGTGCAAGAAGGCAGAGCTTCAGACACTGGAGAATGCCTAAGGGCACCAGGGAATGTGGTAAGGTGAGTTATTACTTTATTATTTTAAACTAAAGGCAAGGGTTGCATGGACACAAAAAATGCAACAGCTCACCGCAATGGCAATGGCCCCCCCAACTGCCCAAAAAAACTTCCACAAAAATAATGAGGCTCTTCGTTACCATTTGAAAATGGTGTAAACTACCCTACCACGTTACGGTGGCCTTATACACGGGGCAGTCCTACACTGTACTATGGCCTCTCCATGGCATGAAATACGCCTATGCTCTGGGCATGCAATCTGTCTTATACCTGCACATGTAATTACACCACCTGGGTAGGATAGGTGGAGGGTTGCATGGACATCGCTAATGATGTCCGTGCAGCCCTTACTACCTGATAGTTGGCCCTTCTAATTGCTCAGTAAATGAGCGCCAATCTAGGAGATCGGCGCTTGTTTACAGTTCATGATTGGGCAGCCTAATAGGAAATTACTAATTTCTGAACAGATGGCTATGTCATAGCATTTTATTCTGTTTATTGACCTGGTGGTATAGGTGGCTCGGAGGACCAATGTAGAATAGATCTTTTTGTTTACACTTACGCTACAGTGTAATTTAATTTGTGATTGGTACACACACTACAAGTTCACAGCGTATAGTTGGGCTATTAATATAACATCTTTTTATATTGAGCACTACACAGTGGCGGTAGTATATATATCAAAGGTAGTATTTATACATACACATCAGATCATACAGGTATATGCTAGCGGCGCGGACTGGCAGTATTTACATAGATGATTTTAGCACATTCAGCTCATTATGCACTTTAGTACGCTTCATTCACATAATTGTTACACACTACACAGTCACATCATTTATTATTCACATTATTTTATTAACTTGTATTGTAAGTTTATCATTAATACTGTAATTTATGCAATTTGCACAGCACTTGCACATTTATTTGATCACTTTAGCACTGGCATTTTTTTTTGCACTGAGCACTTTTACATCATTTTGCACTTTTATGTTTGCATGTGGCACTTCTGTTATAGAGTTGGCACTATCATATCATATGAAGGAGCAATTTTCTGTTTTGCATACATTTGTGACTTCACATTATATTTTTGGGTTGGTTTCAATGTTTAATATGCTGCCAGCACTACAGCTCTTTTCCAAAATGGCAACTTGACCGTGCGCCTATGTCTGCGCATGATCCAGTGATTGCCAGCACTCTTGTCCATTTTCAAGATGGCGTCCATGCCGTGTGCGGTCCACTGAGCATGACTCTACGGCAGCGACATGATGACGCCCCTGATGTCATTTCCGGTCCCGGGCATCGTGGTGCTGCCGATAGGGAGGTGCGCTGGTGGACCGCTATGTAACATGCGGCACAGTCCATCATCCAATCCCATGGCAGTGGTACAGGTATATAAAGTCCTCCGGTCCTCCCCCTCATTACTCCCTGAGGAAGCGTGCGAAACGGCGTTAGAGTGATGTGGGAGGCCAGCGGACTGGGACCCTGTATACCATTGGTAACACATTGATGACATGTGTATGATTATACCCTGTATTACTCTGTTCAGCGTACTGGAGCATTATAAATGACTATGTAACTTTTGTCCCAGTAGTGGGGTCTCCCACCTCCTAGGCCTTGATTTTATGTTTTTTCTTTTGTGATGGATCTAATAAATTTTTGTTATTAATTTTGAACCTTGAGTGATTCATGATTGTTATTTTGGACTCATAGTGCTATATAGGTGTTGTCTAGCATTGGGTTGGGTACTGAGTGTCATTTTTAAATTTAACAATACATTATTATTCTAGGAATATAGGTGTTTTCATTTCTGCAAAATGTCTGCAGTGTTATCCCCCTGCTGACCGCAGCCATTAGTGGGTCCATGTGTGTATAATGGTTAGGTAGGTGTTACATGTCACAGTAACATCCACATGATGCCATGTCACAAGATCTCCAGCAGAATATTGTCCAAAACACTGTCCCCACCATCTTGTCTTCTTCCCATAGTGCATCCTAGTGCCATCTCTTCCCCAAGTGATGCACACACACCCGGCCGTCCACATGATGGAGAATATGATACATCAGACCAGACATCTTCTTCCATTGCTCCAGTTCCGATGCCCATTGTAGACACTTTCGGGGATGGACAGGGAAGGGGTCACATGATCTCTGACCCGTCTGCGGGGCCACATACACAGCAAGCTGCCATGTCCTCTGTGATCTGACTCCTGAAGTTTTTCAGTGGTTTGCTCTACAACAGCTCTTCTTGTGGGTTAGGACCAGGCAGTCTAGCCTACAGACCACACACATCTATAAGCCTTGGGCTACACAATCCTGGCCCTGGTGGTTCATCCTTGGGCACTTTTTGGTTGGTACTGACCACTACATACGTGGGACTCCCCACAAGACTGTCCGCTCTGGAGATGAACTGTCTACACATCATTTTTCAGCCCTGGTCACGGTTGCTCAGATCCTTAGGGCCCTATGACACATGGTGATTATCACCTGTCCACTCTTCCTGGTGTCCTGTGGACTTGTCGCTAGGATCCCTACTCACTGCAGCCGCCGCTGACACTTCTGAACCATCTCTCCAGTGATAAGCCACTTAGTCAATCACTGGCTGAGGCAGGACAGCGCAGCGGTTACTGCAGAGATGGGTTCATAAGTGTCAGTGGCTGCGGTAAGTGGGGATCGCAGACACAAACCAGGAGGACATAGGCTTGGTAAGCAAGCTGCAATCTAGCAGATAAGCGCTCGCCTACAGTGAATGTCTGGCCATCTAATATAGCCCCTATACTTCCCTCATCAATTTCCAGAACTGCCTACAATATAGCCCCCCGACGGGCTCCATTGTTACCAGATAATCCACAGCATTTTTTTTTCTCTTTTGCACTTTCCTATCAAAAACCCAAGTCAGCACAAGTTTCATTGCATCTCCACATTCTTGTAGAATTTTATGGTCAGCACGTTATATGGGTTTAGAAAGACAGTAGCTTTCTTCTAGAAACAGCAGCACTCTTGTCCTCAGTTTGCCTGTTGTATTGCATCTCAGTTATATTAACCTCTTCATGACGCAGGATGAGTATGTTCTTCCTGCAGCCATTAGGCGAAAGCAGAGAGGGCTCAGGGTGCGGGCCCATTCCGCAATGTGCGGCTCCCAGCTGCTATCAGCAGCCGGCGTGGCCAATCGCCGCTCCTGGCTAATTAGCTTTTAAATGCAGCTGTGAAAGCTGATAGCTGCATTTAAATAGCATGTCCCCCATCCCTGGTGTCTAGTGAGGGGCCTAATTGTTGCACGGACGTTGATCCTGGCTCAGCAATCTATAGATCTGTGCCGCAGCAGCCCAGAGTAAGGCTGCATTCACATATTCCATGTTCCGCACAGAACATGGACGTGGAACGTCTGTAATGTAGTCCTCCCCACACCAGGGCAGCATCTGCGATAAGATGTTGGTAGCGGGGGAACTGTATGATTATGCACCGCACGCCACATATTCATACAGTTCCCCCGCTCCCAGCATCTTATCACAGATGCTGCCTGGGGGGGGGGGGGGCTCCATTACAGGCATTCCATGTCCGTGTTTCGTGCAGAACATGGAAGGTGTGAATGCAGCCTACGGGCCGATCGCAAATACGATCATAAGTAACGATTATCGTTCCATGGAAATGACTGAATGTTTTCAGGTCTTTCGCAATAGCGGTCGTTTTAAATCGTTATTCTTTAACGATTATGCAAACGATAATCGTCCAGTGGAATAGGGCCCTAATACAGCACTGATCTAATCAATCAGTGCTGTATTCAGTATATTGCAGTGATCTCTATGAGAAATGAAAGCAGTAATTATAAAAGTCCCCCAGGTGAACTAAAAGTTAAAGTATATGTTTAAAAAAAAAGAGTGTTAAAAAAAATCCCCTTCCTAATAAAAGTTTAAATTACCCTCTTTTTCCATTTTATAAATAAAAAAAATTCAACATATTTGATATCACCGTGTGCGTAATTGCCCGAACTATTAAATTATCACATTCCTGATCATGCATGGTAAATGGCGTAAGCACAAAAATCCACCAAAGTGCAAAATTGCTGATTTTAGGTCACATGAAATCCAGAAAAAATGTAATAAAAAGTGATTAAAGTGTGAAATATAAGCAATCAAGGTACCGATAGAAATTACAGAACATGGCGAAATAAAATGACACCTCACACAGCCCCATAGACAAAAAAATAAAAGCATTGTAAGGATCAGAAAAGAACAATTTGAAGATTTTTTTAAGAAAGCTTTTTTAAAAATTATTATTATTTTTTTTTTTTTTTAAGGCATCAAATAAAATATGTTACATATCGTTGTAATCGTACTGACTTGAGGAACATAGATAATATGCCAGTTTTACCATAGGGCGACGGTTCAAAGTAGACCTGTCAGCCCCCCCTCACCCCTGGACAGGGCCCAGCGTACATACTGTCTTCCTGCTCCCGCCATGGAGAGATGGCACAGCTCCATTGATTTCCTATGGCCTGGACTCATCTGCATATTGAGTGCGCTGATGAGCAACTGCCATATCTCCGCTCCGGGACCGAGACTGGAAAACGCAGGAGCTGGTATGTGTGCCGTGTCCTGTCCGGGGGTTGGGTGGGTTTGGGGTGTCTGACAGGTCTGCTTTAAAGAGTCACTGTCGTATTTTTTTTTTTTTTTTGCAGAAATCAATAGTCCAGGCGATTTTAAGAAACTTTGTAATTGGGTTTATTAGCCAAATCTGCCATTATCTGCATGTAAAAAGCCTTTTCCCAGGTCCCCCCCTCCTTCCTTGTTGCAGGAGACGCAACCTGTCTGCTCTAGGGAGAGGGGAGGGGGGAGGAGGAAGGAGGGAGTTAGCCGGCAGCAGAAAGCAGATAACAGAGGATTACAGGCACGGAGCTGGGTGACAGCTGTAATCCGAGCTCAGACAGGTCACTGGTGACTGTCACAGGAGATATCCCATGAGGGATTTGCAGATTAACTCTTTGTTGTCCTGTTTTGGTCTTTTCTTTAGCTCTCTCCATAGGAGAACAATGAAGACAGGGGGGAGAGCTTCAAACTGCTTTTTCATTATAAAAATGCATTTTTCGGATAATAAACCCAATTACAAAGTTTCTTAAAATCGCCTGGACTATTGATTTCTGCAACAAAAAAAAATCACGACAGTGACACTTTAAACATGAAACCCCTTTAAAATATAAAGAATTGCTATTTTTTTCACAAAAAATAAGGGCTCATGTCGGTCTGTAGATGAAAACAATTAATGCACTATGGCCTTTCAAACACAAGGACAAAATGAAAGCACAAAAATGAAAATTGGCTCAGTCCTTATGGGGTTTAAATGAATAGAGCAGAAATGTAATACTACACACAACCTGAGAACAAGTGTGGAGCTGCTTTTGGAAAGGAAGTTGCTATGTTTTCCTAATCCTGGATAACTCCTTTAAAAACAGGTCACTGATCTGTACAGAGTTGGTAACAACCATAGGCATCTGCCAATATATTCTATGGTTACAAACCTACTTGCCGGATCTGCAGCGAGTCCCCTTGCTGCGTATTTGCAGCGAGACTCGCTGCAGATCCGGCCCCTATTCTTTCAATGGAAGACAAAATCGCAGCAGGGATGTACATCCCTCCTGCGATTTTGTCTGCAGCCCGCCCCATTAACCCCCCGGCCGCCGGACATTATACATTACCGGGTCCCCGTTCCTGCTTGCTTCGGGGCTCCCGGTGTCTTCACGGCTCGCCTGGCCAATCAGTGCGCTGCGGCGGGGCCGGGCGGAACGTGTCGGGAGCCGCCGAATCAAGCAGGAGCCGTGATCAGGTAATGTATACTGTATCCTGCCCGCCCCCCTGCAGCCCCGATCGCCCCCAACCCCGCAGCCCCGCCCGCATGATCGCCCGCAGCCCCAGGCCCCCCCCCCCCCCCGCCGGGCAATTGTGCGGCCGGGGGCGATCGTGCGGCCGGGGGCTGTGGGGTTTGCGGCGATCGTGCGCTCGGGGGCTGCGGGGTTGGCGGCGATCGTGCGCCCGGGGGCTGGGGGCGATCGTGCAGCCGGGGGCAACGGTGCGGCCAGGGGCTGGGGGCGATCGGGGCTGCAGGGGGGCGGGCAGGATATACATTACCTGATCCCGGCTCCTGCTTGCTTCAGCGGCTCCCGGCACGTTCCGCCCGGCCAATCAGTGCGCTGCCCCGCCGCAGCACACTGATTGGCCGGGCGGGCAGTGAAGACACCGGGAGCCCCGAAGCAAGCAGGAACGGGGACCCGGTAATGTATAATGTCTGGCGGCTGGGGGGTTAATGGGGCGGGCTGCAGACAAAATCGCAGCAGGGATATACATCCCTGCTGCGAGTTTTTCTGCTATTGAAAGTATAGGGCCGGGATCTGCAGCGAGTCTCCCTGCAAAAACGCAGCAAGGAGACTCGCTGCAGATCCGGCAAGTGGGTTTGTACCCTAAGGGGTAGTTTAAAACAAAAGAAGTAAAAAGCTGGACACACCATGCAAGTGCACACCACAAGTATGAAGTATCAAAAAGTCTAAATTTTATTAAGCAAATTATGAAACACACATAAGGAACACAATAATAGTCAAGGTTGACCCACATACAATAAAAAGTGGGTCTAAACCCTACAGAGGGCTATATGCACATAATAATGCAACCATGACCGGAGCTACCCAACATCAAGGCGAACAACAGGAAACAAAGAACTTATAAATATATGAATAATAAAATCAAGAAAAATCTGTATAGTGTAATGTTACAATGGTTACTGCAAATGATACCTTGAAGTATATGTTAAATACAAAATAACTACTGATAACATAGGATACCTGTAAAGTAACAAAATAGCAACAAAAACCCTGTTACCCACAAACAAACAAGGGCCACAATAGCGCCTAAGGAAGCTCCAACGGTCATGGAATAATCACCCCTGGAAGAAAGGCTCCACGCGTATCGTCACCCTCCGGTGACTTCGTCAGGAGTGAAGATCTAGGTCCGGTGTTCCCATATATACTATCTCAAATCAGTACATAAATGAGTAATTATAGATGGCTATAGTCTAACGGCCCCATAGTTTACCTGGCGGTTTGAAATGGTGCAACCCGTCATCAACATGGCCGCCGGTGGCGTGTGTAAGTCTCCTCTGCGCATGACCCGTTGATGTCAGTGTCCGACACGACATAATGCTGGCGCCTGCGCGAGAACTTAGAATGGTCGAACAAGGTTGACAAGTTGACGATAAAAAATTATTCACAGAATAACACACATTACAAAGTTATACAACTTTGTAATGTATGTTATGTCTGTGAATGGCCCCCTTCCCCGTGTTTCCCCCCACCCACGCTAGACCCGGAAGTGTGGTGCATTATACTCACCGCATCTCGTGTCGTCCACGGTCTCCAATCGTCAGCAGTGACGTCTTCTTCGGGAGCTTGGCGGATCTTCCCGAGTGCCGGCCACCCTCTGCAGCGTCATCCGAAGCTCAGCCGCGATTGGCTGAGCATAACTGTGCTCAGCCAATCGCGGCTGAGCGGCTGATGACGTGGCCACGTCATCAGCTGCTCAGCCGCGATTGGCTGAGCACAGTTATGCTCAGCCAATCGCGGCTGAGCTTCGGATGACGCTGCAGAGGGCGGCCGGCACTCGGGAAGATCCGCCTGCCTCCCGAAGAAGACGTCACTGCTGAGGATCGGAGACCGTGGTCGGCACGTGACAGGTAATGTATAGCGCACCACACTTCCGGGTACACGGGTAGGGGTGGTGGGACACGGGGAAGGGGGCCATTCACAGACATAACATACATTACAAAGTTGTTTAACTTTGTAATGTGTGTTATTCTGTGAATAATTTTTTATCGCCGGACAACCCCTTTAAAGATTACTAATTCAAGATAGAGTGCATAGAAGAAAACTCAGGCTATAGGACAGAGAAGGTATATATTCCAAAACATGTGTTATATGGAGAGCAGAACTCTGTGTGAGTAGAAGGATATATTATACATGATGTAGGGTCACATGTTGTTTTTATGTGGATAGATGGGGAGAGGGGGGAGCTTGGATGGAGCGGAAGGGGGAGGGAGGGGGATATGGGGGGAGGGAGCCCCCCCCCTTTTTTTTCTCCATATATCATATTACAACGTACTTATTTTCACATACTATTGACACCTTCTAGGTCATATATCACATCCTTTTCCATACTTTTACACACACATCCATATACACACAGTTTTGTTTGCTCACTTAGTGATAGACGTTAGTATTTTGGACATGTTTTTGCTTGTAGTGCACACCAGTACATCCATACACTGTTTTCTCATCAGACACCAGACACAGACACAGTTTTTTCATTTATACACAGTCTTCTCACTTGACACCAATAAAAAAAATTTTTTAATAATAAATTATTTTTTTTTCCTAGTTCCTTCCCCTTACCTTTCCCCATCCTCTGACCTTTTTCGTTCCTTTTTTCAGTTCTCCACGCCTTTCCTTCATCCCATATGATTTTAAGATGGTCCTGTAGGGAATATGAAAAACAGTGGAATCCCTGCTCGTCTGATCTACTCGTCTGTTTTACCATAAGTTTACCAACTTAGATATGGGGCGGAATCTAGGAGGGGTGCCTATTACTTGTGGACATGGGTCGTTATTCATAGGCAACCATACAGGACCGTATGGCCCAGGGTTGTCATTAGTGTACCAGAATTGGACTATCAATCATTTTTTGTTGTGTAACAGATACTATGAGTCGCACTTACTATTCTGGGGATGAGACAATATCACCTACCTTGAGTGCAATATACATCCCTTTACAGGTTATGTTTCAGGTTGACGTTAGAGATACTATATTGATGAATATAAGACATCCTGCTATGTATGGTCTTAAGTATTGTATATGTGGGGTCGCCATATCTGGGGCTCTCTGACGTGGCCATTTGGCCGCGTGGGGGATATCCCACGGATATATCCTATGCGCATTGGATCTGATTATACTTTATTTGTTTGTGGTTGTGTTATTTATGAGTATTAGATATTAGGTTGACATTGTGTTGATATTTGGATTGCATTATATAGTAAAATCACTTCGTTATAATTTAAGGCACTTTTAATTTCCAAATAACAAAAAACAATAACAAAAATACAAAATAAAAATCAAATTAAAAAAAAAAAAATTAATAAAGATAAATAAATAAATAATAAATTAATTAATAATTATTTTTTAAAAAATAAATAGCATATAAATAACTAAGTAACATTAACATAACATGATAGAATAATCTTTTGAACTAAACTAGCACACCGAGACACGTAGCATGATTATGGTGAATAACAATATTTACTTAATTTGATGTGATATCGGTATCTACCCTATTTAATCACTGATTTATTTTAGTGTGGTATTGTTATTTATTTTATCTAATTCATTCCAGTGTGATGGTACTATATATTATATCCATCTAATTCATTATAGTACGGTATTGTTATACTTTACATCCATCTGAACAGTGTTGCGTATATCAGGCTATGTTCTTTTGTATTAGCAATACAACATGACCGAATATATTTAATTCTGTCCCTATAATGACACACAGATTCATACTTTTTTTTTTTTTTTGATTTGGAGTTTACACGTTCATGTCTTATAGCTTGGTTTTCTCTATATATCTTATTTCTAACCATTATCATTTAAATTGGCCAAACTTTGTTCTTTTAGTTCAAAGTTCTCGCGCATATGCCAGTATTATGACGTGTCAGACACGTGACCTGGCAGATCACGCAATGACACTGACATCCTTGGGTCATGCGCGGATAAGATCTATTTAGTTCTGCTCTCCATATAACACATGTTTTGTAATATATACCTTGTCTGTCCTATAGCCTGAGTTTTCTCTATCTTGAATTAGTAATCTTTAAACTTGTCAACCTCGTTCGACCATTCTAAGTTCTCGCGCATGAGTCAGCATTATGACGTGTCGGACACTTGACCGAGATGTTCGCGTGACGACACTGACATCAACGGGTCATGCGCAGAGGAGACTTACACACGCCACCGGCGGCCATGTTGATGACGGGTTGCACCATTTCAAACCGCCAGGTAAACTATGGGGCCGTTAGACTATAGCCATCTATAATTACTCATTTATGTACTGATTTGCGATAGTATATATGGGAACACCGGATCTAGATCTTCACTCCTGACGAAGTCACCGGAGGGTGACGATACGCGTGGAGCCTTTCTTCCAGGGGTGATTATTCCATGACCGTTGGAGCTTCCTTAGGCGCTATTGTGGCCCTTGTTTGTTTGTGGGTAACAGGGTTTTTGTTGCTATTTTGTTACTTTACAGGTATCCTATGTTATGAGTAGTTATTTTGTATTTAACATATACTTCAAGGTATCATTTGCAGTAACCATTGTAACATTACACTATACAGATTTTTCTTAATTTTATTATTCATATATTTATAAGTTCTTTGTTTCCTGTTGTTCGCCTTGATGTTGGGTAGCTCCGGTCATGGTTGCATTATTATGGGCATATAGCCCCCTGTAGGGTTTAGACCCACTTTTTATTGTATGTGGGTCAACCTTGACTATTATTGTGTTCCTTAAGGGAACTTTTTAGATGTTTTTAATCATGTGTTTGGTGTTTCATAATTTGCTTAATAAAATTTAGACTTTTTGATACTTCATACTTGTGGTGTGCACTTGCATGGTGTGTCCAGCTTTTTTCTTCTTTGGTTTGCATCTGATTTATTCTGGATATAAAGTGGCACCCCTTTAACTGATATTTTGGTCGAGCCTCCAAATTTGTTCTGTTTGGTAAGGGGTAGTTTAGGCTCATCATCAGTACACTGTTAGGGCGGGTTCACACTACGGAATTCTCGCGCACATTGTCCGCGGAATTCCGTCAGCTGTCCGCCTGCACATCTGGACGCCTTTCCGCCGGCCCCATAGACACCATTCTATGGGCTGGCGTATTCCGCTATACGCTGAAAGAAGTGTCATGTTACTTCTTTTAGCGGATTGCGGAATACGCCGGCCCATAGAATGGTGTCTATGGAGCCGGCGCAAAAGCGCGTGCCCGTGCGGGCGGACAGCTGACGGAATTCCGCGGACATTGTCCGCGAGAATTCCGTAGTGTGAACCCGCCCCTTATACCTCTAGTGTGGTGCAAGGTTGAATATTCCTGTATCAGGCAGCTCAGGATGAACAAAGTCATAACCCCACCCAGTAATAGTAATCTTGTAGAGGCAATCTCTGAGCCTCATATAATGCACATTACCTGGACTGCACAATGTAAGTGCTCTCATAAAAGCCATGAAGCGTCCTTGATAGCCGATCGCAGTCATATAGCGAGCTCATGTATTTACCTTCTCAGGCTCATTTCCACCAGGAGCAGACAATTCTCACCGTTACAATGGAGCCGGACCTGTGTTCTCTCACCTGTGTCCAATGGCGATTATGGTGTTGGGTTAATGCAGTACTTTTTTTATTGTATAGTGCTGACATCTTCCTCAGCAATGTACAGGGATGGTCATCACTGACCTTGAGCTCACAATCTCATACACACATTAAAGAGTCAAGGTCATAAGACACATAAAAGGGCCTGAAAAGGAACTTCAGGGGAAACTCCTGAGCGCCTACAAGCTCTATGCACATATTGTCCTTGGTTGGATCTGAACCCATGGTGCGATGGAAAACTTAATCACTAGAACAGCTGCATGCAGATACTAAGCCTCCCCTAATGAGTGTGTGTGTGTATATATATTATATATATATATATATATATATTATATACACATACATACACACTATAGAGCTCAGGGGAGGCTACAGCACTAGTGACACAGACAGCTCCCCTCAGTGTAATGTCTATTCAAATGGTAACGTGTATAATATAGATATCAGGGGGGGCTTAGTATCTGCATAAAGCAGCATAAATCAACCATTACTGCCTCTGCATTCTGCACCTACTTCGTATGTTATTATGACTTTCAAAATCTAAAATCAACAGATGTAATATAAAGAACGTTTCCTGAAGGCAGCTATACCTACTGTATCCAGGGATCCAATCTCCTGCAGGCAGCTATATAACATCTATACTTACTATATCCAGGGATCCAGTCTCCTGCAGGCAGTTATATAACAGCTATACTTATTTGTGTCCTGGTCCAGTCTCCTGAAGACAGTTATATAACAGCTATACTTATTTGTGTCCCAGTCCAGTCTCCTGAAGGCAGCTATATAAAAGCTATACTTACTGTATCCAAGTCCAGTCTCCTGAAGGCAGCAATATAACAAAGCTATACTTACCATATCCAGGTCCAGTCTCCTAAAGCCAGCCTTTTTTAGTCTTGTGCTGGTTGAGACTTAAAGGAGAAGTCCGGCCAAAAAATTTTTTATATGTTATTACTTATGGAAAGTTATACAATTTTCTAATGTACATTAATTATGGGAAATGCTCATATACTACTATTTCCCTTAATTTAGTGTATCAGGAAGTGTTAGAATTATCTCTGAAGCAGTGACGTCTCGACGAACGGTGTAATTCCTATGGAGTGTCCAGCAGGGGGCGCTCTATATATAAAAGTCAATGAGTACCATTAACTTCTATATATAGTGCGCCCCTGCTGGACACTCCATAGGAATTACAGTGTATGTAATGTTATGCACTGTACTTTTGTGACTTCATGAATACATTTATGGAATACTTTGGGGAGCAAGTGTCCTTGCTCCCCAAAGTATCCCATAAATGTATTCAATGAATACATTTGCTGGGCACCGAGCAGGGAGGGAGAGAGGTGCCATCTACCTCCCCCCTCCCTGCTCGGTGCTGGGAACATATACAAAGTACTACTCCCCCATTATCTGCAGATAATGGGGGAGTAGTACCTTTTGCTATCCCTATCACCGCCCGCTCCGCCGCCACCGCCGCTCACACAGGGGCTGCTTTTCATGCCCCCCCTCCTCCTGGCATCAAACTTACTATTCCCCGCCGCCCGCGCCGCTCCTCACTACCCGCTCGCTCGCCCCGTTCCTCACACTATCTGGCCGCCGCTCTCTGCTCTTGCATGCCGGCCGCGTCAGCCCGCCCCCACCCCGGCCGGGGACACCAGGAAGCGCCGTGCTTCCAGCGGGGGTGGGCTGACGCGGCCGGCATGCAAGTGCAGAGAGCGGCGGCCAGATAGTGTGGGGAACCGGGCGTGCGAGCGGGTAGTGAGGAGCGCGATAGTAAGTTTGATGCCGGGAGGGGGAGGAGGAGGGGGAGCGGCGGGGGGCATGAATAGCAGCCCCTGTGTGAGCGGCGGTGGCGCGGACGGTGATAGGGATAGCACAGGTACTACTCCCCCATTATCTGCAGATAATGGGGGAGTAGTACTTTGTATATGTTCCCAGCACCGAGCAGGGAGGGGGGAGGTAGATGGCACCTCTCTTCCTCCCTGCTCGGTGCCCAGCAAATGTATTCATTGAATACATTTATGGGATACTTTGGGGAGCAAGGACACTTGCTCCCCAAAGTATTCCATAAATGTATTCATGAAGTCACAAAAGTACAGTGCATAACATTACATTACATACACTGTAATTCCTATGGAGTGTCCAGCAGGGGCGCACTATATATAGAAGTCAATGGTACTCATTGACTTCTATATATAGAGCGCCCCCTGCTGGACACTCCATAGGAATTACACCTTTTGTCGTGACGTCACTGCTTCAGAGATAATTCTAACACTTCCTGATACACTAAAATAAGGCAAATAGCAGTATATGAGCATTTCCTATAATTAATGTACATTAGAAAATTGTGTAACTTTCCATAAGTAATAACATATAAAAAAATAATTTTGGCCGGACTTCTCCTTTAACACAGGAAGTCACAGCTCAATGTGTCCATCAATCAAGTGATGTTCAGTGCTCAGATGACCATGACTTCCTATGTTAAGTATTTTTTTTTTCAAACAGATTAAACATAGGAAGTCTGTGTTTCCCATGATAACTAAGAGAAAAAAAATAATAATGTAACATGCAAACATGCTTTATAATCACATCCCCTGTAGATTTAGATTTAAAATGACAGAAGTCATTGGAGCTCACTCAGGTACCAGTGCCCTGATACAACGGCTACCCCTAGCTTTTCTCTGGGTGCTACAGTCCAAGTTCTACAGTTTCAATAAGAAATTTGCTAAAACTTCAGCAGATTCTGAAAGCAAATGCCAAAAGGATTTAAAGGGGTTGTCCAGCGAAAAACGTTTTCTTTCAAATCAACTAGTGTCAGAAAGTTACACAGATTTGTAATTTACTCCTATTAAAAAAAAACAATCACAAGTCTTCCAGTACTTATCAGCTGCTGTATCCCATGCAGGAAATGTTTTATTTTTAGTCTGACACAATGCTCTCTGCTGACATCTCTGGCCAGAGCAGGAAAGGTTTTCTATGGGAATCCCTATTCTGCTCTGGACATTTCCTGTCTCGGCCAGAGACATCAGCAGAGAGAACTGTGTCAGACTGAAAATAAAACAACAATGCCTGTAGGACATACAGCAGCTGATAAGTACTGGAAAACTTGTGATCTTTTTAATAGAAGCAAATTACAAATCTCTATAACTTTGACACCAGTTGATTTGAAAGAAAAACCCCTTTAATCTTGAAACTACAAATAGACACAAAAAAATGTAGGTGCTGGCTCCTCCTGCTGGAACAATGCGGAGCTGCAGGCATCACCTACATTCACGTTTTGTGATTGATGTTTACATTTCCAGTATTCAATGTACAAGATCGATGTATGTGTGATTTTAATAGTACAGGCTTTTACCACATTTGTCCATCCAAATACATTTACATTAATTTTATTTGAAAATGTATTACCCCCTCCACCCCAATTTTTTAAATCTTGTTTTTTTTTACCCTCAGTAAGATCTATTATTATTCTCCAGAGCTTCACCAGCAGAATAGTGAGTGCAGCTCTGAAGTAGAATACAGTATGTAACTCAGGATCAGTACAGGAACTATAAAAAGTCTTAGGCGAAGCTACATGCTGAAAACAAGCCCACAAAACCCAGTGTGTTCTGTGTCGTTCTAACCATACACTGCTTTATTAAAATAAAAAAACCTCTCATAACAAGTCCACACATACAATACATACATTAGATATCAGCCCTCAGGTAGTAACCGTGCGGAACGTGACATGAAAGAAGATACAAAGTACACCAGAACTCTTAGAATATTTTTTTTTTCTTTTTAAACTATACAAGCGCCTCAGGGTGCGGCCCCAGGCGTCTCTGCTCTGTACAATACCATAAAATACTTCATTATTTGTGGGTTCTAAAATATTGGGGGACACTTTACCTATGGCTAGCTTTAAAACAAATGCGAAATGTTTTATTATCGTTCACCTCTGTGGACCACCCCAATACACAACTCTGTACAGGATAAACATTTTGAGGGGAATACACGCTTTTTTTGCTATATGCCAAATGGTACACACAACTGCAACCTGCAAGATGGCGACAACGCTGCTTAGTCCTTGGGTGACATCCACTGGGATATAAATATGGACTGTCCATGCCTGCAAGAATCTGTAAACTATGAAAGAACATTTTGGGTCTTTTAGAGTAAAGCACAACTTTGGTGGAACTCTGTACACTATATTCTGTTTTATGGTTTTGTTTGACTGTAATCTGCTGATATGTCCTAAAAAGCATGGGGTGCTGAGGATGAAGTGAGTTTCTAACCTTTTACCTTGGCACCGTTTAAGGCAGTATTTCCGCCCCAGTGCATAAAAATGAAACTAATGGATTGGAATAAAGTTGAGGATGGAGGTAAGAAACTTACCCTCATCCTTAGGGCCCCGTGCCCTGTAGTGGCGTATCAGCAGGTTAAATTCTTCTAACTTGCTGATAATTTCCCTTTGATGTTTTGTGAAACTTTATGTAAAGGTCAACACCGATCCCAAAACCACCACCAAACAATGAGTTCCTGATCGGTGGAGATCCAACCACCAATTACAAAATTGAAGGTCCTACTACGTTTGAACAATGTGACGTTCTGACACGTGCGCTGCTGCCCCATTCCACAATGGGACAGAGGTGCAGCATTCAGCTATGATTGAGAGACCCATAGTTTTAAATAAAATAGTGCACGTCTGGCCACTGCTCTGTCCAACCAATGGAACATAAGACCCTTATTATCCTGATTTGTAGAGGACAAAGATGTCAGCCCCCCACTGATCAGATATTTAGCTATCCTCATCATACCAATAGGGTTAAACTGAGGGGCAGCACACATGTCTGACTGCTGCTCTATTCAACTAGGGAGATACAGCTCCACCCTTCTTGGTATTGGTTGGACCCCCACTGATCTGACACACCTATCCTATGGATAGGTAATAAGTAGCATTGGGCAGATCTGTCAAAATGTTTGGGTTCTTCAAGGTTCACTGAACCCGTATATGCTCAGTGTTTTACTCCCCTCGGCTTCAGAAGTTGCATGATGCCCTAGGGCTGCCAGGGAACCATGAATACAGCCTGTGGCTGTATCCATGTGTTCCAGGGCTCGTTAGGGCTGCTTCCAACTTCTTCAGCCATGGGGAATCAAACACCAAGCATTCAGGTTTGGATAACGTTGCAGAACCAAACATTTTGACAGATCCGCTTAACACTAGTAATAAGTGCTGTTGGTGGATAAATAGGCCGTCTCATCACCAAAACCCATAAGGACAGTGATTCTGCCGCCAACCCCCACTGAAGACGTAAGTGGACAGACAGAATGGTTGCTAGCTATACACCCCTGATACAGTCATTGAAAAGGTTGTTAGGCCATGTGTATCCCTAGCAACTAGACTGTCAGAACAACAAACCTGACTGGAACAAAGACAGCAGTGAAGCAGCTTAAGCAAGAGTCACTCAATGTCTAACACCTCTGACAGAACCTCCTTTACACTTTATACTGAAATAATCAGATTCTTGGCAGATTCTCCTCAGCTTCCAAATCTAACCCCTGATGATGTAGGGGGGAGAAGAAAATCCACAAGGAACATGAGGATTCTCTCTCAGTCCACATGTCTCTTGAGCATCAAAACATTTCTTTAGATCACTGTTCCCCAACCTGTGGCTCCCCATGGATTGCAAAACTAGAACTCCCATGACGCCCTCATGAAGTTCTCTAACCACTGCTTTTTCAGCTGTTTTAAAACTGAAAGCCAAAAGTTTGATGGGAGTTGTAGTCTGCAACAGCTGGAGATCACTGTATTAGGACTGATATATAACTACTAAGGGGCCATTTCATCCAAACTGAACCTTTGGTAACACCCGTAACACCTAGTAAAACTGCAATTTAAACACTAAAGTTATAAATATACACTAAGAGTCTTAGGGTATAAACCCACACACCGTATACGCAGCGTATTTACTGCTGCGATACGCAGCAAACACGCAGCAGATTAGATCTAAATAACTGAACACAGCATCAAATCTTCACCATCAAATCTGCTGCGTATTTAACTAGGTGTTACGAAAGGTTCAGTTTGGATGGAATGGCCCTAAGGCAACACTAAAGTTCTACCTGCAGAAAACTGAAGTGTTCGCCCAAATATGATCAATTCATAGACTTCTTGCCCAAAGCCATGTTCATACTTGGGGGTACACTTTCAGTGTTGGATCATAAAATAACTTAAGCAACTTTCAAATTCATTTTGCAGCCTCTCAATTTCTTGCCATTTCAAGATCCCTACTTGCCGTCAGTGAATGGAAACCTCTTTGCAGCTGATGTGTTGCCTTCACTGGATACAATTGTTGCAGAACTGCAGCTAAAAGGATTGCTTTTTATTGTTTTAGTTCCTGGAAGTAAAACTCAAGAGCAGCAAGCGGAAATCTTAAAAATGGAAGAAACTGAAACACAATGTGTATGAGTAAAGTTTCAGAACTTTATAGGATGTTTAAGCTTTAAGAACAAGGTTGATTAAAATGCCTAGATTTTGTGTGTTTCCTTCACTTACAAGTCATTGAGATTGGCTCTAAAGCTCTGGTGCTGCAGCTAGGATGCCACCTACAGGTCAGAGCAGGATAATACAGATCATAACAATAATCAGGGGGGCGGGGGGCTGCCTGCAGGGATCACCAGGTGTTCCACATCTTCTCCAATGCGCATAGGTTTTGATTGTGGTTCAGCAATGCTAACAGCTACTCCATGCGCTCGTGTATCCATAGTACAAAGTAAATAAAATAGGTGAGGTCCGTAATGCTGGTTCACTTTCTTTTGTTTTGTTTTTTTTTTCGTTATTTTCTATATTTTTTTTTTCTTTAAATACAAACAAAAGAGTTTGTCATCTGTGAATTACAGACAAGTCCGGCTGGAGGGTAAAACGTGGGCGGATTATCAGTCCCTGTTTGTGTTATTGGCTGAGAAGGCGTGCAGGTTTCCCATCTGACTCAGTCCGCTCTGAATGTGCGCCACATGGATCTCGACGTTGTTCTGAAAACAGCTGCAAGGGGAGACAAACACATTGGGTTTAAGCTTCCGGGAACGGTTCCATTCACTGACAGCAAGCAGCGCTCTTATAAATGGTGAGGAATTGTAACAAAGTATATTAGAAAGTTGCAGGACAGCGTGATCCTTGTCCTGTCAGTGACCTGCAGAACAAAAGCAATTTCTCAAAAGTAAAAACTTATATTTCTGGACGTGAACTTACTTCTCTGCCCCACATCAGTGGAGAGAAGGCTCAGACCTGATGGATTTTCACTCTTGTGTATGGGAAGGATGAAACAGAAGTTATTGAAGGTGTATAAGAATCTACCCTTTCATTAGGAAAAACTTTCAAAATTTTTGATTGTTTGGAGTCAGAGAGCTCAGACTGCGGCAGATCAGGAGAACGAGTTGGAAAAAGTCCACAGCTCGGACTTGGAATGCCACATGTTGAAAGACTATGGTCCAGGTTGGATGGCTTCAGATCAGAGAGAGAAACCAATGCCAGCACAGACATCTCCCGAGTTGTTCTCCTGATTGGTCATGATCTAAACACTCAGACTCTGACCGATGAAAACTTTTGTCTTTATTTCTAATGCCAGGTATAATTTTTTTAAGCTAGTTGGTTCATCTGCAACTTCATTGTCTAACTTTGCTGCATCTGGATAAGGACATCTTTATAGGAGTTACCCTAAGGGTGCCTTTACATGGAGAGATTTATCTGACAGATTTTTGAAGACAAAGCCAGGAACAGACTTTAAACCAAGAACAGGTCATAAAGGAAAGATTGATATTTCTCCTTTTCTCAAATCCATTTCTGGCTTTGGCCCACTATTTACAGAATAGGGGATAATTTCCAATCTTGGCATAAGCCACTATAACACAAATAAGAGAAGTTAGAAGAACCCACCAATTTCAGATGTATCCACGGAGCACACGACAGCAACCAAAAGAGTGTCCCTTTGCTGGACCGGAATAGGATGGCATGTGTACAATAGACTAATGTTCCATGTGAAGCCCCCCCCCCCCCCAAACAAAAAAAAAGGAAAAAATTTTCAACAATTCTTAATAAAATCATTTTCTTGTCTAGTTCAGTGAGGATACAGGTGCTTGTTATAGGCTGCTGCTACTATGTGACAAGAGGTGGTCTCTAACTTTGGAAAAGAGGTAAAAGAATATCCAGCACATTGGGATAAAATAAAATTCTTCTTTATTTCTTCCACATTAAAAATCTCCACAATAAGACCAGCAATAGACAGGAACGCCCCATCGTGTGTCTTATGTGATGACATATTTTCTCTGGGGGCACACTTTAGTATATTCAGCTAAACATGTCTACTCTTACCTGGCTATAGGTAGGTGAGCCTATACCTAGGAGACTCTGCCCACCTGAACTCCGATATATTGAACACATTATTGCCATCATCATCCTTTGAAGGACAGACACCTGTGATAAGCAACCCCTTTTTGGAATCACTAGTTCCAGCATATAACAGCTGACATGCCAGAATCCAAAGCTGCATAACCATTCAAGCAGAGTTGCTCTTCTTCCCCTGCACATCCAGAGAGGGCCTTCACATCTGACATTTTCTAATCTAACACCATAGGTTAGTAGAGGATGTCATAAAATCTTCATCCAGGAGGTATCGCTAACAGTTTTTATTATTTTGGGGATCTGTGTTGCGGTGGTGGTGGTGGTGGTGGTGTGTGTGTGTGTGTGGGGGGGGGGTCATGTACAAAAATCAGGGAAGGGTTGTGTGATAAATTCTAAAACAGTCTTTCATACACAGTCCAGGTTTTACAGGGCAGGTGTCGCATTGGTAAATAGTGTCCTTCCTTATCCCCTTCTTGGAACACACTCTGCACCTCTTCTGGGACCGTCCCTTCTTCCCAGTCTGGGGAACTTCACTGGGAAAATGTTGACCAGGTACAATGCGTCCGTCGTCGCTTCCGGATGATGTACTCGGGCCATTCCCTTCCTGTTCTCCTAAAACTACTGAGGTGTGATAGATTCTAAAACAGTCTTTCATACAGAGTCCTGGCTTTACAGGGCAGGTGTCGCACTGGTATATGGTGTCCTTTCTGATCCCCTTCTTAGAACACACTCTGCACCTTTTTTGGCTCCTTCCCTTTTTACCAGTTTGGGGAACTTTGTTAGGGAAATGCTGCCCTGGTACGATACGGTTGTCCCTGGTTCCAGAAGGTGTACTTGGGACTTCTTTTTCCTTGCCACTAAGTATTAGGGCGTTTATTACCTCCTCTTGGAATTCCAAGTACGTCCCTCCCTGACCTGCACATCGGGATAATACGTAAGAATTGTACAATGCCATCTGTACAATGTACACAGCAAGCTTCTTGTACCACACCCTCAGTTGCCGCATAGCGTTGTATGGCTTCAGCACTTGATCCAACAGGTCAACACCTCCTATGTTCTTATTATAGTCCAGGACACAGTCAGGTGATTGGGTGTCTTTACTGGTACCTTGTACTGCAGCAGAGCTGTCTTTACCATGGATTGTTGTTAATAAAATAACATTCCTCTTGTCCTTATACCGGACACACATAACATTGTCACAGCACAGAGCTCTGCTCTCACCCTTTCTAAGTGTTTGCCCAAGCAGCGATCTAGGAAGGCATCTCTGACTCTTTCTTAAAGTGCCACAGGCCACAGTGTTTCTGGATACCAGGCACTTGAATAGAGGGACACTGGTATAAACATTAGGGAGGTAGAGGTGGTAACCCTGGTCCAGCAGTGGGTGCAACAAATCCCACACCACCTTCCCACTAGCCCCCAGGGAGGATGGGCATTCTGGGGGTTCAATCCTGGAGTCTGTCCCTTCATAAATCCTAAACCTGTGGGTGTACCCTGATGCACTCTCACACAGCTTATAGATCTTGATGCCATACCTTTCCCTGTTACTCGGCAGGTACTGGCAGTGTTGAAGCCTCTCTTTGAAATGCATCAGAGACTCTGTGACAGTGATACACTTCTTGGGGGTATATGCCTTGGCAAACTGGGCACTGAAATGCTCTATGAGGGGCCTAATTTTGAATAAGCGGTCAAAACTAGGGTCATCTTGAGGTGGGCACTGCGCATTATCATTGTAATGGAGAAATCTAAGTATTGCCTCAAAACGTGTTCTAGACATAGTCAGGCAGTACAGTGGGGTGTGATACATGAAGTCCATGCTCCAATAGGCCCTGATGGATGGCTTTCTTAATAGCCCCATATTCAATAAGAGACCCCAGAATTTCACCATTTCCGCTGAATCCACAGGAGTCCACCTGTACAGCTTGGCATAAATAGATGTAGGGTTTTGGGCAAGAAACCGCTGGGCATACAAGTTTGTGTGGACCACCATTAGCTCAATAAAATCATCAGAGAAAAAGATCCTGAAAAAGTCAATCTTTCTGGGCCCTGCAGCGGCAAACTTGATCCCTGAGCTGCCCATAAACTCAGGGATCTGGGGCTCATAATTCTCAGGTGGGGGGGTCCATGTGGGGTCACTAGTCTCGGGGGCTGCCTCTGTGGTGGTCCCAGGGTGGCTTCTCAGGGGTTCCTCATCCTCCTCCTCGCTGGATGAGGAGTCTGACAGGATGAATGGGGTGTCATCCTCACTTGCTGACTCCGTGTCGGAGGCAAGAAATGCGTATGCCTCTTCAGCAGAAAATGACCTGTGGGACATTTTCATTACATGTATGTTGTGTTTCAGCACGTGTTAAGTTTTGTAAAAACAAGTGTACCGACAAAAAACCGTAGCAGCAAAAAAGTTTAGCTATTAGATATATGAGAATGTCGCTTACAGAATTAAGCTAAAAACTATAGAAGAAACTTAAACTTTACATAAGCCTTGCTAACTACTAGACACTAACCATGTCTAACATCCCTAGAAGATAAACCTAACTATGCCTGAGAGATGAACCTGCCAGAGGTCTAAATATTGTGCAGCGGACCCCTCCCTGACTTTTAAAAAAATATTTGTACACAACAGAAATCTCAAAAGCAAAACTGGTTGATAGCAGATAAGAGGATTACCAGGGATGGTGGGTTAGATGAACAATCTGGCACAAAAAAATGGCTCTTTGTTCTCTTTTTCTATCACTTCTGAACAAATCAGATATTTAGAGTGGGTGATCATGGGACACCCAATGTCTGCCAATCACAGCATGGCTAATGTGAGAACACTGCGTTTGGTCTGTGGACACTGAGCTATGATAGGCTGCTGTTTAAAATGGCAACCTTCATCATGAGATTTAGAATAGTGATGTTCATGTGTCACTGGACTATTATAGGGATTCACATTAAAAACCCACCTCCAATATATAATAGTATGTTGAAGGGCAGGAAGGGAATAAAGTCTACAGGAACAGCTGAGCAAGTGTACTCAATTCTCTCTCTATATAACCTATTTAGTAAAAAGGTGAGTAACTGTACAGGCCAAATCCTGCAGAAGTGGCTGCCTGTGAACTAAAAAAGGCAATTACACATGAGTGATAAAGAATCAGAGCCACAGTGATGCAGCTGGCGCTGAGGGATCAGATTGCAGATGCAACCATCCTGCGCCCAGTTCCATGCACAACACCTGTTTTAATTGATAAGGCTTGTGCACAAAACTCGCCAGCTGTACAACTGTAATGATCAGAACTGACAGAATCAATTTACTGTAACAAACTTTCTGTTCAGGCCTCTAGGTAAGCGGTCAGGGTGCAACCATAATACAGATGCAAAAATGCACTTAGATTACATTCATCTAAAGCGGCCCACTGGTTGGGCTCTCAGCAACCACACAATTGTGGCATATCCAAAAGCTATACTATAAGTCATGGGAAAGGCCTATTTTTTTGTGCCAAAAATGAACAAAAACTCATTGTGGGTTTCAGATAATGTGAATTAAAAAACAAAAAATGGCCATACTATCCAATTTCTTACCTGATATTAGACGGATTTATTGAATTCTTTATGTCATTAATAGAATCTGTTAAGGACTTGAACTCGAAAGAATTGAGGTCTCCTCCTTCCGCGAGGCACTGCAAGAGAATGATCACATGCATCTGTTACATGGGCCAGAAACAACACAGGTCAGCAAACAAATCTGAGGCCACGGTGTAGGTGTCGTACTTTTATCTGTAGGAGGATAGCTGTAAGCCTGGATATGAGGTCTGTCAAGCTCTCATTCTGTACACATGGTTGCCCGCTGGACGTGTTCGCTTGGCGCACCATCTCCTGAGCCTCTTCCTCGCAACGCCGCCTGATGTCTGTAGGCTGATTTGCTGGCTGGAGTCCCTGATCTTGTGCAAGCTATACAATAGATATAAGATAGAAAATTATAATCCATGATGTCCATAGAACAGGGGGTCTTCACTGATGAATGGGGAGAAAAACGCACAGACATTTATGAAGACCGGCATACTCATACGCCAGTCTTAAATTAGGCCCCCGCCAGATTGCCTCGTAGTAAATTCAGCCTCACCTGCGCCTCCCGTACAGCGGGTGCAGAAATCTACACCTGCTCCTGAGCAGGTGTAGATTTCTGCCATGATTTCCTTTAGCTCTATGTAAATCAGTTACAAGGTGTTACAGGTGACGTTCAAAAGAATCGGCATTAAATTGTTTTCATGTCTCATAGAAAAAATGATGGTCTCCAAAAGAAGAATAAGCCTCTAAGACAACTTCTGCACCAAAATTTTGGCCTTAAAAAGGTATGTGCACTTACACATCTTTTTTTTACTTATTGCAACTAGTGTTAGAATTTTGTTTGAACAGATTCCATGCAGACCTGTGTGTCTAGATCAGACCTGGGCATCGTATGGCCCCCGGCCACGCAGCTTTTAGGGATGCCCTGCCTGCCACTGTAATGTTCTCCCGCCTCACCACCGTCCCCACGTACCTCTGTCCCCACCAAAGTATATTGCTCTGGCCCTCGGAAACCATTTCAATTTGTCATGTGGCCTCATGGGAAAATGAATTGAATTTACTGGCTATAGCTAGTATAATTTTGTATTGTATATATGGCTTCTATGTAGACCATGTAGTGTTTTTTTTTATACATACTTCTTGTTAACAGATTTTCTAAGTGCACTTTTTACAGCCATTATTAAACATCTGGGGAAAATTAAGTATTACAAAAAACAAAACAACCTCCCCATACACAAACCCCCAAAAATTGTGCTTTCCCAATAGGGGGAAAAAAAAGACATGGGTGTATAGGCTTTAAATAGGTGTTTTGCTAGGACACATATTTGTGACAACTTAAACATCGTTTACCCTCAATCTTCCTGTTCAATGTTCTGTCTGTAGTTAGTTTAAAGGGTTTATTTTACCTCATAGCAATACTGCTGGACTTTATGAAGAACTTTGTTAAGATCCTTGTTGAGCTGCTCTAGTTCTAACACAATGGTGGCATATCGCCTCTGGAACTCAATGCCGATTGGTGCAGAGTAGGATTTCTATAAAAGAAAGAACATGTAGAAGTAGGGGAAACAGTGTGGTTTCAAATGTACATGTAGGACACATCGGACAGTTAACATGCTCTTACCCCACCACAGCACCAAGTAGTGGTATGGCAATCTTTATCCACATATAGGCAGTGACCTGGACATGAAACTACTGAATATAAACTGATTGATTTTGACTTACAACATGGCATAAATATCCTAGAAAAATGATAGCTCACAAAAAATGTAATAAACAATACAAACTTTATTAATAATTCATGTAAAGTTCATAAAAACACACATAAGACTTTCAAGAAATCAATACAAACAGGTTTTGACAGGTGACATAGGTAAGCCACAGAGATCACCCGGACAGGGATAAATAGTAAAGGGAAGCACGGTACATTTAATCAACGGCCCAACCAAGGAGTAAAATTACTACAAAGTGCATAGTGCCACGGATACAATGTCCAATAAATAAATAAATAGCAGCAACCAGGGTATATATCGAGGTGCAAAAATGCTATAGCGGTGTTTAAATGTGAACCCTCTTACAGATGGACGGCTATTACCTACATATATACAAGGTTGGAGCAACAGTGCCTAACCAGCTTCCCAACGGAAATCACAAGCTAGTGCCCAATATACCTTAAGTCCGGGGACTGCGTGGTCCTCCTCCTTCCCCAACGCACGTTTCGCGTTCGCTTGATCACAGGGCGTGGCTACACTCACTACCCTCCCAGTTTATATACCCATCGGCCACACTCCCATCTATGGACGCTTCCGTCATGCGTCCCGCGTCATCACGCCACTGACGTGGCGCCGCTCCGTCCGTCCGCCCACCCACAGTGACGTAGTCACCTGACGGTGGGACACACAAACATCAAGGCGACGCGTTGCCATGGTGCGACGCACGCTAGACGCACTGAGTTCAGCGTCCCTATGCAAGAATGGCTTCAGGAACCCACCTAGGTGCATTACTAATAGCGAATGAAGAAGCTGGTTATCATTGTCAAGTCCAAGTATGTCACATATATTGGGTAGGGTATTAGAAATAGGCATGTACTTTGGAAATCACAAAAGTATATGAAAAAATGGGCATAAACATAGAGACCACAAGAATGTATATATAATATCAACTATATAGTGCAAATATTAAATGTACAGATGTGTGTAAATTAAATCATAATAACTACAAGTGTATATAGAAATATATGTATATATATATATATAATATATAAAATATTAATTAAAAATAAATAAATAATAACAACAAGATAAATAAATTGTGACGTATAATATGAAAATAGAAATATATAAATATATCTATAAATGTGTGTATATATATATAAATTCATAAAACTACAGTGTAAAGGTAGAAACACACATGTATATATAAGTGACATGCTGAAATCCAAATATCAAATTATTTATATGTGCCCATGTGACTGAAAATATGTGAGCCAGTGTTTCTACCTTTACACTGTAGTTTTATGAATTTATATATATATACACACATTTATAGATATATTTATATATTTCTATTTTCATATTATACGTCACAATTTATTTATCTTGTTGTTATTATTTATTTATTTTTAATTAATATTTTATATATTATATATATATATATATACATATATTTCTATATACACTTGTAGTTATTATGATTTAATTTACACACATCTGTACATTTAATATTTGCACTATATAGTTGATATTATATATACATTCTTGTGGTCTCTATGTTTATGCCCATTTTTTCATATACTTTTGTGATTTCCAAAGTACATGCCTATTTCTAATACCCTACCCAATATATGTGACATACTTGGACTTGACAATGATAACCAGCTTCTTCATTCGCTATTAGTAATGCACCTAGGTGGGTTCCTGAAGCCATTCTTGCATAGGGACGCTGAACTCAGTGCGTCTAGCGTGCGTCGCACCATGGCAACGCGTCGCCTTGATGTTTGTGTGTCCCACCGTCAGGTGACTACGTCACTGGGGGTGGGCGGACGGACGGAGCGGCGCCACGTCAGTGGCGTGATGACGCGGGACGCATGACGGAAGCGTCCATAGATGGGAGTGTGGCCGATGGGTATATAAACTGGGAGGGTAGTGAGTGTAGCCACGCCCCGTGATCAAGCGAACGCGAAACGTGCGTTGGGGAAGGAGGAGGACCACGCAGTCCCCGGACTTAAGGTATATTGGGCACTAGCTTGTGATTTCCGTTGGGAAGCTGGTTAGGCACTGTTGCTCCAACCTTGTATATATGTAGGTAATAGCCGTCCATCTGTAAGAGGGTTCACATTTAAACACCGCTATAGCATTTTTGCACCTCGATATATACCCTGGTTGCTGCTATTTATTTATTTATTGGACATTGTATCCGTGGCACTATGCACTTTGTAGTAATTTTACTCCTTGGTTGGGCCGTTGATTAAATGTACCGTGCTTCCCTTTACTATTTATCCCTGTCCGGGTGATCTCTGTGGCTTACCTATGTCACCTGTCAAAACCTGTTTGTATTGATTTCTTGAAAGTCTTATGTGTGTTTTTATGAACTTTACATGAATTATTAATAAAGTTTGTATTGTTTATTACATTTTTTGTGAGCTATCATTTTTCTAGGATATTTGTGTTGTTAAAGATAGCCTTATGCATATATTTTGGTCTATGTAGGAGAGGTTTACAACATGGCATGCCTGACCCCCCCCAAGTGAGGAATATTCGGTGCAAAACTGGACTGCAAACTACCCCAAGTCTTTAGGTAACAGTAATGCCCCTAAATGTTTTTGAAGGGAATCAATCTGCAATTCGGGTTCCAAACTGCTGACACTGTTGGGACAATGAGACACATGGTATCTTTCATATATCGGTCTGTGCATCTACAACATTAAAAACCATGTGGAGTATTTCTGCCCCCCCCCTCAACTAAATGATGATGCACCATTCAGTCGGTTCAAGGTTCAGGGGCCCCAAAATTATATGGAGGAAATATGGAGTCCATGTGTGATATTCAATATGAAGTGTCTATGTATACTGAGAATGAATAAAAAAAAAATAATAAGTTGCCCATATGCTGTCATCTCACCAGTTTTTCAGCTTCTGTATTCATGTCTTTTAGCTTCTTGATTTGTTCTTTCTTAATCATCAAGATCTTTGATAATCGGGTCTGAGAAACAAATAAATGATAAAATGAAGAAATTAAAATACCTATTAAAGAATGCTCATTAAGAAGAGAGATGGCAGACACGTGTACTATGGTACATTACTGACAGCAACAGACATGATGCATATACCCTCCAGGCAGGAGACAGTTGTCAGTTCATGGACTTTACTCCATAGAGTTTCCTAGTCTTTTCCACTTACCACTTGAACAAGGAACTCAACAGGAAATCCACCTATAGTGTCACTGTCTGAACTGGAAGATTTTGTTTTCCAAGATGATTGTGCCAACAAGGGATCCATTTCCTTTAAATAGTAATAACAGATTTTATACCATGGTTTTATAAACTGCACTTGGACAAGTTTGGTAGCCTCTTATGTTTAGTCGCAATAACTGTACTTTTAGTATCATTATCCCATTCCCATGAACCATGCTATGGTACGCTGCCCTGCCACAATAGTTTGGCTATGCAAGGATGATTACGTGTAAACATTCAAGAGGTTGCAGCGCTTTCCTGTGCTTACCAAACAGATGACTGACAGGTTTGCCAAGAGTAGGATTTGTGCCAATCTAATACTGTTGGCTTATCCTAAGCATTTGTCATCACTTTTGTAAGGCTACATAACCCCCAAAAGAGGGAAAGATAAATATAAGACCTTTCTTCCTATATAAACTTTTAAACCTTTTTATAAAGTCACTTTTCTCACCAGGATGGGTGACTGGGCGTGTGGTGGATGATGTAACCGTGGTGGAGTCATGTACATTCGCGATGGCCGCTGTTTTTGACCAAAGGCAGCAATGGGCATAGTCTCATGGGGCTCATTACTCTGTAAAACAAAGCAAAATCCAACATGAGCCGTGGTTACAGGAGCCCCACGTGATGTGTTACTGGATGAGAAATTAGCATTAGGTGAAGACAGAAAAATCCTACATTATAAAGTGCCATATTCTACTGCTTGCAATAAGTGAATGGAAACACTCCTGTTTACTACCACGAAGGGAATCATGGTGTGTGTGTGTATATATATAACACACACACACACACCATGACGACATGAAATACAGCAACTTAAAGGAGTTAAAAGAGGTTGTCCACCTTAAACTAACTTGTCCCCTTATCCACAGGTTAGGGGACAAGTAATATCTTGGGGGGTCTGACCTCCGTACCCACTACCAATCTCCCCGGGCCCCTGTGGATAGGGGACAAGTTAGTTTAAAGGGAACCTGTCACCCCCCGTGCCGGGGTGACAGGCTCCTGACCCCCCGCTACAGCCCCCTATACTCACCTGATCCCGCTTCTGGATCCGGTCGGGTCACAGAGATATCAGCAGTTGCAGCCCGACGCGCGCTGAGAGATGAGTTCAACGCTCATAGAGAATGACAGGAGAGTCCAGCGCTCCTGTCAATCTCTATGAGAGTTGGACTCATCTCTCAGCGCGCGCGCCGGGCTGCAGCGGCTGATATCTCCGTGACCCGACCGGATCCAGAAGCGGGACCCAGCGGGATCAGGTGAGTATAGGGGGCTGTAGCGGGGGGTCGGGAGCCTGTCACCCCGGCATGGGGGGGTTACAGGTTCCCTTTAAGGTGGACAACCACTCTAAAAGATCATTATCTTAGGCATGTATACTATATCTACAAGCTTCTATTGGATAAAATAAAGTCTTGCCCCATTTGGTGATTCATATTTGCACTTGCTTTCTGTAGCTACTATAAAGTGTCTGGGATGGGTGCTTCTTAACTGATCCGAGAGTCCAACATAGGAATAAGTCACAGGTATTAACACAGTGTAGCTTGTGCATTTAAATGTCATCCTCTACCTACTACCCCTGCAACATACACTGTGGGCTGGTAATAACGTTTATTCTGCAAAGTCAGATCACAGATACTGGACCATTTCTTAATACTTTTCAGTCAAATGGCTTCCCTGGGCAATGTAATGACTAGACAAGGAAGGGGGGCTCGTAGTCTATACCACATAGCACCCAGAAAGTAAAAGCAAAAAAAAAAAAAAAGAAACTGGTCAGAGACATAAGACACCACTAACTCACCTTCGGAGCCCCAGACTTTCAATGATGCCAATGATTCACGTCTGCAACTGCAAGATTTTTCATACAGTTGCTAAATGCTAGATCACTAAGAACATGTCCTTATCGCTTCATTAATTATATACCAGCTGTACATGTACATGCATGAAATGTAATCTATCTTAGCAAATCAAAAGTATCTTGCGCCTCTAAAGCCACAGTTAGTCTTTGCTCATCTGCAGATTTGGAACCCTAAAGAGGTGTTCCCCAACCTGTTCCTCTTTAGTTGTTGCAAAACTACAACACCCCAGCATGCCTTAATAGTCTGATCACTAATTTAGAGGAAAAAACTGAGGAGAGAAATGGAGCTGCAGGTTCTCTTTCATGTGCATGTTGTGAGAGGGACAGGAGGTGCAACATGTCTGTCCCGCTGAATGTTCTGTGCAGTTATAGGAGATCCATGGTAAGCAGGGGGTGACATTAATGTAAGTGCAATAATCTTACAGAACAAGCATATCTATGCAAAGGATGAAACACATTTCTGGCTGCACTGCTAACATACATCTACAGTGCTCTAAGGAATCAAAATTATTGTACAATAAAAGTGGGTAATCTAGGCTTAGAAAATGGACACTTTCTTCCAAAAACAGCACCTCTCTTGTACTTGTTTAGGTGTTAGTTTTTCAGCTCAGGAGTGAATGAATGTGAATTACAATAGCACACACAACCTGGACAGGGATGGTGCTTTTTATTTGCAAGAAAGTATCGTTTTTTTTTCCCAATCCTGGATAGCCCCTTTAATATAAGGTATATTCTTAGGTTGCAGCCAGACATTTCGTAGTACTATTATGCTTACCAGCACTTCATAATCTGGAATTGTATGAGTACCGAGGCCATTTCTGTCAAAGGTGACCCTGTAGGTAGAATTCTGGGTATCCACAGCATCAATCTGACCAGTAAACAAGCCGTCATGCATCCCACGCAACCGCGCTGTAAAGAAGCAAAGAACTACTTAAAAAAAAAAAAAAAAAATTCTCTCATTTATGCTTATGCATAGCTATGTTAAAAAATACACGTCACCAGACAACCACTTTATGGCCAGTTTCACACAAGGCATAATAGCGGACTTCACAATGCGAGTTCTGCTACGATGCACTGTCTTGAAATTTTCTATGAACGTACATTCTCGCAGCAGATTTTTATTCTGCTGCAAGTATTTAGTTGCTGCCGGGCTAAGGCTGCATTCCCACGTTGCGTGTTCCTCACGGAACACGGACGTGGAACGTCTGTAACGGAGTCTCCTCCACCCTTGCAGCATCTGTAATTAGATGCTGAGAGCGGGGAAACTGTACAGATATGCGCCGCGGTGTAATGAAATTTGCTTGTTAGCCTGGCAGATGCTGAGTTAACAGTACAGGGTATTGCAGCAGATTTTGCTGCCAAATTTACAGTGTGAAATTCGCCGTGATACGGTATGTGTGAATCAGGCCTAAAGGGAGTTCTAATGAATATTGTAATGAATTTACACTCAGTGTGTCGTATTTGACATAAGGTAATTAAGTCTTGGTTTTAATGATTAAAAACCATAATTGTACAAGATCTGTACAGTCACAGTACCCACTGAGCTAGCATATCACAGTTTGTGTGAACATGTGTAAAGCAATGCACAATCTATTCAGTCTCTGTTCCTAAGAGGTTGGAAATGAGCGGAAGTCCTAATGAATATTCTTACCTGTAACTTTCGTTCCTATTACCAAAGAAAGTGGGATCTCATCTGGGAGGTCTTTAAACTGTGAAACATCTGCAACCTTCCTCTGCTGCAGCAGCCGGATTTTCTGTCGCTTCTGTTCTAGGGCCGCTCTCTCCTCTTCAAAGAAAGCAGAAGAGCATCTAAAAATAGTAAAGAATATAATTTTTTTTTAATTAGTATACACAAAGAGCAAAAATATAACTACAATACTGCCCCCTACATACAAGAATATAACTACTATAATACTGCCCCCTACATACAAGAATATAACTACTATAATACTGCTCCTATATACAGAAATATAACTACTATAATACTGCCCCTATACACAAGAATATAACTACTAGAATACTGCCTCCTATATACAAGAATATAACTACTATAATACTGCCCTATATACAAGAATATAACTACTATAATACTGCCCATAAGTACTGTAGTACTGCTCCTATGTACAAGAATGGAATTGGGATCACACACCAGCAAGTAAAGCCCATCACCATTGTTGCTCTACATGTTACCATCATTCAGGAGCACCTTGACCAGCATAGCTTTGTCCATCCAGAGGATCATATAGTGGACAGGTAACAATATTTTATTTACCTTCGGGGTTTTCCCATCAGTCGCCGAATTTTCCCCCATTCTACTCTGGTTAGTTTTCTTGTCTTAAGATTTGGAAAAGATTCTTTTAGGCAAACACAGAAATCATTATCACCTTCAAAAAGAGGCCTGAAAGAGAGAAAAGGAGAAAAAAAAAATGGAATAAAACGCCACATCTGCAAGATGAACGTGTAGTGACCTCAGTAAAGTCTTGTGGCTTCTGGTAGTAAAATGTCATGCAGGAAATTAGGTTTCTGTGGGTACTCACTTGTCAATATTGGAATAAAACCACTCATATATACACCATTTATGGGCCTTTGGAAGCTTTAATAGATTCCGGAGCCTGTAGCCTATTTTCTGTGATGATTTTTTTACTGGTGTGGTTGTGGTAGCTGTAAACTTCTGGAACAAAATAAAGGGCAGCATTAAATTTAGAGTTAAAAAAAAGAAAAAAAGAAAAAAAGGAGAATAGAGAAAAGCTAGCCATAAAAAGGATATCCTATCTGAGGAGGATATCCCCTTATCCACAGGATCCATAAGAAACTTATCAGTGGGGGGGACAACCGCTAGGACCCTCACAGATCCTGAGAAAGGATACAAATCTCTTCCCTGAGTACAGGGTGGAAAAGCAGAGAGACAGTTGTAAGCTGAGCAAACATTTTACTTACAGCTATCTAAAACATCACATCTAGAACTAAAAGCAAACAAAAACAACGCCACATCTGTGCTCTGGTTGTGTGTGGCATTTCAATTAAAGTGTCACTGTCGTGAATTTTTTATTTTTTTTTGCAGAAATCAATAGTACAGGCGATTTTAAGAAACTTTGTAATTGGGTTTATTAGCCGAAAAATTCATTTTTATCATGAAATAGCAGTTTGAAGCTCTCCCCCCTGTCTTCATTGTTCTCCTATGGAGAGAGCTAAATAAAAGACCAAAACAGGACAACAAAGAGTTAATCTACAAATACCTCACCTGTTATCTCCTCTGACAGTCACCACTGACCTCTGAGCTCTGATTACAACTGTCACCCAGCTCTGTGTCTGTAATCCTCTGTTCTCAGCTTTCTGCTGTCCTCCTCCTCCCCCTCCCCTCTCCCTAGAACAGACAGGGTTGTGTCTGATGCAACAAGTCACAATTTCCTGATTTTTTGCAGTGAATGGAAAAGAGGAAGGAGGGGGGGGGGGAACTGGGAAAAGGCTTTTTAAATGCAGATAATGGCATATTTGGCTAATAAACCCAATTACAAAGTTTCTTACAATCGCCCGGACTATTGATTTCTGCAAAAAAAAAAAAAAATACGACAGTGACTCTTTAATTTCTATTAACTTTAATGGAACCGAGTTGCAAAACCAGACCCAAACTAAGGACAAGAGTGATGCTGTTTTGAAAGAAAAGGGCCATGTTTTTCTAGGCCTGGATGGGCCCCTATTTATGCTACAGCATTTATCTACTGTGTATTGACATCTTAACATTGAGTTCTATTTGTGCCATCAAAAGTACTGTAATCCTTATAGAAAATAAGTCAATGCCCAATGTCGATAAATGGATCCCTCATATCTGTCACACCTCAATAATTAATAGAAGCAGTGACGATTGAGTGAACATGGTTTCAAATTGTTTCTTCAATTATCTCTAAAAAAAAAAAAAATCTGCTTGAGGATCCCTTTAGTACACAGAACACTTGACTCGATTAGAAGAAACAGCCATGTGACCATGGCTCTATACGCAAGAGATTGTGACTTACCTGTGGTGTCATGGTAGTTTTCTGGTTCCTTTTTGGTGATCGGGTGTTTATCTGGCGATCCTCTTCATCACTTATAAGTCTACTCCTTTTAGAACTCCGAGTTGGCTGCAGAAATAATAGTGAATCAGATCTGATGGCAGTAAAAGGCAGATTTAGATTACATTTGTAGGGGTGGGTAGGTACTCACCAGCTCGCTCACTGGGCTGTTCCCACCTTTCCAGCTAAGGGTTTTTTGAGGAGAGAATTTTTCATTCCACGTATTGGATAAACTTCCTTCTGTTAAAGAACAGAAACAAAAAACAACAAGCTAAGTTGTGGATTCATCCTCTACGTAAGCAAAGAACACACTGTGCAATGGTCCATGTTTTATTTTATAAGTCTACATATAACATAAAGGCAGCAAAAAAGGTTTGTCAATGTGATTGTGTAATAACAAATAACATCCTGAGGTTGCATTACAACAACTGTCAAGTATCCAAAAACGATGGATTTTAAACAAATACCCCAGCACCTTTTCCAGCATGGGACTCAATGTGAATAGTATATGATTTATTTGCATCTTGTTAGCATTTTGTTTCCCTACACAACAAAAACAGTTGGGTAACCACAAAAGGGTCTGATCTGTAGAGACATTGGTGTCCGGAAAATGTATACTTCACGGGTCTACCCGACAAATACCCCCACTGTATAGCTGTAACAGATGGTATTTAGTGGCAACCCCCATACATAGGCTCTTAGGTTAAAAATAAGATAGTTCATACTATGGGGCTTACTTTTGTAACTGGATGCTGTTCTATATAATAGTGCAAAGTCCGTTACTCCAGCACAAAGATGCAGACCCTGATGGAAATCCTCAGAACTGAGGCCACAATTATACTTTTCCATCAGGTGACTGGGGTGGATGGATACATTTGCCATATATGCCGGTAGATTTGCAGACAGATGTGGCAAACTGACACCACAAAGGTGCCGTGGAGAACCTTAACATGACTGTTTTAAGGTGTGACGGCGAGTCCTGTGCAGTCTAGGATCTGCAACAACCATTAGAGACATAGAACAAAAAATAGCTGACGTTTTACAACTGTCACATTTCCACGCAACTTACAGTAAATGAACTCCACAGAAGTTCCTTGCAATCTGGGACATGTAGTAAGATCACATTCACTTGTCAGCCCAGTGTCATGTGACCAAACTTGCATCGTAGTAATGGCCACTTGGGTTTTGCAAATCCTAAAATGCACAAGGCCCAAAGCCAAACCACATTCCACCAATGCAACATCAAGTGGCAGACAAATCAAAGTAATGTTTTGTTGTAGTAAATGAGTCCCACTAAAATATGATGGGCAACAGCATTATGTCACATAAGGATCCATCACTGAAGGTACAATGTAATTGCGATGAAGATGATCTGCTAAATACAAGACACCAGAATCGACCTCACAGATGGAACCTACCCCAGTGGTTAGGATACTATGTACATCACTATCATCCAGTACAACGGGTATAATGCGCTAAAATTTACTTTAGAGAAGAACATTTGTTGGTTTTGCTTTTTTCTCACAGAAAAACCTCCTAGGGTGCCCACTGTATCTGTATGTATACTGCATTGTGTGTGTATGGAGGTTCTTACCTTTCAGACTGACCAGCGCCTTCGCTGAAGAATCTAAGGAGAAAGAACAGGTTCAGAATGACGGCACAATGGTAAGAGGCTTCACTAATACAGTGATATATGGACAGGAACAGTAATGGACCCCAGTAAAGTCAGCTAGACCCACCAATTGCGGCTGGATTCCCACTCTTCCACTACAAATGTTGTGTTATTCCCTGACTATCGACATATACCACTGCATAGGCAAATGTCATCCACTGGTGAAATGAGGCAAAAATATGAAAAAGCCTGCTACAGTCAAGAAAAAGAAACAAACACTATTCTGGCCTCTGTTGTGTGAACTGGGGCTTAAGATTATGTTTTAGAGCTGCACTGGAAACATTTCTAGCAAATGCATTTTGATAGATGGATGGATAGATAGATACATGCACAATATATGTAATATGTAAAAGATAAGACAAAAAGAACATCTGTGGTGTCTCAGGGAAACTGCAGAAAAGCTCTACTTCTCCTGCACTGTTTTAGGGTATGTTCACACTGTGGAGACTTTTATGTGGATTCCCCCGACTCAATGATATTTGCCGCAGGATTCCGTCATCCGCCAAAGAATTGACATGTCAACTCTGAGTGGATTCTGCAGTGTGACCATACCCTAAGGGCCCTATTCCACCGGACGATTATCGTTCGCATAAACGTTAACGATCTCAAACGACCGCTATTGCGAAAGACCTGAAAATGTTCACTCATTTCCATGGAACGATAATAGTTACTTATGATCATATTTGCGATCGTTTTTTCTTCGCTATTGCGTTGGTATCTACTGCGAACGACCGAATGACGTCTTATTCAATGTGAACGATTTGCAAACGAGCAACGATAAAAATAGGTCCAGGTCTTATAAAGCGATCAACGATTTCTCGTTCGGTTGTTAATCGTTAACTGCATTTCAACCGAACGATTATCGTTTTGATTTGAACGATTTATCGATAATCTGAACGATAATCGTCCGGTGGAATAGGGCCCATGAGATTTTCTTCTCAGCTTATTCCTAAGCCTACAGCCAGGACCTCTGCTGGTTTCCCTATTTCCAGAAAGCAGTGCACTGCGGTAGGATGAAGATGGAGGCTGGAAAAGTCCGGTCTATAGCCTCTGGCCCAACAGCTGTTGTAAAACTACAATTCCCATCAGATTTGGCTTTGTCTGTCCAGGCATAATGGGAATTGTAGACCTGCAACAGCGGAAGGACCAGAGATTCCCCATCCCTGACAACAGGTGGGGCAAAACTGTTGTCTGTTTCCAAGGCTGACCAACAGATTTCTAAAAGCAGCTCTGAATACAGAAAACTGCCTGGCATCTCACAACCAGCATAAAAACAGGCGTCTGTAAATTTGCTCAACCCTAAAAGCATTTGTATCTCAGGGTCACATAGAAGTTTTCATTGGTTGAGGTCCTAGTGCTAAGACCCCCCATGGGTCTTAAGATGACTGCTGATTAAAACTATTGACTAACCGGCGGTCCTTACCCCATATATTTTAGGACTGTCCTGTTCTGCAAACTTATTGGCGGTCAGTCAAGGATCTTATTCGGTTGGTCCTATCGCTGGACTTACCACTTGATCCATGCCATTATATACTCAATATTCCCCCTAAGAATTTAGGTAAGCATATGGCTAAATTGCTCCTTCATATTCTTAAAGGGGTACTCCAGCGTGGGGGCTATTTTTAGATCTGGCTGGGGAGGAGGTGGCTGAAAGAAAAGACGTCAACTCACCTCCCCGGTTCCAGCGGCGGCTCCCGCATCGCGGCGCTCCAGTGCACGGCCGCTTCCGGTGTCTGACGCGGGCCTGAGACGTGACGTCTCAGGTCCACTCAACCACCCGGTAGTGGCCGGGAACCGGGCACTGGAGCGCCGCGATGCGGGAGCCGCCGCTGGAGCCGGGGAGGTGAGTGGACGTCTTTTCTTTCAGCCACCTCTTCCCCAGCCAGATCTAAAAATAGCCCCCACGCTGGAGTACCCCTTTAAGGCTACCAAATGTTTAATAGCAAGTTTTCGGAAATCAACAGTCCCCCCCCACGTCCTGGGAGCAACTGCTGGCAAAAATTGCAGATATCCATCGTATGGAATACCTAACAGCCCTTAATGGGTCTCAAGTAGACAAATTTAGGAAAATTTGGGATCCTTGGGAATCTGCCTTCCCTCCACAGTAAGGTGTGGCCCCTTCCCTGGTTTCCCTTGAATAATAGTAATAGTAATAGTAACAGTAATAATAATAATAATGTTTTTATTTGTATAGCGCACACAGATTCCGTTGCACTTCACAGTTTTTTCTAGTCATGTCTACTGATTTTTTTGGTTTTCCCTGTTAGTCTGAATTTCTGATCCTATTTTTGTTTGGGGCCCACGTTGGATGCCCTTCTCTTGTTCATAAAGGTTTGGGTATTTTGAGATCTCCATGTCAGTTGCTGAGTATGTTACCACAGTTAGGGGGCAAGCACTAGTTCATATTATTCTGAGGTCCTCCACGCTAGACTACCACTCCATAGGTATATGAAGGCTATCCCGTTTTCTCATACTGTCTTACTACAGTACCATATTTTACTGAATGTTTTGTATACTGCTTTTCCATGGAGTCTGATTAACTGCTCAGATGTTCTTATTTTGTCTGTATTGTTGTTATAAAATGGAAAAATATGAAAAATAAAGTTTAAAAAAAAACTATTGACTAGTCTATTGCAGGGAGATGGGGCCCAAGTGCGATGAAGCCCCGCCTAGGTGACACTGTCCACCGATGAAATGAAGTATGAGTAAGGGGGTACACTGAAACTGTAAGTCTACTATAGCATTAATAGATGCACACAGTATCACTGTGGGAACATTCAGCTGTAAACCATCTTCCTCAATGGTGGTGGGATGGGGGGGGGGGTCTGTGCTCTGTGACTCCCACAAATGCTACTGGTCCTGATCATGTGACATAGGTGATTGTATTACATTATGAGAGCGCCCACGTAGCAAGCCAGCAATTTGTACCACCAGGTAAGATTTTAAAGGGGTTATCCAGCGCTACAAAAACATGGCCACTTTCCCCCTACTGTTCTCTCCAGTTTGGTTGGGGTTTTGAAACTCAGTTCCATTGAAGTAAATGAAGCTTAATTGCAAACCGCACCTGAACTGGAGACAACAGTAGGGGGAAAAGTGGCCATGTTTTTGTAGCGCTGGATAACCCCTTTAATAATGAACCAGATATATACTGTCAAGCAAAAAGTACAAAAAGTGCAACAGAAATTCTATAAAATTCATTATACATTAAAAATATAAGCACACAGCAGAAACATAAGACTGGAAAGCTTGATCCCATCCAGTATACATTTTTTTTATATAACCCATGGTCCCATCTTTCTCCGTATGCGAGATAACTGTAACCGTTTTTTGTTGTTTTTTTTTTTAAATAAAACTTATAGTTGAGGTCCACCCCAAAAACCCTGCTAAAAATTTTATTTTTAGAGAAGCAGGCTATATACACCAACCACATCAATCGCATTGAGATCTGGGTAATCTGGAAACCAAATCACCACAGCGATCTCTTTCTGAACAATGCCTGCAGTGTGGTCCACGGGGCGTTATCCTGCTGACCGCTGCCATTTTGGGGGAGACTTGGTGGGTATAATGGTTAGATAGGTGGTACGTGTCACAGTTACATCCACATGATGCCAGGACACAAGGTTTCCAGCAGAACATTGATCATCTGACACGACTGTCACCAGATCATCATTGTTATTCTTTCACCCGTTAGTGGTTTTATTATTATGGCTGATTGGTGTGTGTATGGACACTGATGGGGATGATCTGTATTGGCATGACTCCTATTAGGTAGCACAGCTTTCTAGCTATAAGTGCCTTAGGAATACAATCACCATCTGGCCCTGACGTATAATCTTCACAGAAGGATGACTATCTGGAGAACAATGGGGCTGAACTGGATACAACGAACAAGGGATGAAGAGAAGGGTCAGGGAGACGTCAGGCTGGATCAGCAACAGAACAAGGACTGGTCCATAGACAGTGGAGCACAGACCTGAGCACCAGACTGGACTAAATCCACAGCATCATAACCCACAGGGGATGTCACAGAGCGCTGCACCGTCCCCTCTACACACTCAAACAAAGGCAACACAGGTCTATGGCTACAGACACAACAAGCAGGGACAATGACGGCCCCTCTGACCCCGGGCAAGGATATTTTTGGTACAGCAGATGGGAGTGGAGGGATATCCATCCCAGGGGAGGGAACAGCTGAGGACAGAGAAGGAGGGGGGAATGTGATGACTTGTAGACCCCGGGATAAACAACTCCAGTCCCTGTGCCAGGAATGTCAGATGCATCTCCGAGAATCCAGTATGACGATGAGGAAGAGGATGATCACAGAGCACAACGCAAATCCTTCCACCATAATATTACTCAGACTCTACCATCTGTCCTGTCTGATGACAGAAGATACCAATGCCACATCGATCGTCATAACTATTTTGGTCATCTATATGTGTGATGAATGCATTTAAATAGGTGCTCACAAAGTCACTATAGATCTGCCACGTACAGGGAGAGGATGAAGACCCATGAAATGCAAGACCCCAGACCTTACGTGTGAAAAACCATAGATCAGCCTTCTCCAAGCTAAGGATTCCAGTGGCTGCAGAACTACAACTCCCAGCATGACCTGTCAGACAATCTGGTAAAGGACATGCATGAGGTACCGGTAGTAGTTTAGCAACCACTGGAAAGACACGTTGTTAGGACATAATGGGAGTTGTTTTTCAACCATTGGGGAGCTTTGGGCCACTGAGGCATGCTGGGAGTTGTAGTCCTGTATTGAGCAATGATTAGAGATGTAGCTGAATTATGGTACAAGGTGTAAAAGCTTATCCATACTATGTCGGGTCCATTATATTCTCCTGGACAGACACTGGTGATCATACAGTATTACAGTGTTCTCACATCTGTCCAGAAATGTCGTCTCTCTCTGCAATGGTACAGATTGTGTATTATTCTGGTTAGGTAACAGGTCCAGCACTGTGCCACACTGAGGCTTAGAGAGCGCTGGGTGCAAGCATAGGGTGGGCTCTGGTCTCATACATACAGTATAACCGAGGGGTTGCTAAAACAGTGGTACCTTGGTTTAAGAGCTCACAGTTTTTCAAAATTGTGACTTGGTTTAAGAGCTCCCTGTATTGGGTGGGAGCGCAAGTGTGTGTGTTGGGGGGGAGGGGAATGGTCTGCTTAGCGGGGTCTACAGCACTGTACTCTGACCCAAAAAGTCTCCCTCACCTTCCAAATCATAGCAGATCCACTTCAGGCTGGGGCTTACATCAGAGGACAGGACAGTGGAGGTAATCTCTCCATAGCTGTAACCCCTCTCTCCCCGGACAGAGAGCGCTGCATGTATGTGCCCACATCTGTCCTGCTCATTCCTTCCTGCTCCCTGCAGTCTCTGTCCGCCCTTGTGTTTCCCATCCTCTCCATTACTGTACAGTAACTTATAATATCACATATTCTGCTGTTTCTAAATGTTTGTTTCATCTGTTTTACATGTTATTCAGAATAATAAATCTTTTTTTTTTTGGGGGGGGGGGGGGGGGTGGAACCAATTGTCTGCACTTCTATGATTTCTTAGTGGAAAATTTGCTTTGGTTTAAGAGTGATTTGGATTACAAGCCCTGCCCGGAACTAATTATGCTCCTAATGCAAGGCACCACTGTAATTCCAATCATACAGCAACCAACCTTAAAAAAAAAAAAAACAGTAGTCTAGCCATCTCCGGCTTATTTAGGGAAAGTAGGAAGACAACAATTCATGGTGCACTACAGAGACCATCACCCCCCCCCCACACACACTCCGCTGACACATCCGCTGACCAGCCCCGTGTATCCAGGCCGTATCTAGCGGTCACAAAACTACAAATCCCAGCAAGTCCTGATAGCCAAGATGTAGTTCCTCAACAGCTGGCCAGTCATAAGTTGTGGGGGCATGCTGGGAATTATAGTTCTGCAACAGCCGGTGCTTGGGGAACGCTGCCATATGGATGGAGATAGCTATGGCGGCCATATTGGTTGTCACCCAGCTTTCCCAGACACAGATAAGCCCTGGAAGGCCCGGATTATGGCTGGGTCTGACACCTGACTACTCCTCAGGGCCTCTGATCCACTGGGGGGTGCTGTGATTTTTAGGGGGGCTCTATGTAAGACTTCAGGGACTGCTCTTTGTGTGTTTACATAGAGAGAGAACCGGAAGCGCCCACCCCTGAGACCCTCCCCGCACTATTAGATACAGGGGCCCCTGCAGGGGGGTTCCATCAAGTGCTGAGGTGACACTCCGGGGTGGGGTGCGGACCCCCCGCTGACCTCCCCCCATTGTTCGCCGCTGCAGCGCCCCCTGCCGCCCGGAGTGGTTATGTCTGAGGTAACGGAGTCTGTGCTGTGCCGGGGCCCTCAGTGACAGGAGCCCAGTCCTTCCCCCTCACGGGTGGTGTCGGCGGTGGCTCCAGCTTCTCCCCTCCAGCCTGTCACTCTCCCTCTCGCTCACCCTCTACGTCCGCTAGATCCGGGCCCTGCACCTCGTCGTCGTCCTCCCCCTCAGCTCCGGTGGCCGCAGGGGTCCGGGGCGTCTTCATCCGCTTCATGTTGCCTAGTCACGGGCAGGACGAGCCTCCGTTGGGTTTGAACTCCCCTCTCTGCGCCGCCATTCGCGATCCCGCTCGCGTTGCTGGGCGAGAACGTGACGTCACGGCAAACACACGACGCGCCGTACGTGCGCGGCCACTCAGGGGAGAGCGCGCGTAAAGCGGCACAGGGGACGCGCACTGGAAGGCGTAGGGGATACGCATGCGCGTTACTGGTAGCAGTGAGGGAATTTTACCAGACCCATAGGCAGCCAACGGTACTTTCTATATATTTAAAGGACGTGTCCATTAGTGATAACTCAGCAGGTGTCCATCTGTTGCAAAGCTTTAGCTCTCATGATGACCTGAAAAACCATAACCTTCATTAGAGCTTGTGGCTCTCCAATATGCTCTAACTATCTGGGGTCCTCCATCTGATGCACAGCTACAATTGAACTTCCATCATGGGAGTTGTATTTAAAGGAGTAGTTTACAAGAAAAAAAAAATCAACTGGTGCCAGAGATTTGTAATTTACTTATGTATAAAAAAAAATCTAAAGTCTTTCAGTACTTATTAGCTGCTGTATGTCCTGCAGGAAGTGGTGTATTCCTTCCATGCAGAAGAGGTTTTCTATAGGATGCCGAAATTGGTTTCTTATTTGGCCAGTTTGGTTTGCTACTGCTCTGGACGGTTCGTGACATGGACAGAGGTGGCAGCAGAGAGCACTGTGCCAGACTGGAGAGAATACGCCACTCCCTGCAAGATATAAAGCAGCTGATGAGTACTGGAAGACTTTAGAATTTTTTGATAGAAGTAAATGACAAATCTCTGGACCTTTCCTGCACCAGTTGATTCGACAGAAACTTTTTTTTGGTGAACCCCTTTAACAATCATACCCATTTGATGTCCCTGTGGTATCCGCAGCTGTAAGGCACAGCCTCCATGGATGGGACTTGTTTCTCCAGCACATCCCACAGATTTGGGGAATCTGGAGGCTAATGGTACTTTTACACGGAGCGATAATTCGCACGATTAACGATTTTGAGTGAACAATGTTTTTTTTATAACGATCAGCGTTTAGACGGAAAATTCGCTATGCGATCCTTCTGCGATCGTTTAAGCCTATCTCACACATAGGTGAAATAGCTGAAAAAATGTTTATACGGAACGATCTGCGAATTTTTTGCGAACGATCAATGATGATTTGAGAACATGTTGAAAGATCAAAATGAACGATTTTTTGCTGGTCGTTTGATCGTTCGCTGCGTTTACACGTACGATTATCGCTCGAATTCGACCGTTATCGTGCAAAAACGAACAATCAGTTGTCCCGTGTAAAAGTACCATAAGTCTCCACCTTGATCTCTTTGTCATGTTCCTCATTCTTGAACAATGTCTGCAGTATGGACCCTGGGGTATTATGCTGCTGACCTAATTAGTTACAAATTTGTATAACTTTCTGACACGTTGATAAAAAAAAAATATATATATATATATATTTAAAAATTTATCGGAGTATCCCTTTAACCCCTAGATGACCCAGGACGTAAATGTATGCCCTGGTGTCGCTAGGGGAGTTCAGAGGTGGGCCACACAGTGACCCCACTGTGAACCGCCGCAATCCTGGCTGCTATCTGCAGCCCGGGACCGGGCTATACTGCATAAATCTAAATGAGAGATCAGTGTAGTAATACTAGAAGTCCCCCAGGAACGATGGGAGGCTGTAAACAAAGACTGGGTTTGATTAAACCCAGTAAGACCTGTGATTCTGGCGCACATGACACATACGCCTTTAAATTAAATCCACCTTCAAATTCTAAGGTTTTTGCAAAAGTTTTCATTAGAATCCTCCCACTATTTTGGTTCCACAGCCCTTATGCTGATCTATGAGTCTCCATGGTAACAGATAACAAAGCAGCCCCGAACAGTGTGATTCTGATATTATGCATTATAAAAGGATCTATGACTGGAGGATCAGACTACACTGGTTTGTTTGTTGTCTGTTACCATGGAGACACAAGTATGCATAGAAGCTGTACACACAAGTTGGACCTGTGTACAGGACGCAAAGAAGAGCTTTATTCTGCATCCATCCTGGATCTAAGGTAGAAAGATGGTAAACAAAATCCCTTAAATATCAGCAAAAAAAAAAAGTTAACTAAATGTTTTATTTATTTGTTTCCCTAAACTTTTAGGCTTATTTTTTTTAAAGGGGGGAAGGGGTGCATTTGAAGGAGCAAATCAAACAAAATATATACAGTGGTGTTTTTGGTTTAAGAGCATAATTTGTTACTGGACTGTGCTTGTAATCCAAATCACTCTTACACCAAAATTTTCCCATGAGAAATAATTTAAAAATGCTGAAAATTGGTGTAACATGTAAAACAAATGAAACATTTAGAAACAACAGAATATGTGATATTATAAGTTACTGTACAGTATAGCGATCAGCATATGGAGTATAATGTATAATAACTGCATAACCCTGAAAAAAATCAGCAGTTTGTAGATACAGGATGGAACTGCAGATCCCCATAATGCAGTAGCGTAGTACAATAGGCTATAATAGAGAAGCAAGGCTGCTGTCAGAGGTCTGTGTGGTCACATGACAGTAATGGAGAAGGGGTGTGTGTTCAGCATGGACCAATCAGGAAGTGAGAATCCCAGAGCTCTGCAGGAGGACAGTGACAGAAACTTCTCTCTACAGCAGTGTGAATGACTGAGCGTGAGTGTAGGCACATTATAGCAGCAGTGTGTATAGCTGAGTGTAAGTGCAGGACCATTATAGCAGGAATGGAGAGGATGGGAAACACAAGGGCTGAAATAGACTGCAGGGAGAATGAAGGAATTAGCAGGACAGATGTGGGCACATACATGCAGCACTCTCTGTCTGTGGAGAGAGGGTTTACATTTATGAAGAGATTACCTCCACAGTCCTGTCCCCTGATGTAATCCCCAGCCTGAAGTAGATCTATGATTTGGAAGGTGAGGGAGACTTCCTGGGTCAGAGTACACTGCTGTAGATCCCGCTATGCAGACCATGCCCCTCCATGACTACCCCTCCCACCCAGTACAGGGAGCTCTTAAACCAAAGCAATGCTCTTAAACCAAGTTACAACTTTAAAAAAATATGAGCTTTTCTTGCAAAACACACTTAATCCAAGTTACTCTTAAACCAAGATACAACTGTTTAACTGACCGCCAGGGGCCACAACCACCTAAACCTTTAATTATACAAGAAACAAGGTTTAGTCAACCAGGAGTTGTGAGTTGCATTCCAGCATCTACCCTCAGTTCTGGGAAGCTTCCTCATAGACTACTGAACAGGAAATAGGTCCAACCAGGGGCGGATTCACTTTACCATAGGCCCTGGGCTGTTCACCAAGCCTGGCCCCCCCACCCCACTGTAACTATGGCAACACTAGCCTGGCGTTCATAGTACAAGACAGATAATGTCATGATGTCCTGATTTGTGCAAAATTGCCATAAAAAACTGTGATTTTTTACAAATCATGGCAGAAGTGTAGCCAGGAGACAGTACACCACTGAAAGTATAAGTCTTTTTAGGTGGTCATGGGCCCCCCAGGAGCTCAGGGCCCCGGGCTGCCGCCCGAAACGCCCCTATTATAGTTCACTACTGGGTCCAACTATATAACAACCCGAAGCCGAGAAGCAAGCAGGCATAGAGATGTATCAGTGCATGTCTGATATAGAGCATAGAACAGTGAGTGTGATCAGGGTGGTAGGCCGCTTTACGTCTCAGTACATCTCGGTCAGATCTAAGCTTTATAACATCTACAAAGGTGGAACCAAGCGTCAGGATCACCACATCATTCCTCCTTTATAGTTAAACTTCAGCTTCAGGAGATACCTTAGATTGACTTGGGCAATGTCATACACAATATATCTTAAGGGGGTTTGCCGATTTAAAAATACTTGTCCTCTATTAACAGGCATCCTCTATGGAGCATCTATGGTCAGCTGTCCTAGAACACCATTCACACTAGGCAGGAACACGTTGCTATGGCTGAAGTTACAAAAACTCAAAAAAATGCAACAGCTCACAGCAATGGCAAGATACAGACCCACTACAGACATGAAAATAGTTAAAAGCAGCCCCACAACTGCTAAAAAAAAAATCCCACAAAAATAATGAGGCTCTTGGTTACCATTTGCAAACGGTGTAAACTACCCCACCATGTTACGGTGGGCTCATATCGGGGCAGTCCTACACTGTGCTATGGCATGTGATACGCCTATGCTCTGGGCATGCAAGGTCTGTCTTATACCTGCACAAGTAATTACACCACCTGGGTGGGATGGGTGGAGTGCACGACCAAGTAGAGGCAGCCCCTCCCCCCATCTGGAACACAGAAAAAAGACAAATTTGGTCAGCTCTCCTAGAACACCATTCACACTAGGCAGGAGCACGTTGCTATGGCTGAAGTTGCAAACACCCAAAAACACAAAAAAATGCAACAGCTCACCGCAATGGCAAGATACAGTGTAATTACTTTTGCCGGTATAAGATAGATCTTGCATGCCCAGAGCATAGGGGTATTTCATGCCATGGAGAGGCCATAGTACAGTGTAGGACTGACCCGATATGAGGCAGGGACGTTTCTAGGTAATTTTAACTACAGGGTGAACTTGCTAAAAACGAAATGATGTCAGAGGGGTGGGGGTGGGGGGCGGTTGTTGCTAGGGAGAAGCAGTGTGTGTATTATATATAGTATAGAGCAGTGTTATTCAACCCTTTTTAACTTGAGGCAAAAAAAGTAATTTAGTGACTCACAGGTGACGTCTTCTTTGATCTGAGTCGTCACTTTCCTTTTCCTCCTTCTGGCCCGACCACCATGATGATTTCTTGCAGCAACAATTTGTCTCTTCTGAACCTGTCAGACAAACATCTTAGGCTCCGCACTTTTACAACAATTTCCACTTTTTTGTGTTATGTGCAGTAAAGTGAATAGGTATGTGGGTTGCCCCATGTATGTAGGATCCCCTGCTGTGCCCCCATATAGTAATAATGCCCCCTGCTGTACCCTCATAGTAATAATGCCTTCTGCTGTGCTCTGCCACATAGTAATAACCCGCCCTGTGCTTTGCCCGATAGTAATAACCCCCACCGTGCTCTGCTCCATAGTAATAATCCCCCCTGTGCTCTGCCCCATAGTAATACCCCCCTGTGCTCTGCCACATAGCAATAACCCCCCTGTGCTTTGCCTCATAGTAATAATACCCCACGTGCTTTGCCCCATAGTAATAATCCCCCTGTGCTCTGCCCCATATTAATAACCCCCCCCCCTTTGCTCTGCCCCATAGTAATACCCCCCTCTGCCCTGTGTTCTGGCCCCATAGGGTTTGGCACTATAGTAATACCACCGCCCCCTCCCCCTGTGCTCTGTCTGGCACCATAGTAATACCTGCCCCTTCACATTGTTAAATATACACACAAAAAACAAACAAAACATTATACTCACCTTATATTGGCAGCGGGTCCTTCTCTCCTCTTCTCCTCCAGCCTGTGAGAAGCAGGCCGCCCCCCCCCCCCGCACAAATCTTCTCCCCCAAACAGGCGCAGTGAAATGACGTCATTGTGCCTGCTGTAAGGAAAAGATGAGTGCGGGGCGGCCTGCCAGGTGCCGGGCTCGGCTGAGCGCGGTCCAGGCGGAGGGACTTGCGGGTGGTGGGCCCTGGATACATGATGGGGCTGGCGAGTGGCCCTGGACACATGATGGGGCGGGCGGCCGTGGGTGCACGCAGCTAATTTAGGTCCGGGGGATGCCAACAGCGCCCCCTAGCTGACAGCGCCCTGTGCGGTCGCCCGGCCCGCCTCTAGAAACGGCCCTGGTATGAGGCCACCGTAACATGGTGGGGTAGTTTACACCGTTTGGAAATGGTAACCAAGAGCCTCATTATTTTTGTGGGAATTTTTTAAGCAGTTGGGGGGGTGCTTTTAACTATTTTGTGTGTAGTGGGTCTGTATCTTGCCATTGTGGTGAGCTGTTGCATTTTTGTTGTGTTTTTGTGTGCTTGCAACTTTAGTCATAGCAACGTGCTCCTGCCTAGTGTGAATGGTGTTCTAGGAGAGCTGACCAAATTTGTCTTTTTTCTGTGTTCCGGATGGGGGAGGGGCTGCCTCTACTTGGTCGTGCACTCCACCCATCCCACCCAGGTGGGTAAATTACTTTTGCCGGTATAAGATGGATCTTGCATGCCCAGAGCATAGGCGTATTTCATGCCATGGAGAGGCCATAGTACAGTGTAGGACTGCCCCGATATGAGGCCACCGTAACGTGGTGGGGTGGTTTACACCGTTTGCAAATGGTAACCAAGAGCCTCATTATTATTGTGGGAATTTTTTTAGCAGTTGGGGGGGGGGGGTGCTTTTAACTATTTTCATGTCTGTAGTGTGTCTGTCTCTTGCCATTGCAGTGAGCTGTTGCATTTGTTGTGTTTTCGTGTGTTTACACAATGAATAGAGTACCCACTGCAACTGCTTGGCCACCCTTATCATCATTCTCTATGGGGATGCCTAATGCTTGGAAGTGTTAGGTGACCCTATAGAGAATGAATAGAGTGCAGGCCATGGTGGGAATAACCCTTTTGGGCAAAATATGCTCAACGATGTTTAGCAGTCCCATAGAGAAGACATTTTTCCCATTCTCAGGAGAATGTCTGAGTGTTCAGAACCCCACTAGTAAGCTTGCTATCCCTTATCCTATGGACAGGGAATAACATCTTGAGATACCCCTATAAAAGACATAGGGCTCTCAAAGCGTTACTGTGATTTAGACATGTCATCAGACATAGGAGGAAAGGAATCCAACAGCATCCCATTGTGTGCAAAAAGTCCCAAGCTTTTATTGCATCACAGAGAATATAAAAGCAATGTTTCAATCACAAATGTCTTTATCAAGCATGCAGGTATAAGAATATATAAGACTATATATCTATATAGAATTAGACATATTAATATGTATAATAATCCACATACATGTATTACAACCTTTGCACAAATGACACCTACATTTGTCATTAGTAAATCTGTGATGAGAAGTCAAGTGGGTGACCTACTCCTCTTCATTTGTATGAAACAGGATTAACATCACCCTGTATTACACACCTGCCCATAGTCTATCTCCAGAGGGTAGAACTTGGTGTACTTGGTGAAGTTTGTGGAGTGCCATGCATTGCCCGTCTTTTCTTGATACAGAATTAAGAAATGGCCAATGGTTTCTTCTTTGGGGGACATCTCTTCCCTGCTAATAACTGTTCCCATGTGACCCCAGGAACGAAACACCCAATACCTGCAGTATGCACCACAGGAAGACTCAATACAAGCCTGTGCAGGTACACTGAACGATGTAACTCCCAGGAGTGATGGAGAACCATGCACAGGAGGATGCAGCCATCACCTCCTCCTATCCTCAGAGCACCAGCGTGGAGGAGGATCACACACCTGGAATCCCTGTTGTGCTCTATTAGCTGCAGCTTGTAGTAAGAGTTTGTTTCTTAGGTTATATCTACAAGGTCTAGGGTAGCTCTGTAGGTCTTGCCACTCTTCTCCAGCACATGACATGAATTTTCCAGTTCTGATAGAAAAATAAACTATATTTTACAAGAAGCAGATGTCCTGACTTAATGGTGTTTTCCAATCAAAACCTACTTTCCCCTGTCCACATCCTAGTTAAGAAGTCCTTTTTTTTTTTTTCTTTTCATTATTCTTTTATTTTCTTCATAATAATCGTTACAAACTCAGGGGAAGCCGGACACATCTAGGCCCCACCTTACATCAATATACACAGCACGGAATAGATCCCCCCAACCCCCCCGAGAGGAAGAGAGAGATAAGGGCCAAAAAAAAAACAAAAAAAAAAAAAACCCTCTTTGCATAGCTAGATTAATCACCCCCACCTTCAATCCAGGGACCCCAAAGCTTGTTATATCTTTGTATAGCCTTCCGGGAACACCTCATTGCCCAGTACAACTCATATTGCCTCACCCTACCTACCAATAACCTCCAGTCTTCCAAGGACGGGGAACCATCCCCAAACCACCTCCTCGAAATTACAACTTTTACCAGGGAACTCAATTTATTCAGTAGCGATCCCATCACCCCATCGTTACTGTATCCACCCAACAGAAATTTAGGGGCCTCTGCTCCCACAAGAGGGCCAACCACACCCTCTATATAATCCTTTGTTTCGGACCAAAAGTCCTGCATCTTAGGACAATCCCATAAAAGGTGCCAGAGATCCGCATCCTCCACCGAGCATTTGGGACAGCAAGAATTGCCTCTGTGCCCTCTCCTAAATAAATCCTTAGGGGATAAGTATAGACCATACAGGATTTTAAGCTGTATTAACCGATGTGAGGGGTTAACAGACACATATTGTATACCCTCCACTATATTCCCCCAAACGTCATCCGTTAGAATCCCAATTCTTAATTCCCACTTCTCTCTGGCCCTACTCAGATGACCCCTGCCTCTAGTTTTCAACAATCGCCTATATATCTCAGTGAGACACTTTTTCCCAGCCATGGGAGACCTCAGATACTCAAAAAATTAATGCCTCTGAATATCCCATATTCCTTTATTTAAAGTATTCCTAAATGCGTGACTTAGCTGTGTATATCTAAACCAGTGTATATTAGACCGTGTGAATTTAAATTTAATCTCCTCTAAGGATATTAGATTCCCATGTACTATTATTTGTGATACATATTTGATCTCTTTCAGCTCCCTACCAAGGGGGTCCTGAAGCGAGTCAAATTCCTTTAAGTAACTATTCCCCCATAAAGGGGAGAACTGAAAACTCCCAGTGACCCTACATAGTTTTTTAAGTGCCTTCCATATCCTGACATATAGTTCCACATGTGAAATAATTCTACCTCCTCCAAACCCCCCCTCTAAACCTACAAAAAAATCCTCATAAACATATCTAGAATTCCCCAATATAAACTGAGTGATTGACGAGACTTCCCATTTTCTAAATGTCTGGGCCCCCATAGCCAAAAAATACAGTCGGAGATCAGGCAAGGCCATTCCCCCCTCCCTACCCCTCTGAGTCCAATTGTGATATCTGATCCTAGGTCTCATTTTCCCCCAGATAAAAGAGTTTAGCATAATTTCAATCTTACTGAACCAAGCATCCGGGATCCATACTGGCGAAGAAAATAAGATGAATAAAAATTGAGGCAAAATAACCATCTTAATTATTCCCATACGGTCAGCCATTGATAAAGGGAGCCGTCCCCAGAATTCAATTTTCTTCTTGGTCTTTAAATATAACGGTTGCATGTTAAGTGCTATGTACCTATCTACTCTGGTAGAGAGCTTTATTCCAAGATAATCGATCGGGTCATCCATGTCCACCACCTTCACAACTGGACTAGACATATATCCGCATATAGCAGGAGTTTCTCATTCCCGCCCTGCAGACCAAATCCTCTCACTTCATTGGACATTTTCATTTTTATAGCCAAGGGCTCTATAAAAAAAATGAACAACAAGGGGGACAGAGGAGAAGTCCTTTAGCAAAACAAATCTCTTAAGCACATGACTTAGGGCCGATCAATGATGTAAACGAGTGCCGATCTGCTAGATCTGTGCTCGTTTACTGGGCCTATTCCACGGCCCAATGATCGTTTAGCGAGGGCTGCAGGGACATCGTTACCGATGTCCTTGCAGCCCTTGCAGCATACATTACCTAGCAGGGCTTCTCCTCCGCTCCGTCTTCATCCCAGTCCTGCTCACAGCATCAACTCTGGAGCGGCCTGACTGAGCTTTCAGACCGATCAGCCAATCACTGGCCGCGGCGGTCCCGGCGTGTGATTGGCTGAGCGGTCTGACAGCTCAGTCAGGCGGCACCGGAGGTGCTGCTGCGCGTGGGACCTGGATGAAGACGGAGCGGAGGAGAAGCCCTGCTAGGTAATGTATGCTGCTTGAATTGTCGGTCGCCGCCGCGCAACGCTATTCCACGCAGCAATGCGCGGTGGGTGACCGATGATTTTAGGTTTTGGCCTAAATAAACGATCAGCCGATGACACAATCATCGGCTGATCGTTTTCTCTATTCCACTGAGCGATAATCGGCCAAATCGGGCCGATTCGGACGATTATCGCTCCTCTTAGGTAGTGCCCATTAGAGTCTCTGGGGTAAGAAAGGTCACTGAATAGGCAGTCCATGGTTGTTCTCTCCGATCTCTTCAATGGAGGTGGTTGCTCCACTATTACAGATAGTATCTCTGGTTCTGGTTCAACTCTTGGGTTGGTCAGATCTCTGGTAGGAACTCTTGGAGAGGACATAAGGCCAATAATCCTTTAGTGTAATAGCGCATGTCAAAAGGCAACGATCAACCTGCTGAAAGAGCATGATTATGTCAGGGACGTTGTACGTCGCTATGCATAATAGGAGTGGTGGCAGAAGACTGTCACTGACCTCTATGGGCAACCTGCACAATCAAAGGATCGTTCGGGCGACCCCTCCCGCTCCTCCCTACTCGCTGTCTGAGCGTGTAATAGGGGGAAGGGGGAAGCGAGCTCTGAACTGATAGGTTTGCACTCCCTTCTCCTGGAAAATCGTGCCATGTAATATGGCCTGAAGTTAGAACAGTTCCCAGAAACATGTACAATTGGTTAAAAAATGTGACTGGCACAGGAACAGATGGCTCTGAGCTTTCTTCTTTTTGTTCATCTGGTTTCATATCTCCGTACTCTGCAGGATGTTCTTCCCTTAGGCAAAGTTTCAACCTATTATGGTGTACGGTTTGGGGTTCTCTCCCTTCCTTCTTAGTCTTGTAGACTTTACCATTTGGATATTGTAAACCCACAAAAGTGACTTCCAGACATTAGGAAGTATGGAGTGTATCCAGTGGGACAATGGACTGTGTTGTTGTAGGCGTACACCAACAGTAGTGTACAGTAGTGATCTTGGCCAATCAGCCAAGGTTGTTACCCTAAGGATGGAAGGCTGTAGTTCTCTGCTTCTTGTAGTTGTGCTGCTGGCAAAGCTGGTGGATCAACTGTGACTCAAAGTGCTGCTCCTCAGTCTGTTGTAATCAGGGTGTATTCAGGACAGCCGTATGGTAAGATGGAATTCTTCCACAGCTTTTCTACAGTTGTTTGAGAAGTCAAATCTTTTACTGGTACTGCCATGACAAATTGTGTGTAATAGTTAACTATGGTCAAGCCATAGGTGTACCCAGACCTACTTGCCTCCAGCTTGATGTGGTCCCTGGCAACAATTTGAAGAGGGCACTGTGTCTTTTTCTTTTTATAAATTGTTTATTTTAAGGTTTTCATAATACAGAAGAAATAAACATTGAACAGGCAAATATCGTTGTATATGGGTTCATCAATGAAACAGATTAAGTATGATGGTGGATAGGGCGAAACACTGCAATAAGATGGGGCCCATAACAAACTGGCCACCAGTAGGGGATTGTGGGAGAGACCATGAGGCCCGAAGGCCGACCGTATAAATGCCTAAGGCGGTCACAGCGTATGGCCATACTATAGTTACAGCACCGAGTAAACCCATGGAAGGAAAATGTTAAATAAGAAACCATTAAACCAAAAACATAACAACACTGGGGGGAAGACAGGACAAGACGGTACAGGTACAGCAAGGAGACAATTAAACATTAAACATTGGTGGCAGGAGTCCGACCGGGAGGAGGGCACTGAGTCTTGATAGGATGCAAAGGAGCTGTTTGGTCATGCCTTACTTCCTTGGACTTTGTGCAGGAGGGACATTCTGTACACCTCTCTAAATGTCCTAATGCATGACAACCCAGTAGAACCTTCTCCAAATGGTGGCTTTTTGCACTCCAAAGTGTCCAGATTTGTTGTGGTATGCCTCAAGTACAACATGAGCAACCATGTGAGGGATCAGCAGCTGATGAATTTGCTCAACTGACGTTGGTAGATAAACAGACATTTCCTCTGTCTTCAGAGGTATAGCAGCTTAGGATCAGGATAGTCTTGATGCAGCCTGCATGGTATATTCCCACTTTGCAGGAGGGTTTTCTCAAAGTGGTGGTTGGATGGTATTGGTCTGGCACCCTGCTTTTGAACCTGTAAGACTGCAGTTGTTTTCTGGTAAGCAAAACAAGTGTAGAAGACAGGCATCTCAATTTCCTCCCATTCATCTTCCACTTTGCTGGGTGGTTCCTCATCTGTTGGTACACAGGATAAGGCATTGACGTTAAAGTTGACCTTGCCTCTGTTTATAGTCCATTCCGGGCTTTGGCTCCAAAAAATCTGTCAGATAATCTGTTGGTGTAATAGGGCTCTTAAGGGAGGTTAAGAAATGAATAATTTGATTATACCTTAAATTCTCAGACTCTGGCATCTTATGAACTGTACAAAAAATTTTTGGGGTCGGATCCCTAACCTATAATAAAAGTTGACAATCTATACTATCCTTTATCTGTCCACCACTTAAATACTAAAACAAGAACTATAATTCTGGTTGCTCTTCTCGGCACCTTGCAGACATCTACTTGTGTAGGCGATCAGTTTCTCCTTCCCATGTTGCACCTGAGACAAAACTGCTCTTAGGCCTAGGTGACTGGCGTCTTTGTACAACCAGAATGGTAGCTGGTAGTCCGGATAACCCAGGAGAGGGGGCTGGTTTAGCAGCCTCATGAGGGTCTGGAAGGTAGTCTGCTGGTCAGTCCACATGATGGGCAGCTACTTCTTGCAAATCTCAAGTGGATGCCTCCTCAGCAGTTATTGCAGAGGCTCAGAGACGTGAGCAAACTGAGGGATGAAACATCTGTAGTACCCCACAAATCCGAGTAAGCTCCTAACTTCTTTAACCCTTAGAGGACCAGGCCAATAAAATTTTTGCATTTTCGTTTTTCCCTCCTTGTGCTTAAAAGGCCATAGCACTTGCATTTTTTCACCTAGAAACCCACATGAGCCCTTTTTTTTTGCACCACTAATTGTACTTGCAATGACAGGCTGAATTTTTTCATAAAGTACACTGCGAAACCAGAAAACAATTCAATGTGTGGTGAAATTGGAAAAAAACGCATTTCTTTTATTAGTTTTTTTTTTTTGTTTTTACGCAGTTTGCCCTGGGGTAAAACTGACTTGTTATATATGTTCCTCAAGTAGTTACGATTACTACGATATGTAACTTGTATAACTTTCATTGTATCTGATGGCCTATAAAAAATTCAAACCATTGTTAACAAATATATATTCCTTAAAATCGCTCTATTCCCAGGCTTATAGCGCTTTTATCCTTTGGTCTATGGGGCTGTATCCGATTACTTTATTAGCGGGCACGGCGATCGGACCGAGAGGCACCCGTGACCGCGGCCGCCGTGCGGCCCTGCTCTGAACACATTGAGGCGGCCCTGGACATACGGGTACGTCCAGGGTCGCCTAAGGGTTAACAGTGGTTTGTGTGGGCCAGCCTTGAACAGCTGAGATATTTTCCAGATCAGGCTTCACCCTCTGCCCTCACTGCGTGGCCCAGGTACTTCACCTGTGGTTTGAGGAGATGGCACTTCAGTGGCTTAAAAGAGAATGTTAAAGGGGTTATCCAGCACTACAAAAACATGGGCACTTTCCCCCTACTGTTGTCTCCCGTTCAGGTGCAGTTTGCAATTAAGCTCCATTTACTTCAATGGAACAGAGTTTCAAAACCCCACCCAAACTGGAGACAACAGTAGCGAGAAAGTGGCCATGTTTTTGTAGCGCTGGATAACCCCTTTAAAATCTGGCAGCCTACAGGGGGGAATTTGATCAGGAGTACAAACTTACCTCTCCCTGTGCCTGTGATGAGTGGGGGGACAGGCCTTGGAAACCCCGCCGGAAGACATTCCCCCCCCCCTCGAGTTGGGATGACATCCCACCCCAGTCATCAGCTGGATCGTGACATGTCAGCAATGGAGATACTGGAACCCAGTGGGGTTCCCGAGGCCAGTCCCACCGCTCTCTGCAGGCACAGGGAGGGGTGTAGTCCAGAATTAGGTTAACACAGGGTTTCCATGACTCCAATTTACTTCTATGGGATTAAATCAATCTTTACGGCATGTGAAAAGTTTGAGAGAACAGGCAACAGGCAAAGGTTTTGATTAGTTGAGGTCTGGTTGCTTGGACCCCCATCCATATCGAGAAGTGCTCAGCTAGGTGCTTCTCCTTGGAGCACCCAGACCTCAAAACTTTTTTTTAACGTGACAGTGACATTTTAATTCCAACCTGACTTAAATGAGGGTGAGTAGTTATGTACTAAACATTTTCATGAAGAAAGCTATTTTTTTGTGAAGAAATTGTTAAAATCTACAAATGAAAAAAGGGTGGGTGAGGTGATATTGTCTCTAGACACTTAATATAATGACTCTACTACTAAAAACAACAATCAGTGACTATTAACAAGGGAACCTGTGAAAAGTAGGGTGAGAAACGTGCAACATTGATCTGTAATGAGGTCTCTATCCTGATCAGGTGTGATCGCTGATCACTAAGGAAGGGGCCGCTCCAGTGTCCTCTAGAGGGGATGTGACAGGACATCTGAGCCTCAGTGACTCATTACAGGGGGTAATTAATCAAAACGGCGCTCAACACCTTCACTAATGATGAAGAGCAACATCTGCCACCAGGAACGAGCACACGATTTATAGTACGGAGACCACTGAAGGCGAGAAGCATTGCACCATTACTCCAGGACGCTCCGTTACTGGAAATCCACCGCATATTGAATATCCCTGTAAGTCCAGAGCAGCTAGGGTGGGAACTTTACATGATTCAGAGTGGAAGGTATACAAAGCTGATCACCTTTATTGTTTTGTGCATGAGAGATATGTCAGAGGTTTATTGGGGGATTATTCCAGCAGAATAGTGAATGTAGCTCTTTAGGGTGTGAAGAGCGGCATAACCGTTTCCACCTGCCTTTCCCAGAAAGTTCCTGAGAAGGTCCCCCACTATAGAGTCCTGGACTCCCACTTTCCGGTCCAGGCTGGAGGAGAATGCGGAGAAGAATCTGATACTAGCCAGTGCTCCTGTGTGTCTGGCTTCATTTGAACCAGTCAGAAGCCGCACAGCTTCCTAGAGTAAAGGAGGGAGGAGCGTTGCCTTGATCTATTTAGGAGTGAGGCGTTTCAGGTCCTAAGGCGTCTATTATCACCTTTAGGTTATGTGCACACATAGCATTTAATTAGCATTTAATTCTCATTAATTAGTGCTATTTTGTCATGAACCTCACAATTCACAGTAAAATAGCACTATTTTTGCCATAATTTTGATGGAATTGCAAAAAATGTAGGGCAATTTTTACCGCAATTGCACAATTTACAGCAAAATAGCTCTAATTCTATGTGTGATCATAGCCTTAGCTCCAGAATTGTGGCAAGCACCTGTGCAACAAGCTGAAAGAGATGCAGAAGGAGATGGTTGGTCAGTGGCAAAGCAGGAGCAGCCAGCAGGAAGAACAAGCCTGAGCTCTCCCAGCGTCTACAGGCCCTGAAAGTAGAGATCAAGAAGCTGGAAGGAGAGAGGCAGATCCTCCTGGAGGGTGCTGGGCCTTTCTGGGAAAAGATGCTAAATGAGGAAAGCTTTGAGCAGATGAGAAGTAAGAACGTTCATATGGACTATGAGGCAAGAGATGAAGAGAGTGAAGGAGAGGAAGGAGATGAGGCGGGAGATACAGAAACGTCACAGTGCTATCCAGGATCCCCCAAGGATTGTCTGCTAAGAGTGTGGCTGAGTAAATGGCTGACCTCCTAAAGCCCCAAAGGGGCCTACATCCTGTATAGACCATGTGAGCAGCCTTCTAGAGACCCAGGCAAGTGACTAAATCCAGGCTGCACAGGCTGCCTTACATGAGTCTGAGGGGGAGATGGATGGTGGGCTGCTGAAAGCCATTAACCAGCAGCAGTGTCCAACGAGGCTGGAGAATTAGGGCCCTATTCCACCGGACGATTATCGTTCAGATTATCGTTGAATCGTTCGACTCTAAACAATAATCGTTCGGTTGAAATGCAGTTAACAATTAACGACTAAACGAGAAACCGTTGATAGCTTTATAAGACCTGGACCTATTTTTATCGTTGCTCGTTCGCAAATCGTTCGCATTGAATAAGACGTTTTTCGGTCATTCGCAGTAGATACGAACGCAATAGCGAAGAAATAGCGAAGAGGAAACGATCGCAAATACGATCATAAGTAACGATTATCGTTCCATGGAAATGAGTGACCGTTTTCAGGTCTTTCGCAATAGCGGTCGTTTGAGATTGTTAATCGTTAACGATTATGCGAATGATAATCGTCCGGTGGAATAGGGCCCTTACTTGTCTTTTAGTGGGGATGGTACTAATGGCAATAATGGGGATACTGCATCAGTGGGTAATGTTACTAGTGAGGCAGGGACAGGCCCGGCCACCCCCAGGTGCTATTAGGGGCTATGCAGGTGTGTTGGCTGAGAAACTAAGGAGATCCTCACCTCCAGGTCCAAATGGGGAAAGTCACCTGCGACAATGTCTCGTGGAGGCATTTTGGAGAGGAAAGTGAACACTCCAGGTCAAGGGAAGGGAAGTCAACCTGTCCTTCTAGGTAGAAAAAAAACCAACACCGCAACTTTCTTGCAAAAAACAGTGAAACCCCTGTCCTTAGGCTGTGTGGTATTACAATCCAGCTTAATTAACCTCAATAGAACTGAGCTGCAGAACCATTTTACCACACAGTGATCCGATTGGATCTTTGTGCGTAAGTTAATTATGCCATAAACGAATGGTTGGATTTTTATTTGCATATCTTGTAAGTTAAGTTAATGAGATTCTGTGCCCAGCCCTAGAGAGTCCTGGAATACATGGATAGAGCCTATGGCTGTATCCAACTTTAGCCACCGATATTCAAATGGCGAACAAAGCGCTCAAATTGCACTCATTTCTGTCTACCTTCCTGTTGTCTATTGTAGCAAAGAGGTCTATTCATGACTTCAACATCCATACTACCTGGTTCAGACAAACACTGCTCAAATAATCCGCCATTATGTTCTCTGACGTTTTCAGGTGGAGGGCTGACAGCGTACTCAATTTACCTATCAACCTGAAATATAATAGCAAACCTGCATTAACAGATCTGACCTCATACCGCCTTGATGATTCAGATAGGCCACTACTATCTACTGCTTAGGCAAGAGAGATAAATGACACCCGATCGGTCAGGCCTTCAGTTATTAAAAGTGTATGGGGACCTTAAAAAGTGTCACTGTCGTTAAAACTGTCAAAATCTAAGTCAACAGTAGATGTAAAATGAAACAAGTTTGCAATATACATTCATTATTTTTTTTTCTGTTATTATGCTGTAAAACAAAGCTGAACTTACCAGAAATCCAGGTCCAGTCTCCTGAAGGCAGATTTTCTGACTTGTGCTGGTTGTAAAAAACAGATTAAACACGGGAATTCTGGCCAGTACAGAGAGTCACCGCTCCATGTGTCCATCAATCACATGACTGCCTTTTCTGTGAGCGCTCAGATGGCCTGGGATACATAGGACTTCCTGTTTTCTGACTGAAATAAAAAAAAAGTGTCAGAAAACAGGAAGTGGCGTGTTTTCCATGATAAAAAAATAATTGCAATTGGATCTAAATTGCAAACTTGCTTTATATCACATCTACTGTTGATTTAGAACGTTAAAACAATAGTTACACTTTAAAGAGACTAAACACAGGAAGTCCAGGTCATCTGCACAGACACAGAGTAGGCAGTCATTTGATTGACAGACACATTGGGCCGTAGCACTCTATACTGGCGGGGACTTCCTGAATTTAGTCTCTTTTTTACAAGCAGCACAAGACTAGAAAGCTTCAGGAGACTGGACCTGGATACAAGTAAGTTTTTAAAGGGGTTGTCCGGCGATAAAAAATTATTCACAGAATAACACACATTACAAAGTTATACAACTTTGTAATGTATGTTATGTCTGTGAATGGCCCCCTTCCCCGTGTCCCACCACCCCCACCCGTGTACCCGGAAGTGTGGTGCGCTATACATTACCTGTCACGTGCCGACCACGGTCTCCGATCCTCAGCAGTGACGTCTTCTTCGGGATGCCGGCGGATCTTCCCGAGTGCCGGCCGCCCTCTGCAGCGTCATCCGAAGCTCAGCCGCGATTGGCTGAGCATAACTGTGCTCAGCCAATCGCGGCTGAGCGGCTGATGACGCGGCCACGTCATCAGCTGCTCAGCCGCGATTGGCTGAGTACAGTTATGCTCAGCCAATTGCGGCTGAGCTTCGGATGACGCTGCAGAGGGCGGCCGGCACTCGGGAAGATCCGCTGGTCTCACGAAGAAGACGTCACTGCTGAGGATCGGAGACCGTGGACGACACGAGATGCGGTGAGTATAATGCACCACATTTCCGGGTCTAGCGTGGGTGGGGGGAAACACGGGGAAGGGGGCCATTCACAGACATAACATACATTACAAAGTTGTATAACTTTGTAATGTGTGTTATTCTGTGAATAATTTTTTATCGCCGGACAACCCCTTTAAGCATAACTAAAAAAAAAAAATCAATAATGTAATTTGCAAACATGCTTTATATCACATCTCCTGCTGATTTAGATTTTGAAAATTATAAACGACAGTGACAATTTAAGGGGCCTACTAGCAGAAAGTTGGCTAGATAAGGGACTGAAGTGATCCATGACTTCTTTTGGTAAATGCCCTGGGGGCCTGGGACAGCACAAAAAGAAACCCTGAAACTGAAGTCCCCCATGTGAACAGCCATCCTAAGGAAATTTTGATGATCCCTAAATATCGGGATCATGAAACAATTTTTGAAGTAAATCAAAACAGCGGACTAGATAGTCTCCATCCTGAACTTTTCATATAGAAGGTGCTGGTTGAACTTGTTCAGGTTTATGATGGTACAGAAGGTCCCAAGGCGTTCTCACCAGATAAAGGGTCTACGTTAACTGTTTCTTTGGATCTGTGACAAAGAACTGATTACCTGGGAAATGAAACAGCTTTATCTTTAGGCCATGCTTTATTGGATCCTTCACCCACACACTTGCCAAAATTTTTTACTATCCTGGGTAGAAAGCAGTGAGGCGCTGGCATCATTGCTTGTGGTCTTTATTACTAGCACCAGAGTTGGCAAACTAACATTCTTTATTTTTTCTCTGACTTTTTCAACCCTTGTTTTTAGGAGGTCCACCTTGGGCTTCTTTCTGACCCCTGTCATGAAAGGATCTCCTAGTTAAGGTGGGAATAGTAGGAAAACCTTTTTTATGTTTTGAAGATTTCTCTAGGAAGCACCTAGAGCAGGGTCAAACAGAAACTGCCCCTGACATGGAAGGCACAATGTCTGGACTTAAATGCCATTCCACATTGAATACTTCAAGCCAAATTGCTCTGTAGGCTGAATTAACTAGTGGCGTGGTTCTTGCAACCAACCTCAGGGCATCCGCTGAGGCATGTGACATGTAGTCTACAGCATTACTCAGGGTGGGCATAGATGCAAGTAAGAGGTGTCTGGGAGAACCCCTCCTTAATATGGGCCTCTAACTGCCCTAAACCTTAAAGCGACTCTGTACCCACAATCTGACACAATCGGAGGGGTGGTGCAAAGTTAGGACACAGATACTCCCTTTGGGCACGGGGCTGCAAGTTTAAAAGTAGTTTTTTTTAGGACAATAACTGCATCACCTGCCGAACGGACTCCAGGACAGATCTTGGATTAAAAGCAGCTATCCGAAGGTACAAGTGGTTTGGGGGGGTGTCAGATTGTGGGTACAGAGTCGCTTTAAGGGATCTAGCTAGTGAAACAAGTTTAAAGGTAGCTGCCTCCCAAGTCTTTTTAAGGAACCTCTCCTCAGCCCTCTTGTTCATGGGAGCCAGTTTCCTTTAAAAGGGAAGAGCGGTCTTCCTGGAGATCTTGCAACTGGGGGATCTACCGTAGGGGCCTTTTCAAAAATTCCGTATTCTCATCTTCAACAGGGTAAGAATGTTTAAAGCGTCACTGTCGTTTTAATTTTTTTTTTTTTTTTTTTGCAGAAATCAATACAGGTGATTTTAAAAAACTTTGTAATTGGGTTTATTAGCCGAAAAATGCATTTTTATCATGAAAAAGCAGTTTGAAGCTCTCCCCCCAGTCTTCATGGTTCTCTTATGGAGAGGGGAGGGGTTGAGGGAGATGAGGCTCCAAAACAGAACAACAAAGAGTTAATTTACAGCTACATCACCGGACCATCTCCTCTGAAGTCAGCACTGACCTCTCTGGCCTCTGAATACAGGCTTTCACACAGGTCCCGCTGTGTAATCTTTTGTTCTCTGCTCTCTGCTGGTGACTAATCTCCCTCCTCCCCCCTCCATAGGTTACACAGGGCTCAACTGATGTAAAAGTCGAGATTTCCTGATAATGAGCAGTGAATAAGAGAGAGGAAAGGGGGGGGGGAGTCTTTTTGAATGCAGATAATGGCATATTTGCTTAATAGACCCAATTACAAAGTTTCTTAAAGTCACCTGTACTATTGATTTCTGAAAAATAAATACGACAGTGGCACTTTAAGGACCTTTGGAACAAAGAAATTTCAGTCAGACTTCTTCCATTCTCTTTGCATTGAAGAAAGTGAGCAGTCTTACCCATAACAAGTTGCTTTCTTGTTGTGACAATGACGTGGCTGGGCAGGGTACTGGGAGGTGATGGACATCTTCCGAAAAAATTTGATGAGCATGTCATTTTGTTTGGGACCCTGACACTTTTAGTCTGTTTCAAGAGTTCAGGGAACACAGCCGCCCAGTTAGGTGGTCCCTGGGTCTGGAGATGAGGATCTGGGTATGGGCATAACTGCAACCTTAAAAACGTCTAAAGAGCAAGCTAAGGGTTTTTCTTCTGATTTAGGAGGAGGGGGGAAGAAGCAAAAGAAATAGGGACATTAGGTCATCCAACTCAATCACGAAGGATGGCAGCACTCACCCCACTGACGCTGGCATCCATTAACTTTGCCAGCATTTAAGGGATATTCTTAGAGAGCTCGTTGTCTAGGTTACAGACCAACACTGATCTATAAGCAATGGTGTTACAGGAGACAAGGTTGACAAATTTAGCCTCCCTGGTAAGAGCCGAGAAAGAGTGGAGGCATGGGCTTAGCCGTATAGTGGGGTGGCGGTCCTTTTTTACAGCTGCCGTAGAATGCAGGCGGGTTATTGAGTTGGGCATTGGGAGGTGTCTGGTCTTGGATGTCACTAAGAAGGGGCAGAAGCTCAGGTATATTACCATCTATGCCCCACAAAGTAGGTGGAACCTTAAAAACCTCTCAATGAGGATTAAGTCGGCAGGTAATCTTTGGTGGAGGCTTCAATACTATTATGAGGCGCCAAAGACAAGCTGGTTTACAATAAAGTGACGCTGAAAAAGAAAAGGAAGGTCGCCTGGAGGGGCAGAAAGTTTCCCCACTGGTGAATGGTTGGTCCGGCCAAAGCTAAAAACCTTTGAAAAGAGAGGGCTCTTTCATGAGTATTCTCCTGCAGAGAATGGTTGCGACCTTTCGTTCAGGAATGGGAGACAGGAGGGCGAGTGAAGGATGTTTGTACACCCAATGTATATCTTCCGGCTTACGCTACCACGCCAATACGGCCTGCCACTATCAGTGACCCCTCCAATACTTCCCCCTCTGGTTTCCACTACTGACAGTAGCCACTACTAATAGTGACCCCCCAATACTGCCCTCTGTGGTCCCCAGTACTAACAGTACTGCTTGGACGCAGGACCTAACATTGCAGCCAATCACTGGCCAAGACAAGACCTTTTAGAGCATGGGTCTCCAAACTGCGGCCCTCCAGCTGTTGCTAAACTACATTTCCCATCATGCCTGGACAGCCAAATCCAAAGCTTTAGCTGTCCAGGCATGATGGGAGTTGTAGTTTCGCAACAGCTGGAGGGCCGCAGTTTGGAGACCCATGTTTTAGAGCCTGTGTATCAAAATACTTAGCTCTCCTGTAACACAGAGGTGAGCACAGAAAAGCAATAGACTCAATATACTACACTGACATTCACCGATATAAGTTTATGAATGTATTGCACAATGCACATCATCTTACACCATTCCTTTCTGTTTCTAGCATTTTGGCACAATGAATGCCACCATCACCAGAGAACCTGACCTCACATTTACCTTGGACGTCCCTTACACCGCCGGGGAGATCACGATCGCGGTCACAGCCACTTTAGGAAACATCCTGGTATGCATTGGTGTTATGCTAGATCGGAAGCTGTGGACGGTTACTAACTACTTTCTGGTGTCGCTGTCAGTGGCCGATATGTGTGTAGGGGCGTTTGCCATTCCGTCGGCCATTCTGACCTCTATAGGGATCCCCCGATACAACCTCGAACTTTGCCTATTGATGCTTTCCATCCTGATCATGTTGACCACAAGCTCCACCTTCAGCCTCTTGGCCATTGCCGTAGACCGCTACATCGCTATCCTCAACCCTCTGAGATACAAGAGCATTATGACACCTAGCAACACCTTCATAGTCATTGTAATAGCCTGGATTGTGGCATTTCTTAGTGGGCTGATGCCCCTCATGGGCTGGCGTAAGCCAGCACCCCCAAACGGCTACTGCCTCTTTGTCCATGTCATTGATATGACTTACCTGGTCTATATGTTCTCCTTAGTTTACTTTTACTTGCCTCTAATCATTATGCTTGTGATCTATAGCCAGATCTACTACGTGGTAAGAAAACAGCTACGTAGCATGGTGGTGGGCAAACACGAAGTTGGGATGAAGGAGTTCAAGACGGCCACAAACCTCTTTACCATAATATTCTTCTTCATGTTATGCTGGGCCCCTCTACATGTCATGAATGACATCAGCCTATTCTGCCCTAAGTGCTACATCCACCCCATCCTCCTCAACATTGGTATTATCCTCACCCATGCCAACTCTGCCCTCAACCCCATCATGTATGTCTACAAGCTGAAGTCCTTCAGACGAACCTTCAAGAGAGTCTTCATTTGCCGGAAGGCAGCAGTCACCCACAAGTCAACACAAGGATCAGACCCCCAATAGTCACCTGCACTAAAAAAAAAAGTTTATAAAGACCTCAGACCTTTTATAAAGACCTTATCCAGGACTAGAAAAAAAATGCTTTAAAAAGAGAGCGCCAAACTGACCTCCTGTCTGTGGTATTGCAGTTCAGCTTTTGCTGAGCTGCAAAACCACACAGAAACTAAAGCATGGCACTGGTTCTGGAAGAAAGTGGACATGTTTTTCCAAGCCTGGACATCTTTTTTTTTTAAAGGATGTGTCTATTTTTGACTATCCTAGTGGGTCTCCAGCCGCGATTACAACTCCCATGATGACCTAACAGTGTAACTCTCCAGCTGATGGCAAACAAACTGAATTTCTATTGGGACATCAGTTGTAGTTTTGCCACAGCTTGGGTCTCATTGACAACTTATATTCATACAAATCAATCAGCTGCATCATTGTAGCCATCTGCTAATACTGTGCAAACCACTTTGTGTTCTGCCCCACAAGGTATAAACCCCCCCAGCCCTGTGATGTATCCCTCCTCCCCCGGGCACCATAGTCCTTTGATGCATCCCCCAGGGCCCAGATCCCTGTGGTATCAGCAGCTGTAAGGTGTGGGGTGCATCCTTCACGAATGGGACTTCGTTTCTTCAGAACATCCCACAGATGATTGGTCGGATTGAGATTCAGAGAATCTGGAGGCCGATCACCACCTTGATCTCTTTGTCATGTTGCTCATTATCCTTCCGACCGATGACATTAGAGGGTCCGCCTTTGCCATGAAGGGGAGGACTTGGTGTGAATAATGGTGAGGAAGGTGTACATGTCACAGTAACATCCACAATACTAGGACACAATGTCTCCAGCAGAACATTGCCCATCGCACTGACCCCACCAACTTGTCTCCTCCCCAGGTAACTGACGCGCACACACACCCAGTCATCTACATGATGGAAAATGTGATCCGTCAGACCAGATTTCTTCCATTGCTCCATGCTCTAGTTCTGATGCTCATTATAGACCCTTCAGAGGTTGGATAGGTATCACATGGCCTCTGACCGGTCTTTAGGGCCCCAAACACAGCAAGCTGCCTCGTCCTGTGCGATCGGACTCCTTTCTTTCATAGCGCACAGCTCTTCTGGATCAGACTGCCATCACACATTAGTAAGCCTTGGAGTCACCATCATGCTGTCCCTGGGCACCAAAAGTCTTACCTTGTTCACTTTTAATCAGTACTAACCACTTCATACTGGGGACCCCACAAGACTGGCTGTTCTGGAGATACTCATTTTACTCAGATTCCCTACACCCACATTTTTCAAACTTTAAGCACTTAGCAGTCACTGCACTGTCACAGAGAGGCCACTAACCAAGAGACAGACGCCTGTCAATCATCAAAGCACTGGGCGCTGACAGGCAGAGAGCTGTGACTAGTCACAGACAGCTAGCCGCCAAGATGACTAATTGCCGCCCCACCCCAGGCCTCACGGGCCAGAATAAAACTCCTATTTCGCCCATGTAAATATACAGATGCAGACATGGCTGCTAGCCTCGGAGCTGCACAGTAGATGTACATTGTGTTGCTGGGAACAACCATGCTGACTGCTTCCCTTTAAAGAAGACATCAGCTTTATTCAGCATCCATCCGAACAATCCATGGCAAACGCAGCTCCAGTAAGAAAAATCACATAAGCATCAGGCAACATATTAAAATAATAATAAAAAAAAAGTAGTCAATAACCAAAAACCAAACCAAAAGTTTTGTTTTATTGTTTTCCCAGAACTTTTAGACATGGGAGGGAAAAAAAAAAAAAAAAAAACAAAGAAAAAAAAACGAACAACTGGAAGATCAAGTCATACAAGATAGATAACTGCGTCCTAATAGCCCCTGCCAGGGGCCACATCCACCTAAACCTTCAAATATACAAGAAACAAGGTTCAGTCAACCAGGAGTTGCGAGTTGCATTCCAGCATCTACCCTCAGTTCAGGGAAGCTTCATCGACTACTGAACAGGAAATAGGTCCAACTATAAAACAACCTGAAGGCGGGAAGCAAGCAGGCATACAGGTGTATCAGTGCATGTCTGATATCCCCCCGCCATGCTGGCTGGTGAGGAGTATAGAAAAGTGATCATGTGGGAGGTCCATTAACGTGTCAGTACTAGGTCAGATATAAGCTTTATAGCATCTACAAAGGTTGAAGCGAGCAGCAGGATCACCACATCATCCCTCCTTTATAGTTGAACTTCAGCTTCAGGAGATACTTCAGGTTGACTTGGGCAATGTCATACACAATATATCTTAAAGGAGAAGAGTTAAGGCATAAATACAAGCTCTGGACAGTAATGGTGAGCTCAGTTACTTTATAAAGTAAAGGACTAAAACTTACTTATATAACATTAATATAATATTGGGCAGCATTTATCAAAGGGGTATTCTCATCTCATCTCATGTTATCACCTATCCATGGGATCAGACATAACAGACTGATTGTGGTGGTCTGACCGCCAGGACACCCACCAATCCTGAGAATGGGTACCCAATCGTTCCCTAATAAATGGAGCACCCACCTTGCCTGTATGGCCATCGCTCTATTCATTCTCCATGGGGACACCTAATTCTTGTAAGTGTTAGGTGGCCCTCTAGAGAATGAATAAAGCACAGGCCGTGGTGGTCGCACAGGAGTGCACCATTCATTGCAGGGAGGAGTGTGTCCCCCACTCTTGGGATCGGTAAGTGTTCCAGTGGTCAGGCCCCCCCCCCCAGATATTTAATTTTTTGCATGAATGGATGGGCGCCGTTGCTGCAGTCTCTTTTTTTTCCCGTCAGTTCCTGGGCACCGGCCCAGCATGAAGCATGATTCTAATAGAGCCCTTCACGGAGGAAAGATCACTCTAGGGGTCGGCTTGCCCACCTTCAGTGCTTCATGCCCGGCCGGTGCCCTGGAACATAACGGCGCCGTGTGCAGGAACCGGTTCAAAAAAAAAAAGGAACCGCAGCACTGGTATCCCCATACCAGCCACGATCCATACATGTAAAAAACGTAAAGCTATGTACCTGATGTTACATTCGTTTTAAGGAAGTTATCAAGGATTTAAAAAACAAAAAAACAGCTACTTTCTTTCAGAAATCGCACCACCTATGTCCACAGGTTGGGTGTGGTATTACAGTTAGGCTCCATTTACTTCAATAATATATGATTATAATGAAAGTTTATGGTGTTTTCTGTATACAGACTTGCTGGAATCCCACAGACTTCCATTAATAATTTTGTATACTGCTAACTATAATTGTTTAGAAAGTGGGCAGGACAGACAATTGTAGTGTAGCTTTATTCTAGCAAATGGGAGGGGTCTCAGCACCGGGTCCCAACTGATGACAACTATGACATGCAAATGATGAATGGATAGATAGCCTACTAAGAAGTTTAAGCTACACCTGCATCAAATTGGGAAATTTCTTAATTCATACAAGGATGTCAATGATTTTGAGTGTGGAGCCATGTACATACAAGCTAGGGCTGCAGACAAGGTGTCAGAGGTGCTTTCACCCCAGTAGTGCATCAGATGGTAGATACTTGCTTACAGAACTCTGACCACTAGGAGGCACTCACTGCATACAAATATATACAGCTTTCACTTCACTGGTACGCTCCCAAATTCCGCAATAAAGTCGCTATTCGGGTACAAACCCACTTGACGTATTTGCTGCGTGAATCAGTCTTAAAAATAAGCAGGCAAAACGCAGGTTGGCTTTATACGATTGTTCTGTGTTAAAATACGCAATTGCGTATTTTTGAAGCGTGAAGCTTGTTGTTAGCAAAGCATCAGTTAACAACCTGTGCGAAAAACGCATGTAGCTTCACACTTCAAAAATACGCAATTGCGTATTTTAACGCAGAACAACTGTATAAAGCCAACCTGCGTTTTGCCTGCTTATTTTTAAGACTGATTCACGCAGCAAATACGTCAAGTGGGTTTGTACCCTTCCAGTGACTATGTATATTCAGTATTACCAGAATTTGCATCTGCAAAGTAAACATCTGAGAAGGATACTCATTATACAGGAGACTCGTATCGGCAATGTTGGTGGAAACACCTTTTCCCAAAGGAACGTCCACGTCGTCCAGTTTTACAGTAGCAGCAGGATCCGGTGCCGTTCTACCCAAACCTAAGAGAAGAAAACTATATCAACACACTGTCCAGACAGAGTCCCTCTCCCATTGCACAACACAGAAGGGGAGATTGCTGCATAATTTTGCAACCAAAATGCACTACTGAAAGTGCTTACATAGCGTACACAAGCAAAACCTATACATACATTACTGATCTGTATGACAGAGCACTCACCTTTTACACTGTGTTTACCCTTTGGTAGTTTTGTTATATGAGCAGCACTCTTTAATTCATGCCTGGAAATGAGAATATCAGAGGTTAGTACCAGTCTCCCCTAAACAATCCTGTTCCATACTGCATATAAGAGCACATAGAGGTCATAGAGGGGTTAATCCACTCTTCCCTTCCCTGACCTTATATAGCAGAGATATGAAACCCGCAGCCCCCCCCCCCCCAGCTATTGTGAAATGTAGTGTTGCTACAGCTGGAGGGTCGTAGGTTTCCTATCCCCTGCCTTATAATGCAATTCATATAAAATAAACAAGTAAATCAGATTTTACTTACATGTTTCCAAGAGCGACTTCTCCCAGCAGGATGAGACCTATTGGATTACTAGGCATTGTATGACAGTAGTTTGCACTTTTAGATACCATGTCGGCAAAATAGACACCTTTACCGAACATGTAACCAGTCTGCAAGAAGGAAATGCAAGAAATGATTGGTTATCCAGCATTACAAAACAGCAGTGGCACTGCCACTGTCCACTTTTTGGAGCAGCATCTCTTCTCGCATTAGTGGAATTATTGGTCTCCCTCTTCCGTACACCCCTTAAACTTGCCTTCTCCAGCTTTTGCCCCCTGACCTTTCTCCTGCTATTCAGCGGCTGGTTAGACCACTGCTAGCTGCGGCCAGACTTCTCATTGCAGCCTCTGTTGGCAATGCAGCCACTAGAGCAGCTTTGGTTCCAGAAGGTTAACCAGCTTTACCACCTAGAGGAGTTGGCTTTCAGGGAGAAGAGGTGCCCCAACATGTTAAAAAAGAAAATCTGGTCCCTTAGGCTAAATTTAGAAATTTCTCCTAAGCTAACTGATTACCCTTTGAGTCTCCTCTGTGTCTTTGGTGCAATATCGCTGACTTACCTCCACCACCGATCCCTGTAACAATCTGGCTCCACTATCCCTCCCCCAAGTTAGAAAATACAAAAAGTATTGTCGGTGTTCTCTTTACCAAGACTGTTCTGACTATTTTCTGCCTTTCTTACGGCAGGCCAAATTTGGATTGTACTCGATTTGAACTTTTGAATAAAAAGTGGTTTAAAAGAAAGAAAAAGCTCAGCTTTTTTCCTTGCAGAAACAGCACCACTCCTGTCCTCAGGTGGTGTGTGGTATTACAATTCAGTTCCATTTACAATAAAGGAACGGAGCTGAAAAACCCACAGCCAAACTGAGGACAGGGGTGGCGCTGTTTCTGGTAGAAAGTGGCCATGTTTTTTCCAAACCTTTAATACTGATGATGACAGACACATCCACATGTCCTATTGCAGTATATTAAAGAATATGGTCTTTAACCCTTTAAAAAAGGTAGTTCAGCAAAAAATGTATTCAATTCTTTCAAATCAACTGGTGCCAGAGATTAATAGAATTTAATTCTTAGGAGAGCTAACAAGTTTTGGGTCTGAGAAAGTGCCGGTCTTCCTCCTCATTCTCTTACATCTGAAGATGACCAATCTCATTGACCCTTTAATTTTAGCTCTATCAGTGCACCATCTAATGTATATGAAAGCCTTCAGAATCTCTCCAGGGCATTAGTGTATGGTCTGAAATAGCAGATTTGAACATATCGGACCCCTTTTTGTTTTGTTGGGGAGATTGGCCACCTCTAGAAAAGTCTAAAGGAAACAGAGGCGTCCGACGGTGGCCTTCTCTCCACTCTATACAGAATACATGTACCTTCATGAAACAGCTATCGGACATATATAGCCATCTTTAGAGTTGAGTGTGTTAACATTTGCAGGGTGTGTACTCACAACAGGCGCTTCAGGAGGAGCGATTCGGAGACCCTGGGACAAGATTCCAGCAAAGTTTGTTGTGCGGGACCCGTGCCATAGCAGCTGCCGGTTATGTAGCTGCTTGAAAGGCTTATACCGCTGAAACTCTCCTTCTCGCTGAATCTTGAAAATCTATTATATGGGGGAAAAAAAACAAGAAAAAAAGAAAAAGTATTAGAAAACTTCGCCTTCACTGACCATCCAGTGTCCTAAGGGTCAAAAATGACATCAGAAACTCCCAGTTCTGAACATCAGGCCGCATTTCGATTAGCAGTACTACCATGGGTTGTAGCCCTATGTATGCAGGTTAGATATCTATGAATTCTAGTCTACAGCTATGTGCAGGTAGCTATGTGCCACTGCAACATATGTATACTAAACTTCTGACATTTACTATGAAAAGTATAATCACTCACATCCAGAATCTCCAGGTCATAGGCATTGTGGGTCTCAGCATGAGTGTTCTTGACATACTGATGAATTATCTTGGCTTCCTCTGAATCCTTGTCAACCACCTGCAAAGGGGAAATAGATAGATGTCAATGATTTGTAACCTGTTGCAAAACTACAACTCTCATTATTATTATTTTTGAGTGGCAGCAGTAAGGGGCAACACAGCTTTTCTGCTGCCACCAATGGATGTGTCAGGAACTGCAGGACTGCTCAAACCCCGGTCAGGGCAATTACATATAGCTAGGGCGGCTGCATACAGATACTGAGCCTCCCCTGATGTCCATATAGTACATGTTAGCGATTCCAAGAAGGTAAAACCAGCACTGGGTCACCATCCAAACTGCAAGTGGCCAATTAGATTGCCAGTCTGGATACAGACAATTTATGTGAGCATTAAAATAGACATTACAAGCCTATGGAATATTTCTGGTTACTAGCCTCTTGAGACCATCGGAAGGGCCGACACTAGGGCGGGTAGAATATACAGTGATGTCCAATGAACATTCTTTTCACTACCTTAATATCAGTTTTAATCTTCTCATATTTCACATCGATGGGATCTTTCTCAGAATCGTCTGTGCCGCCTCGTAGGAGACTGTAAGCGACTTCAATGTCCAGGAGATTGTCCAGCATCTGCACCTTGGCCTGGAACACCATAAAGATGCACTGTGTAAAATGTGTGACCTATCATGTCATGTAACAAGCACAGATTATGGGGCTTATTCACTTACTTGGATATAGTCGGCATTATCTAGAAGAGGTGGCTTCTTCATTCCAAAGTCGTGGGGTATCAAAGTGTAGAAGCGATTGGACAGATCCAGTAGCCGAGCTTCAGTGGCACTATCTGATACAGCCTGGCATAAAACAGAGCAGTCAATTATATAGTGACACATATTGCATTGACTACATCTAGCCTAATAAGTGACAGAAGAATTAGAACGGAGGATGAAGTGCATAGACCTCACCTGCTGTACTTCATTTAGGATAGAATACGCGCTCTGGATCTGTCGCTTGCTAAGTTTACCCAAAGGCATCTTCTGGAGATCAATCTACAAGAAACGGGAATGAATGACAAGGTGACAATAGCTGCTATGAGCAAAGTATTTGATGTGAGAAGTGCCATATTTATCTCAAGGATGAAGAACCTGCTGCCCTCCAGCTATTGAAAACCTACAGTTCCCATCATGCCTGGACAACCAAAGCTAAAACTGTCCATGCACTAAGGAAATTGTAGTTTTGCAACAGCTACAGAGCACCAGGTTCCCCTTTCCTGCTTTACATTGTTTCCTGACTTGGGAAAACATGGCTACTTTCTTCCAGAAACAGCACTTCTCCTGTCTCCAATTTGAGTGTGGTTTTGCAACTCAGTTGAAGTTGTAATACCACACAAACAACCTGAGGACGAGTGGCGCTGTTTTTGCAAGAAAGTAGCTGTGCTTTTTCTAATCCAGGATAACCAATTAAAATCTGTGCAGCAAAGGCAAAATACCTCAAACTCCACCATGGCTTTCTTCATGCTCTCCACATCAAATATCATCTTGATCAGCTCCTGTACTGGTTTAGCAAGCTTGGATTTTGCACCAGCTCCTTCCGAGAGCTTCTTCACGACATCTTCTTCCTACAAAACATAAGGAAACTTTGCTAGTCTGTATGCAGGTACAAAGCATATATGAAATCATGCACATACAATCCTAAATCTGTGGCCATAGCTTTGCACAAATGGCACTTAAAACTGTCACTACGCAATGTGTTAAGATCAAGGTAACTGAAGGCATGAGGCATGTGCACCTATGTATGAACCACTGAGGACAGGGGCCAAGTGGGTGACCTCCTACTCTTCATACAGATGGAACAGGACACATATAGTATTGGAGGTAAAGGAAGGATTAACATCACCCTGTATTACACACCTGTCCATAGTCTATCTCCAGAGGGTAGAACTTGTTGGGGTACTTGGTGAAGTTTGTGGAGTGCCATGCATTGCCCGTCTTTTCTTGGTACAGATTCAAGAAATGGTCAATGGCTTCTTCTTTAGAGGACATCTCTTCCAGCTTATTACTGCCAATAACTGTTCCTACGCGACCCCAGGAACGAAACACCCAATACCTGCAGAATGCACCAGATAAAGACTCAATACAAGCCTGTGCAGGTACACTGAGCGATGTAACTCACAGGAGTGATGGAGAACCATCCCCAGAGCACCAGTGTGCTGGAAGAGCATCACACACCTGGAATCCCTGTCGTGCTCTATTAGCTGCAGCTTGTAGTAAGAGTTTGTCCCTCGGGTTATATCTACAAGCCCTAGGGTAGCGCTGAAGATCTTGCCGCTCTTCTCCAGCACATGACATGAATTTTCCAGTCCTAAAAGAAAAATGAACTAGATTTTACAAGAAGCAGATGTCCTGACTTAAGGCACCACAGCCCAGCCATGTATCATCACATGCAGCAGAGCTGGTGCAGAACTGATAAATGTAGATGAATAGGACAAGTGCATCAGATCCTGCAACCAATCTGCTGTGTGTGATCCATGAAGCTATATAGAAGCTTACCAGAATCCGGGTCCACAGCTGCTCCTCCTTTAACAGTCAGTTTCATTTTCTTCTCAGATTTGCTGCCTCCTAAGATTGGAAAAGGATTCATTGTCATATGGAAATCAATGCTCGGTTAATGTAAGATTAGGACTGGAAAATCTGCTGCTTGGGATAACAAAACAATGATCTCTATATTTAAGTTTAGGCTTGGGTTGGAGGAACTTATCCAGTAACACAGAATCACAGAAGGACACAGTCACTATATCAGCCAGCTTAACTGTAGTGACTAACATATCATGACATTTATGGGTATATGGGACTGCAAAGCTCCCAACATGCAGCTGTATGACAGGGATGGGGAACCTGCAGCCGTCCAGCTGTTGCACAACTACAATTCCCATCATGCTTGGACAACCAAAGCAAAGCTTTGGCTGTCCATGCATGATGGTAGTTGTAGTTCTGCAACAGCCGGAGGGCCAAAGATTGCCCATCCCTGCTGTATGACCACTTAGTTCTCTCTATGAACCTAGAGATGCATGCGGGGAGGTTATAGTGAGGACTGTGTACCTGTACCTGTATGGTCATGCAGTTCTTACTATGGAGAGGAGTACAGGGAGGGGATAGCAAGAACTGTGCAACTCTATGACCACAGTTCTTTCTCATATCATAGAGATGAGTGCAGGGAGGGGATACAAATGTGTACAGACACTAGCACTGGTCACAGAGCTTCCCATTAGAGGACAAATCACAGACTCGCTATCTAAGTCTTTCACATACTCCTTCTCCTCACCCTGCTCTTCCTTCACTTTTCCGCTTTTTCCTGTGCTGGACTTAGGTTTCGGCTGGGCTTCCACTTCATTCTTGACCTCGGCTCCCCAGGTAGATATCCCGTGCTGGGTCAGTAACTCCTGGACACTCTTTCCAGACTGCAGCTCAGTGAGAAAATCCTCGCTCACCACCCGCACGTTGGCCGCTTTTACCTCCTCCATCTTCTTATTCATCTTCTCCACCTCCTCTGCGGATGGTTAGTAAAGAGACAGGTTAGGCTGGGTTTACACTATGTTTTTTTCATAAAATGGATGAAAAACGGGAAAAAACTAATAGGTTTTGATCCTTTTTTCATAATGGAATTCAATGGAAAAATGGATCAAAACGGATGCACACAAATGCATCTATTTTTCATCAGTTTTGCGTGAACGCAGCCTTAGGGTACAAACCCACTTGACGTATTTGCTGCGTGAATCAGTCTTAAAAATAAGCAGGCAAAACGCAGGTTGGCTTTATACAATTGTTCTGCGTTAAAACACGCAATTGCGTATTTTTGAAGCGTGAAGCTTGTTGTTAGCAAAGCATCAGTTGTTAACAACCTGTGCGAAAAACGCATGTAGCTTCATGCTTCAAAAATATACAATTGCGTATTTTAACGCAGAACAATTGTATAAAGCCAACCTGCGTTTTGCCTGCTTATTTTTAAGACTGATTCATGCAGCAAATACGTCAAGTGGGTTTGTACCCTTAACGTAAGAAATTCTTTAGTTCAAGCTAATTCTTAGAAGCAATTCATGCACCATAAAATATTACACATGGCTTACATAATTTAGAATTCATAGTTTTTCATGATATTTTTGGCATCAGAATCAGTATTTACAATAAGAGGGAAGATACGTGATGGGACCTACAGATAGCCAATAATAACTGCTGTAGCCCATGTATAAAGTAATAGACTGCTGAAAGGAGGATGAGGGGAGACAACGGGGAGCAGGGCCGAAGGGGGAAGGACACAAGAGACAGAACCGAAAAAGGGGAACAGAATGCGGATAGGTGCAGAGTCTCTTCTCTGTCCTAGCTACGAGTCTACCGTCGGGGGAGGGGTATTACACACTTCCTCTATAAGAGTGGCTTCATACTGAGGTGACATGTCACTGCTTTCGGCGGATAACAGAATACGCCGGCCCATAAAACGGTGTTTATGGAGCCGGCGGAAAGGCGCACGGCCGTGCACGCCGACGGACAGCGAATTCCAGACATTATCCGCTAGAATTCCTCAGTATGAACCCACCCTAACAGGGGTAGGGAACCTTGGCTCTCAAGCTGTTGCAAAACTACAACTCCCATCATGCCTGGACAGCCAAAGCTAAAGCTTTGGCTGTCCAGGCATGATGGGAGTTGTAGTTTTAAAACAGCTGATGTTGATGCTGTTGGGGACTGAGAGGCCACAAATTTTCCCGCTTTTACATTGTATATCAGTAGTGTTTATGGTACTCACTTGTGGTACTTATGCAAACCGTGGCTTTATTTACAGATCCGGTCGTCTTTCCGCCCAACTCTTCAATCAGAGCCTTTACTTCTTCTTTGTTCTTGGACAATTTACCAAGTGTAAGAACCACCATTTTGGTCAATGGTTTGCCTGATAGCGAAAAGTAAAAGAAATCATTTACCATCTGATATCAGGTGGAGCCTGATAATATTCACCTCCCACTACACAAGAGCAAAACAGTTATCGAATGGAAGCGTCAGATCACCTTCAGGCAGCGGCTCTTCTTTCACAGCACGAGCGGTGGCAACTGGAGCAGCAACAGGAACTGGGGCCGCAGGAGGAAAGGCACGATCCTGTTTCTTAAACTTGAACTTTTTCAGATATGGAACCTCATAAAACTCCTAAATATGAAAAGTAGAGTATATATTCTTGTACATAGGAGCAGTATTATAGTAGTTATATTCTTGTATATAGAAGCAGTATTATAGTAGTTATATTCTTGTATATAGGGGGCAGTATTATAGTAGTTATATTCTTGTATATAGGAGCAGTATTATAGTAGTTATATTCTTGTATATAGGAGGCAGTATTATAGTGGTTATATTCTTGTATATAGAAGCAGTATTATAGTAGTTATATTCCTGTATATAGGAGCAGTATTATAGTGGTTATATTCTTGTATATAGGAGCAGTATTATAGCAGTTATATTCTTATACATAGGAGCAGTATTATAGTAGTTATATTCTTGTATAAAGGAGCAATATTATAGTAGTTATATTCCTGTATATAGCAGCAGTATTATAGTAGTTATGGTTCAGGGAAGAAAAAGAGTGCTGCACACCTATGGCTGATACTAGTGCCCCTAGGCTAAATAAAAAACACGTCAGAATTTTGTGTATGAATTGATCAAGCCATACTGCCCCATGTACCTCGTGCCGGTATCTGATACACATGGGTCCCTACACTAAGTCCACACCGTGCCAGTCAGTGGCCACCAACCCCGCAGGCACGCACAGTCAAGGAACGGGGCCATGGGAAGGCCCTGCGACCCCCATGCCACAGGACCAGACCCAAAAACACCACACCAGAACCCGGCCAGCACCGCCGGCGGAGAAGGTCGCCCCCAAACAGCACAAGTCTGGATGACGTATTGCACTCACCATAGCTGCTACAGACAGAATGGGAAAAAACAGGAGGGATTCGAGTTCTCCCTCTCTGAACAGCTAGCACTCCTTTATAAGACCCACATGACCAAAATTAGCAGGATATGCCTGTGCTCACATGTCTGGACCTTATGTCTTCCCCATTCTGTGAGAGCAGCAATGGTAAGTGTAATACCATATCCATACTTGTGTCGTTTGGGGGCAGCCTTCCCCGCCGGTGGTGCTGGCTGGGTTTTGGTGGGGCTTTTTGGGTCTGGTCCTGTGACATTGGGGTTGCAGGGCCGTTCCATGGCCTCCTTTCCCTGCATGTGCACGCTTTGCGGGGTTGGCGGTCGCTGGCCGACACGGTGTGGAGTTAGCGTAGGGACCCGTGTGGACCAGAGGACCTGCGCGGTGGTACACGGGGCAATATGGCTTGATCAATTCATATACAGACACTCTGGTGTTGATTTTTAATATAGGCCTAGCGGCATTAGTATCAGCCATAGATGGGATGTGCAGCCGTTCCTTTCTCTCCAGTTTCCGTGTATTATAGTAGTTATATTCTTGTATATAGGAGCACTATTATAGTAGTAGATATATTCTTGTACATAGCAGCAGTATTATAGTAGTTACCAACTTGGGTGCTAACTCAGACCTGCTCTACAAGTCTGTATAGTATCTGCTGTATACCCACGAGCTAGGATCATATACGTGAGGAATCTAGGCAATGGAGAGCAGCATGGAGGTGCAAAAAGCTTATAACAGGGTAAATGAAATCCAAACGAAGAGAAAAGAGCTTGCACTCACCAAAAAAAAAATCGCTGCAAATCAATCCATTTATTCAGTCTTGACAGACGTGTGGGGAGGGGGAGTGAAAGCAGGGGCGTCCTGATGGCTAGCCATCAGGACGCCCCTGCTTTCACTCCCCCTCCCCACACGTCTGTCAAGACTGAATAAATGGATTGATTTGCAGCGATTTTTTGGTGAGTGCAAGCTCTTTTATCTTCGTTTGGATTATAGTAGTTATATTGTTGTACATAGGAGCAGTATTATAGTAGTTATATTCTTGTATATAGGAGCAGTATTATAGTAGTTATATTCTTGTACATAGGAGCAGTATTATAGTAGTTATAGTCTTGTACATAGGAGCAGTATTATAGTAGTTATAGTCTTGTATATAGGAGCAGTATTATAGTAGTTATATTCTTGTATATAGGATCAGTATTATAGTAGTTATTTTCTTGTATATAGGAGCAGTATTATAGTAGGTATATTCTTGTATATAGGAGCAGTATTATAGTAGTTATATTCTTGTATATAGGAGCAAAATTATAGTAGTTATATTCCTGTATATAGGAGCAGTATTGTAGTTATATTCTTGTGTATAGGAGGCAGTATTACAGGAGTTATATTCTTGTACAGGGGCAGTATTATAGTAGTTATATTTTTGCACATAGGGGGCCGAATAATCGTAGGTATACTCTTGAACATAGGGGGATGTTCTGTGCTGCTGACTTCAGCATTATATAAATGGATAGATACAAGAAATCTGATGTTCTTTACCTTAGGTATAACCCAGTCCTTTCTATCAGGGGTCTGTGTTTTAGCAACACATTTAGTCCAGGCGCTGATGTCTCCTGTACAATAGTAAGCATCGGTCTTGAACACAAACTGTCCCTTACATTCCTCGCAAGGGAGCAATGCACCAAACGCCATGCCGTCCGACACACGGTCCAGGATCTACAACACCATAGAGGTGAAAATGAGTTAACATGTGCTACAAATACCACAGTACCCAAAAGATACCATGATGTCAGGATATATTCTATCCACAAATATCACCACTTACATTTGTCTCCCCAGACGGTACTTGTTGCTTATTGGCTATAAGCAGCTCCTTCAGGTCGTTGGTGCTGCACACCTTTTTCAGCTCATCCTTTATACTCCAGATAAGTTCTGTCTGCTCCTGAGGGTGGCGAAATGGGGGAAATTAAATTAAGAAACTTTTGACCACAGATCATTACTAGACATATGGTAAAGGTGGCAAAACCCCCAAGATGATGCAATTTTGCCCTTCCTATATAGTTTCGGATCCTGACTCTGCAGGAACCGCACTGGTTGCAGTTTTCCTCATTTGAAACAATGAAAACTGTAACATTGCTGCAGATGTGAGGTGCTGACACGGATACTAATTTATCCCTGCAGCCATGATTTGATCTAAACGTCTTTAAAGGAGAAGTCCAGTGGATTGAAAAATCATGCAACGGGTAAATGAATTACAAGTACTAACTTACCTCTCCCCGTGCCCACCCCTCATGCCCCCCCCCCAACTCGGGGAAAAAGGCCTGCCCTGGCTGATGGACTGGCTGCTCAGACAAACAGTGACTAGAGCGGTGTCCCACCCCAGTCACGGACTGGCTGAGTGGCCAGTCCATCACCTGGGTTGTGATGTGTCTGGTCCGGAGACACCGGAGCCCGTAAGAGGTCCAGCAGCTGGTCATGAAACTCACCGCGGGCACGGGGAGAGGTAAGTTAGTACTTGTAATGAATTTCCCCCCTGCGGGATTTTATATTCTGCCGGGCTACTCATTTAATTTGGTTATCCAGGTAGTAGACAAAGGTGGTGACATTACTCAGGGGTGGGGCTACAGCTTAGAGACTAAATCCATCCAAGCCTCCTGTGACGGCAGAGGATGATGCCTTGGCAAAGAGGGAGACAATATCACAATGGGAATGAAAGGACTATAAGACTTCCCGTCAGTAGTAAGTCACGGAGAGAAACGCTGAAGCCATTAGTGAGAACTCTATATTAGTAAGTTGTGTGTCGAGGGCTGATTTCAGACACTAGATACCTTGAGCAGTTTCTGAAGCTTTGATTCCTTTTCTTTTTCCTTCTTCAATTTCTTTTTGGAAACAGCAGATCCGTCCAGCTCATCTGCCTTTCTCTTCCTGAATGAATGAATGAATGAAAGAGAGAGAGTTACAGTAGCTGAATGTAGGGATATGATTCTTCAACCATCAATTATGACCTACAGACCCGAGTTCTGAAAACACCATAACACCACTACTGCTCTTTCTGTAACTCCAGCTTACTTTCATGGGATTTAAACAAACATTTTTAGAGACAAGTCAAACGTTTTGATCGGTTGGGGTCTGGGTGCTTGGACCCCCATAGATAGAGAAAAGCACTGAGCTAAGTTCTGCTCCCTGCTCATTGTAGTAGGGACACATGCCACGACCAAAAAATACTTTGGACGTCTCAAAACTTTTTTAAAGTGACAGTGTCACTTTAATTCCTACCTATTTTTACAGAGAGTAAATAGTTACGTTTTCGATACTTTCATAAAGAATACTGAAAATTTTGTTGAGTTCTTGAAAAATAATTCAAATCTAGAAACATAAAACAAAGAAGGGGGGTGGTGATGTTGTCTCTAGACATGCTAAATATAATGAATCTATTAGTAAAAACAACAATCACCGAGCACTAATAAGGAAACCTGTGACACGCAGGGTTAGTAAAGTGCGACACCACACTCTGTAATGAGGCCTCTATCCTGATCATGTGACCAGAGAGGGGGCCCGCTCTGGTGTCCTCCAGAGGAGACGTGACAGGATATCTGAGCCTCAGCGACTCATTAATGAGCTAATTAATCAAATCAGCGCCCAACACCTTCACTAATGATGAAGAGCAACATCTGTCACCAGGAGGGATCGCACAGATATATAGAGGAGTGGAGACCACGGAGAGCGAGGAGTATTGTCACTCTGGGACGCCCCATCACTGAAAATCCACTGCATGTGGAACAACCCTGTAAGTCCTGTGCCAGTACTATGGGAACTTTAAATATTTCAGAGTGGAGGGTATAGAAATCTGATAACCTTTATTACTATGTGTCTGAGATGTCAGAGATTTATTATATGCACACAGTGACTTCAGCAGCAGAATATTAAGTTCAGCTCTGGAGTATAATACAGGATATAACTCAAGGTTCAGTGCAGGATAAGTAACGTATATACACAGTGACCCCACCAGCAGAATAGTGAGTGCAGCTCTGGAGTATAATACAGGATGTAACTCAGGATCAGTACAGGATAAGTAATGTATGTACACAGTGACCCCACCAGCAGAATAGCGAGTGCAGCTCTGGGTTATAATACAGGATGCAACTCAGGATCAGTACAGGATAATTAATGTAATGTATGTACACAGTGACCCCACCAGCAGAATAGTGAGTGCAGCTCTGGAGTATAATACAGGATATAACTCAGGATCAGTACAGGATAATTAATGTAATGTATGTACACAGTGACACCACCAGCAGAATAATGAGTTTCTGTAGTATTAGGTTGTGCACAATGCAACTGGGCCAGGGAGTTTACATTTAGTTATTTATTTATATAGGTGTATAGTATATAGTGGTGTATTGTATATAGTAGTGTATATAGTTTATTAATACGTTTAACTAAAATTGGTTATATTGTGTGTGTGTGTATATAGTGTATATAGGTATATGGTTGTCTGTGTGGAAGAATGAGTGTGGGGATGGACCAGTGGTTTATATTATGGTTTCATTTTGTTTTGGTAATTTTTCTATTTATTGTTTTGTTCTGGTCAGATATGATGCGTTATTTCTGTATTTATTTATTGTTATGTTTAAAATGTTAATAAAAGAAATACAGGATATAACTCAGGATCAGTACAGGATAAGTAATGTAATGTATGTACATATTGACCCCACCAGCAGAATAGTGAGTGCAGCTCTGGAGTATAATACAGGATCAGGACAGGATAAGTAATGTAATCTGTATCTGTATTGACTCTGGGACTTGTAAATATTATACAGTTATATTTTAATTATATTGTCATTGTTATGTTATAGTCTATCATTGTTGTAATGTTTTATATAAAAAAAACAAAACCAAAACAGGATGTAAGTTCTGGATCAGTACAGGATAATCCCCTTCTGTGCTGGAGTAGAATCCTCTTTTTTTTTTTAGACATAGAGGATGCGACAGATACAGTACTGGGTACACATAGCGCAAGGGAGGCTGGGTACACACTGTGTTAATGGGGGAAAAAAAAAAGGGATGATAGACATTGTGATGCACTGCAATAGACCTCATTCACTTCTATGGCCTGCATGTAGTCTGCTGTGGGCCATATGCCACTCCTGTGTGTAATATACTGGACCCTTTAGTACAGTACAGGACACCACACACTTGACCAGCTACTAGCACACTACATGGAGGCCATTGAAGTGAATAAGGGCTGTTGCAGGGCATCGAAATGTACACTGCCATCCCTGTTTTTGACAGGACCAGACAACCGGGATGCACTGACTGCATTAAAGTGACTCTGTACCCACAATCTGACCCCAAACCACTTGTACCTTCAGATAGCTGCTTTTAATTCAAGATCTGTCCTGGGGTCCGTTCGGCAGGTGATGCAGTTATTGTCATAAAAAACAACTTTTAAACTGGCAGCCAGTGCCCAACGGCCGGGGCTTAGATTGTGTATGCATTAGGCTGGTACACCCTCTCTGTCCCTCCTCATCATTAGGAATGCTCCAGGCAGATTGTCTCCTATTCCTCAGCTGTGAATACTGAACATGGGCTGGATTGTTAGGGCACCTGTTCAATGTTCAGACAGGAGAAAATGTTCAAGCTGCATTCCTAATGATAAAGAGGGTGGGGAGGAGGGAGGGAGGGGTGGTGCAAAGTTGGGGCACAGATATTCTAAGCCCCGGCCGTTGGGCACAGGGCTGCAAGTTTAAAAGTTGTTTTCTAGGACAATAACTGCATCACCTGCCGAACGGACCCCAGGACAGATCTTGGATTAAAAGCAGCTATCCGAAGGTACAAGTGGTTTGGTTTGGGGGGGGGGGGTGTCAGATTGTGGGTACATAGTCGCTTTAACATAGTGTGAACCCATCCTCACTCCTTTCCATGTCAGTAGCAAGAAGATCAGAGTGTGGGGTGGAGGTGAACAGGAGCTGCAGCAGAGCATTAGACAAAAGAGACCAGGTAAAGCATAAGTACCCTCCCCCCTAACTAGAGTTTCATTAATTTTTTACACTAGAATCAATATGACGCATCGCCACTCACTGATACCTATTCATAAATGGATCTGGCGTTGCTGCCACATATTTTACTGGTTTGAACAGAACCTATGCCCATCATCTCACGCCATTCCTTTCTGTTTTTAGCATAACGGCACAATGAATGCTACCATCACTGCAATGACTGACCTCACATTTAGCCTGGACGTCCCTTATACCGCCGGGGAGATCACGATCGCGGTCACAGCGGCTTTAGGAAACATCCTGGTGTGTGTTGGCGTCATGCTAGATCGGAAGCTGTGGACGGTGACTAACTACTTTCTGGTGTCGCTGTCAGTAGCAGATATGTGCGTGGGGGCGTTTGCAATTCCGTGGGCCATTCTGACCTCTATAGGACTCCCCCGATACAACCTGGAGCTCTGCCTGCTGATGCTTTCTACCCTGATCATGTTGACCATGAGCTCCACCTTCAGCCTCTTGGCCATTGCCGTAGACCGCTACATCGCTATCCTCAACCCTCTAAGATACAAGAGCATCATGACACCTACCAACACCTTCATAGTCATCGTCATAGCCTGGATTGTGGCGTTTCTTAGTGGGCTGATGCCCCTCATGGGCTGGCATAAGCCAGCGCCCCCAGACGGCTACTGCATCTTTGTCCATGTCATTGATATGACTTACCTGGTCTATATGTTCTCCTTAGTTTACTTTTACTTGCCTCTAATCATTATGCTTGTGATCTATAGCCAGATCTACTATGCGGTAAGAAGGCAGCTGCGTGGCATGGTGGTGGGCAAACACGGAGCTGGTATGAAGGAGTTCAAGACGGCCACAAACCTCTTTACCATAATATTCTTCTTCATGTTATGCTGGGCCCCTCTACATGTCATGAATGGTGTCAGCCTACTCTGCCCCAAGTGCTACATCCACCCCATCCTCCTCAACATTGGTATTATCCTCACCCATGCCAACTCTGCCCTCAACCCTATCATGTATGTCTACAAGCTGAAGTCCTTCAGACGAACCTTCAAGAGAGTCTTCCTCTGTAGAAACATGGCAGTCACCCCTGCTCAGCACAAGGATCAGACCTCCATTAGTCACCTGCACTAAGAAACCCGAAAGCTTTATTAAAGGGGTTATCCAGTACTAGAAAAAGCACAGATACTTCCTGTAAAAACAGCACCACCCCGTCCTCAGGTTGTGTGGGGTATTACAATTCATCTCTATTCACTTCGATGGAACTGAGCTGCAATTCAGCACCCAAACTGAGGACATGATATGGCTGCTTTCTTCCAGAGACAGCACCAGTTTTTCTGAATGTGGATAACTCCTTTAATATAAGATTCCATAAAGCACTTTGTATAATCTACCTCACTACGACTCTGGACACAATATGCTCCATGACTGCAAAAAAGCCATTGTGATTGCATTGTTTTCAGAAGAAAACTTGTGTATACAGTATATAGTTTACATCCCTAAGCTGGTCATACAAGATATCTAATAAGATGCCTGATGGGAGTGTATGGCCGATAGCTATCTCACTCTCAAACAGCTAAGAGCAAAAAACAATAAATAAAAGAATATAAAAAGAAATTATTGCATTCAACTGTCCTATTAACCCATCCACAAGGGTAAGTAACATACCAGTAGTTATTTGTGTACAATGGCTTTTGTACACAAGTTGTATTACAAGTAGAGCAACTCTGTAAATACATGACATTACTACTTATCTTGAGTTCCATCCTGTATTTTACTCCAGAGCTGCACTCACTATTCTGCTGGTGGGGTCACTGTGTACATACATTACATTACTTATCCTGTACTGATCCTGAGTTCCATCCTGTATTATACTCCAGAGCTGCGCTCACTATTCTGCTGGTGGGGTCACTGTGTATATACATTACATTACTTATCCTGTACTGATCCTGAGTTACATCCTGTATTATACTCCAGAGCTGCACTCACTATTCTGCTGGTGGGGTCACTGTGTACATACATTGCATTACTTATCCTGTACTGATCCTGAGTTACATCCTGTATTATACTCCAGAGCTGCACTCACTATTCTGCTGGTGGGGTCACTGTGTACATACATTACTTATCCTGTACTGATCCGGAGTTACATCCTGTATTATACTCCAGAGCTGCACTCAATCTGAGACACACTGGTGACGGGAATATCCCTCAAGAGTTTCTGGTTGTTACGCAGTGTCCCTAGAAACCCGATTCTCAAATATGGCTCTAAACTCTTCACTACAGACTTACAATAAACACCAATGATCTGCAACCCACAACAGAGACACAGGGGTGTATACAGGACGTGGATGTAGGGGACACATACCCAGCCTCATTCTTCACCGCAGGGAGCTTGGCTTTCAGAGTCTCCTTGTCTTCTGCACTGAGGAGGCTGAAGCCCTTCATCTGGCTGGCACTGTAGATGGCGAGGAAGCCAAGTTCTTCCCTGCGGCTCACAAAACAGTCTGGGTGGTACCAGCGGTCGATCATGCCCAGCTGAGGTCGCTCCACATCCAGGCTCTTTTTAGATAACCTGACCTGACCCTGCAAAAACAACATACCCCTTTAAATGGTGAATGCCCCCTTAAATAATAGACATTTCCAGTCTGAACCTCACTGACACCCTCCTACAACCGTTGTCTTCCTGAATCCACAGACACCCATACCTGAATATTTTTCAGCTCTCCGATTACTGTTGGTGAATGGAGACCTTCCTGTTTATATCTATGACACTGAACCCCATACAGTCTAATTATTTCTCATAGTTGTTGTATGAACAATCTAGAAAATCTTCTGTGAACCAAATACATTTACAGTACAAATCTTCCTTATGTTTGGTACAGTGTATCAGTGGAGGAAAACTTTCATTTACCCTTCCCTTACACGACACCTGTTGCAAAGCCACAATTCCCATCATGCCTGGACAGCAAAAGCTTTTGCGTCTCTCATGCAAGGATTAAAGGGGAACTAACCTACTGATGCATCCCTACTGCTCCCATGCACTTAGTTGTTTACTCCAGGGTCCGGTAAGACCATTAGAAGTACCACCTGCCCCCATAGCACAGATACAGGCAGCTCCCGGCCAGCCCACGCCATTGATAATCGTTAGAAGGGGCGGATCTGCGCTATAGGGGCAGGGAAGTGCTCCTAAAGGTGTCTCAGTATTCCTAACAGTCTTAGTCTTACTGGACCATGGAGAAAAATGACTGAGCGCATGAGGACGGTGCCAAGGACGAAGCTAAGGCTGGGTTCACACTACATTTTTGCAATCAGTTTTCTTTTCATACGTTTTTGCAAATAAAAAAAAAAAGAAAAAAAAAAAAAAAAAAAAAGGGATGGAAAAACAGGATGCATTTGTGTGCATCTGTTTTTTTTTCATTGAACTCTATTATATATAAGAAAGGATCAAAACACCTCTGTTTTTTTTTTTAAACATACACAAAAACATAACTGACCACATTTTTGTGTACGGTAAAAAAAACTGATGCGTTTTGATCCTTTTTTTTTTTATAATGGAAGTCAATGGAAAAATAAATCTAAAGGGATGCAAACAAATACATAAATTTTTGCAAAAAGGGATAGGACCCCCCCCCCCCCCAAAAAAAACAACGGATTGCAAAAATGTAGTGTGAACCCATCATCCTCGGCACCTCCTGCCCAATAGAGGGCTATCAACAGTTTAGATTTGTTAACACTTGTTACCTTCTCTATCTTCTCCTCGCAGCCTTTGCAGGTGCTCCTGTTGGACTTTGCATACTCTGCAGCAAAATCATTCAACGTCATATCTGCTTTACCACCTTTAGCTTCGCCTCCAGGTTCTGTGGGGGAAGGAACAAAGTCAGCTAAGCTCAATACATGTACAGCTTATCTGCCCCCATAGTACACTGCTATGCAAGACAGGTTGTTAAAGTTCTTAAAGGGGTACTCCAGGCTGGGGTTGTTTTGAGGGTATGGCCGGGAAAGGGGTGGAAATAGAGGCCGCTGGGTCCTGGATCGCGCCGCCCTGTTCTTCAGTCCCGCTGCCGCTTCCTGGTCTGAGCTGCGCATCGAGACGTGATGTCTCAAGGCAGCTCAGCCATTCAGTGGTCTCGTCTCAGCTGCTGAACGGCTGAGCTGCCTTGAGACGTCACGTCTCAAGCCGCAGCTCAGACCAGGAAGCAGCAGCGGGACTGAAGAACGGGGCGGTGCGATCCGGGACCCGGCGCTGGAACCAGGGAGGTAAGTGGGCGGCGGCCTCTATTTCCATCCCTTCCCCAGCCATACCCTAAAAATAACCCCAGCCCGGAGTACCCCTTTAAGCTTTATATGATAGAGAGGGAACCTTCAGCCCTCCAGTGGTTGCAAAACTACACTTCCCACAGTGCCCGGAAAGCCAAGACTTTGTTGTCCAGGCATGATGGGAATCATAGTTTTGCTACAGCTGAAGTGATGCAAGTTTCCAGTCCCTGCTTTATATACATAAAACATCTTTCCAACTCACCACCTGCTGCTCCCCCTGTTTCAATTGCCTTCTTGATCTTCTCCTGGTCATCCCAACGCAGCTCCGTGAAGCCATCGACTTCCCCACTGGATAAGACTCGTGCCCGCTTCCAAAAGCAGGAATAGTGGTGCCAGTGCGGGACCTTCCCATCGAACATGGGAGACTGGAGGGGAGGAAGAAATACACTCAAATTAGTTCTGTAGGCTGGAAATACTAAAATGGATTCTGATCTGGGGAGACGGTGATAATACCCCTCCTATTCAAGCCCCCTGCTGCCATTCGTAATCCCCAGATCTTGAAAATACAAGTTGGCCATAGAATACAATACACAATGACAACATAACTGTATCTGACTTTAGTAAAGTTGGGTGATCACCATAGGGTTATTACTACAGAGGCTTTCTAAGATACCTGTATGGAAATCTGGTCTAATCTAGCACTAATCTGACCCCTGCGGTTATTCTGCTGCCTAACTAGGAGGGATCTGCCATTCAGAAGCCCAGGAAAGTAGGGATAAATGCTTTCAGTTCATGGAAGGAAATTTCACCCGCTTCCCTAATAAGGCATCCAGGACTTTTGCGTAGATGAATACTTGGCAATAAAGTGGATAAACATTTACCGCAAAGCGATTTAGTGAATGCCCACACAGCCAGCGCAGACAAGAAGTGACTCTGCATGGCTTATATAAAGAGCTCGGGGGGGGGGGGGGGGGGGGGGGGGGTTTGTGTTAGTGAACGGGAACTTGTATATATCTAATACTTCTCACAGCTGAAGGTTTGTTACATTGTATCCAGCCAGCTAAACAGATTCTGATTATCTGATACAATGTATCGGTCAGGAGCCCAGTGTTTCCCTAAAGTAGATACAATTATAACAAACCCTCAGCTGTGGGAAGTATTATGTATACAGTTTGTTAGAGTTTTCTATTCACTGCCGGCAAGCAGAGATTGGAAGGCAACATTTATCAAAAAGTTTCTGAACTTTTCATGGTACAACCATCAAGCTTTAGTGACTCAAAACCATCAACCAAGTAACTTGTCTCGACAATCCTCTATGGTAAAAAAAACAATAATAATTTTTAGGTTATTGACGTCTATATGATTGTATGTATTACATCACTGCATTTAACATGTTCTGTGTACACAGCTCCCACTCAGACCAATGCGTCTCCACGGCTCCATGCAGATTGATGATGTAGTCATACATTACAGTGCCTATAGAAGTCAGCAGCTATTCCTCCACACTCCCCATACACACATGCTCAGTTTGGATGAACATACATGTCAGGAGAAGGGAATAAACTGGTGACAGACACCTCTGAACAAAAGGATCGAGAATGGTAAAATCCAACAAGCCCAATCACTCCCTTCATCTACTATCAGGGAACGGAGCACCCCCATATGCATTACATAACCAACCAATCCCACTGAGCAGACAGCAGAGCACTGCCCTGGTCTCTGATAAGAGGATAGTCTTTCTGATTGGTGCGGGGTCTGACTGGTGGGAGAGATACTGGTGGCGGGTTCCATTCATCAGAGGGGACAGTTTTCCTCTTGTCATAATCAGTGGGTGTAGGGGATAAGTTAGGAATACTCCTTTAATAACCTTGTGCCAGTATTCTTAACTCAACTTTAACAAAAAATTATTGATTTTTCCGATGTACAATGTATCAATGATTGTTACTGATTAGGATGAGTTTACACAGAGAGATTTATCTGACAGATCTTTGAAGCCAAAGCCAGGATCCGACTATAAACAGGGAACAGGTCACAAAGGAAAGACTGGGATTTCTCCTCTTTTCAATTCCATTCCTGGCTTTGGCTTTCAAAATCTGTCAGATAAATCTTTCTGTGTATACGCACGATAATGCTACGTTTACACGGAACGATTATAGGGCGAAGTTTCGTATGTGCAAACGCGGCGAACGATCGATAAATCGTTCATTTTGATCTTTTAACATGTTCTTAAATTGTCTTTCGCAAAAAAATTGCCGATCGTTCTGTCTAAACAGTCGTTCACGGATTTTACCTATGTGCGGGATAGTCTTAAGCAATCGCAAAACGAATTTTCTGTACGATATATTGTTCCATCTAAACGCTGATCGTTATAAAAAAAAAAAAATAGTTACTTCGAAATCGTTAATCGGACCAATTATCGCTCCGTGTAAACTTAGCATAAGACTAATCAATCTAGAAAACCAAAAGGGAATTAGCATCTGTGTTTATCACTATAAAGAGCAGATGAGGACAGAGGAGTCAAGTTCTATAGAGAACAGCAGGGGGCGCTGCTAATCCACATACCAATAGTGACTGATGAACTGCTGTGGTGTCCACTGATCAGGAGATCCCCCAGGGCGAGATCTCCTATTACTCCCCCCCATACACTTACATGTAGCTGCAGGAGGTTATGTAGGACACTGTGCACACATGAAATTATTCACTATACAACCAAATGTCCTCTATTGTTCTCTCTTTATCAGTCATCTCTGGAAACAAGCTGTGATTGTAGTGTTAGTGAAATGCGTGAAACCACCCTGCCCCCCCCCCAGTTATCCCTCCTATAGCCACATCCAGCCCTTACATTTGTATAGCATTCCTCCTGCACTATTATATAACATAGGGTTTGTGGCCCTTTAATAATAGTGTGTTCCCGATACACGTCCTTTGTGGCATGTACATACACCGATCCTATAAATCAGCTAAGTACCCTGGGCACTATTTGTAAGTCCATAAAAGTTGGGTTAAAAACTGTATTCCATAATTCTATTAAGATTCTACTGCACTAGTTTACACGCCTGTGTCGGTACAGTAGTACTATAAGGAGGAGCTGCACACGGCTGTGTCGGTACATTAGTACTATGAGGAGGAGCTGCACATGGCTGTGTCTGCACGTTATGAGAAGGAGCTGCATACTATTATTCCAGGAAATTTCCTTTGAAGGAGAATTCCGGGCACAGACTTTTTTTAAAATCAAAACTGACAGGGAGGGTGAAAAAAAACAACATGCACTTACCTCCCCTGGCTCCAGTGCTGGTGTCTGCTGTCCTCCTGTCCAGTCCTCTGCCACCTTCTAGTCTAGAGAGGGGGACTTGGGACGCAACGTTCCAGTCAGCCAGATGTAGTGCTGTCCCATCTTTGCAGCTGACTGACTGGCTGAGCAGGCCTGACCTTCCATGTCCCAGGTCCTCACCCAGTAATAGATGTGGCCGGGGGGCACAAAATGTCCGCGCCCGGAGTTCTGTAAAAGTTGGGTTTAACAACTGCATACCCTGATGTTTAGAAACCGACGCATCAATCTCCATGCGCTGAACCTATGGACGAGCTGCAGCAAGGATGGGGAACAAGTACAATTCCCATCATGCCTGGATAGCTAAAGCTTTGGTCCAAGCATGATGGGAATTATTGTTTTGCAAAAGCTGAAGGGATGAAGATTCCCCATCCCTGCTATATAACATGGGTTGAAGACGGCATTCTTTGATCTCATTTATAGATGTCAATACTTTAGTCAACACACCCATCTGCATACAGTAGTCTTAGAGGAATGACCTGAGAACGCTCATCCCTTGAAATCCACTTTAAAGTGATACTGTTCCCCCCCCCTCCCCTTTACTCTCACTTCACTTCATTGGTGCACAGTGTCACCTAGGTGGCTGCGCCCCACCTCCCTGCTGAGGAGATGACCCAACAGCTGAGAGCCCCCTCCCAGGTGACACTGTCCACTAATGAAATGAAGAGATTGTAGAGGGGGAACAAGACCGAGACAAGTAATATACGGGTATATATCCAATGTGAAGCACGTGGAGAACCACACAGAGTGGGGGGGAATTCTCTTTCCATGGCAGTGCATTAGTGTAGACGCCCTGTCCATACATGAGCAGCAGGTTGGGTATTACACCTGGGAACCACATCACATACACTACTATGGTCATATACCTCTAGGGCCCTCCAGCTGTTGCAGAACTACAACTCCGAACATGTCTGGGCAGCTTTGGCTGTCCAGGCATGATGGAAGTTGTAGTTTTGCAACAGCTGGAGAACCAAGGTTCCCTACCCTGCTCTACTGGACCATTGCACAAGTCTATGCACAGATAAAGAATACTTTCCCTTTAAGAGCGAGGATGTGGTATAGGTATGTAGCTATTAGAATACTTTCCCTTTAAGAGCGAGGATGTGGTATAGGTATGTAGCTATTCCTGTGACATAATCCCAGTACAGCAAGGCTTCCCAACTGATGAATCTCAAGCTACTGCAGAACAACAACTCCCAGCATACCCCGACAGCCGCTGGGAGTTGTAGCTCGGCAACAGCTGGAGTGTCACGGGTTGGGACGTATTACTGAGAAGACCCCAGTGCATTAGTACACACACCTAAATGGTCAATGTTTTGCACCTGGAAAGCCCCTTTAAGTGCACAGAGATGGGTTAGCTGCAGTCACTGGCTGCAAAAGTTTTACCCCCCCCAGTATCAAAGGATATGGGACTTAAAGGGGGGATACTTATGCAATGTCTTAAAGGGGCAGATGGGCTCCTTACACAGGAAGCATGGCCCTGGCACCCCTCTACTACCCAGCTGTGTCCTCCTTGAAGCCCACCCACCCTCCCAGACACGCGATGATGCCGCATGACTCTACCTGCACCATGATGGCGAGCCGCAGCGAGCCCTTGGCGATGTTATCCCCGCACTTCTTACAGGAGGCCCGGCCGCTCTTGGCATACTCGGCCCGGTAGAGTTTCTCAGAGGCCTCGGCCATGGCTGCAGGAGGGGAGTGTAGAGGAGCCGGGCAGGACGCGCACTCACACCAGCAGCAGCAGCGGCGTGGAGTCTGGAGCCCGCCACACAACAAACTAGGACCGACAAGCCGAGTGCCGAGCGCTCTCAGCGCCTCACACAGTTGGCTCCGGATCGGCGATCGATTAGTACGCCCTGCTAGGAAGAAGAGGATAGAACGAGGAGATAACGGGGCTGGGACAGAGGGCGTCACGTGGTCCTGGAGACTTGGGGATGTTTCTGTTTCTCCCCCCCCCCCCCCCCTGAACCACGTGACTCCTCTAGCGCCCCTGGGAGTCAAAGTCTGCATTGTCTCTCAGGGTAAAAACATGAGAAGTTATAAGGAATGTCCCTAAAAGTTCCCACCACCCCCAGTGTCTGCCATAAGTGACTCATCTGGTGTAGAGGTGCTGCCCCATTGACTTTTACTTATGAGAAGTGACATCAGGATGATTACCAGACGCTTCTACCTATTACATACCTTCCTAGTGTCCCTCTTTTGGAGGGACAGTCCCTATTTTTGACCCAAGCCCCTCTTTGCCCCTTGTCCCTCTTTTTGTCACGCTGCTGCCGTCCCCCCTCCGCCGCGTCATCAGCCGCTCAGCCAATCGCGGCTGAGCACAGTTATGACGCGGCGAAGGGGGGACGGCGGCAGCGATTCGGCCATCCGTCCGAATTGCCACAAGATGGCGGACGGGCTCGACACGGATCAGGTAATGTATAATGCACCAACACTTCCCGGTACGCGGGTGGGGGGTAGGGTGGGACACGGTGAAGGGGCCATTCACAGACATAACATACATTACAAAGTTGTAAAACTTTGTAATGTGTGTTATTCTGTGAATAATTTTTTAGCGCCGCACTACCCCTTTAATAAATTTCCTATGTGGCTCTAGTTTCGTGCAATTTTGATCCTAAAAATTGTTCTATTTAGATGAATCATGTGACATTATGGCCCCTTTCACCTATCATATCACACATGCAGATCATATGGCCCCATACACACATCTGTAGGTGTTACGGATCCATTTTGGGGTCATGAATCGTGCCGCTAATACCAATTAAGCCATTGCACGGTCCCTGTCACCTATTTGAATCAGTGGGTCCCTGCAAAGGCGGACAGTTACTAACACACACTTGTAATGCTTTCCACAGATGTGGGTCCACAATTACAGACAGGGTTACTGATGTGTAAATGGGACCTAAGGATGCAGACACACATACAGGATCTGCTGCAGATTTGCAGATATCACTGTAACTAAATGCATCAATCTGCAGCAGATCCTGTATGTGTAAATGTATCCTTGAATAAAAAAGTATAGAAATGTCTGCAAAATTTTCCTAGACTGAACCATAAGTGTCCCTCTTTGTCCGTCTAAAAAGTTGGGAGGTATGCTACACCACTGACATGGCACCTAAATAAGTAAAGTCCCTCAAAAGTAATATACACTCCAGAGCAGACACTCAAAATAAATACAGACGCCAGACCAGACCCTCAAAATAAACACACCCCAGAGAAGAAGAAGAAGAAGACCCTCTAAGTAAATACAGAGCTCATAAAGTAATACACACTTCTAGCTATGATTAAAGGGGTAGTGCGGCGCTAAGAACGTATTCACAAAATAACACACATTACAAAGTTATACAACTTTAAGGGCCACATTGTCCAGAAAACATGTAAAAGTGTTTCCTATATTTTTATGAGGTTTTTGTAACTCTATACTTTTATTTGATGAAATAAATGTTTGAGGTTTATTTCTACTGAAAATAAAATTTCTACTTATTTGAGTTCTGAAAAACAAGCCTATATTTACCCCATATAAGATTAATAAATTAATACAGACCCCAGACCAGACTCCTAAACTAATACAGACCCCAGAATAGATCCTTAAATACAGACCCCAGACCAGACCCCCCATGGGTTAAATGAACAGCGAAGCTTTGCTTCACTCCTGTAGTTTGTTCATGTGCATCAAATTTTAATTGCATGTTTTCAACTCTTGTATGTATTATATTTTATTTCAGTTATTTGGAGATTTTTGAAACAGCATGATGTGGATTCCTATGTGTGACGGGGTTAAGAATATAAAAGAAAGGAAAAAAGTTAAAAAGAACAGTGGGAGAGAACGAATGGATGAAGGTTATAGAATGAGAGGAAATGTGATCTAGTATTACATTATGGGATTAATGATTGCGTCACTGTAGCACTTTATTTATATGAGCGCCTGTATGCACTGTCACTTTTTACATATATATGATGTATTGCACTTTATAACAATTTAATTATGATCAGTATCGTTTTTGGTTTTCTTTATATATGAAATTTGATTTTCAATTATGTTTTTGAGTATGTAGTGAAATAGCACATTTTGCACTTTATCTTGGCATTGTCACACTAATTATCTACATGTTTAGATTGATATATAATTATGCACTTCAATTAATTCATTATCCTATTTGTTTCTTGGTGTAATATGTATAGGACGCGTCAGACATAGTCTCGTGATGTTGATGTAAACACATGGCCTCCGATTTGTGAATTACGATTACCTTCTGTGTACGCAGATCCCGGGAGAATTGGGCACAGGCGCCCTTCCGACATGGCCTCATGAGTCTGCTGTGCGCATGCCCGCCTGCGTTCCACCGGCGGGCGTGCGTTCCAGTGACGTAGGCCGGAAGTGGCGTGATTCCTGGCCCCTCCTCGCTCCCCGGAAGGAATCCTCACTTGCAGCATAAATAGTGGGAGAGACAGGAGTTAGATACGCCCCTTGATAAAGCGACCTTACGCAAAGCGCGCGTCGGGGTTACGGACGCCAGATGGGTAAGCGGCTCTCATTACTTTGTTAGATATCGGCTAGGTTATGCTGATTTGCATCCGATAAACCTAGGAGGCCATGTGGATACACTGCATGGGCATATATAGGGATTGAGAGGCTTACAAAAATACCTGTTTACATGATTATGTGACTTTAACCCCTTAAGGACCGGGGCAATTTTGATTTTTGCGTTTTCGTTTTTTCCTCCTTGTGCATAAAAGGCCATAGCAGTTGCATTTTTTCACCTAGAAACCCCTTATTTTTTGCGCAACTAATTGTACTTTGCAATGACAGGCTGAATTTTTGCATAAAGTACACTGCAAAAGCAGGAAAAACTTCAATGTGTGGTGAAATTGAAAAAAAAACAACACATTTTGTGTTTATAGTGGATATGTGTTTTTACGCCGTTCGCCCTGGGGTAAAACTGACTTGTTATATATGTTCCACAAGTCGTTACGATTAAAACGATATATAACATGTATAACTTTTCTTGTATCTGATGGCCTGTAAAAAATTCAAACCATTGTTAACAAAAATATGTTCCTTAAAATCGCTCCATTCCCAGGCTTATAGCGCTTTTATCCTTTGGTCTATGGGGCTGTGTCAGGTGTAATTTTTTGCGCCATGACATGTTCTTTCTATCGGTACCTTGATTGCGCATATACGACTTTTTGATCGCTTTTTATTAACATTTTTCTGGATTTGATGCGACCAAAAATGCGCAATTTTGCACTTTAGGATTTTTTGGCGCTTACGCAGTTTACCGTACGAGATCAGGAATGTGATTAATTAATAGTTCGGGCGATTACGCATGCGGTGATACCAAACATGTTTGTTTATTTATTTACTTTTATTTATAATCTGGGAAAAGGGGGGGGATTCAGACTTTTATTAGGGGGGGGGCTTTTTATTAATAATGACACTTTTTTTTTTACTTTTACACTTATACTAGAAGTCCCCCAGGGACTTCTAGTATAAGTGCACTGATCTCTCATAGAGATCTCTGCAGCATAGATATGCTGCAGAGATCCATGAGATAGGCACTCGTTTACTTCCGGCTGCTGCAGCCAGAAGTAAACGAGTGCCGAGCCGGGGATGGCGCCATCTTGGAGCGGTCCCTGGCCGGCTTCAGAAACGGAGATCGCCCCACTAGACACTAGGGATGACGCTGCAAACGGTAATCGGATGCAGCTGTCAACTTTGACAGCTGCATCTGATTACTGTATTAGCGGGCACGGCGATCGGACCGTGCCCGCTAATACCTGCGGTCCCGGGCTACAAGCGGCACCCGGGACTGCCGCGGCTCAGAGCGCGGCCGCCGCGCGGCCCCGTTCTGAACGTCCTTACCGACCGCAGGGCGTAAATATACGCCCGTGGTCGTTAAGGGGTTAACACCGTGATTTCTGGGCTGTCATTAATTACCAGATCCTTTTGCACTATGTTACTTTATCATGAGATTTTTTAATCATGTCAATAAAAATTGTTAAACATTTTTAAAAATGTAGCTTTGTGTTGTGTAATTTTTCCCAAAACTAATACAGACCTCAGACCAAACCCCTAAACTAAAACAGAGCCCAGACCATATTCAAAGATTAATACATACCCCAGACCATTCCCCCAAACTTATAGAGACCTTAGACCAGACCCCCAAACTAATACAGACCCCAGACCAGATCTCTAAACTACTATAGACCCCCCGGCCAGACCCTTAAAAACAGACCCCAGACCAGACTCCTAAATTCAGACCCCACACCAAAGTCTGAACTATTACAGACCCCAGACCAGACCCCCTAAACTAATACAGACCTCAGACCAGATCCCTAAACTAACACAGACCTCAGACCAGACCCCTAAACTAATGCAGACTCCAGGCCAGACCCCTAAACTAATGCAGACTCCAGGCCAGACCCCTAAACTAATGCAGACTCCAGGCCAGACCCCTAAACTAATATAGATCCCAAATAAGACCCCTAAATACTGACCCCAGACCAGACCCCTAAACTAATACAGACCCAAAACCATATCCCAAAACTAATACAGACCTCAGACCAAACCCCTAAACTAAAACAGATCCTGGACCATATTCACAGATTAATACAGACCCCAGACCAGACCCCCAAACTAATATAGACTCCAGGCCAGACCCCGAACTAATACAGATCCCAAATAAGACCCCTAAATACTGACCCCAGACCAGACTCTTAAACTAATACAGACCCCAGATCAGACCTCTAAACTAATACAGACCCCAAACCAGAACCCTAAACTAATACAGACCTCAGACCAGACCCCTAAACTAATACAGACCCCAAATAAGACTCCTAAACTAATACAGACCCCAGACCAGATCCCTAAATACAGACCACAGACCTGACCCCAAAACCAATACAGACCACAGACCTGACCCCAAAACTAATACAGACCTCAGACCAGATCTCTAAACTAATACAGACCTCAGACCAGATCTCTAAACTAATACAGACCTCAGGCCAGACTCCTAAATACATACCCCACACCAAATGTCCAAACTAATACAGACCCCTAAACTAATACAAACCCAAGACCAGACTCCTAAACTAATACGGATGCTGGACCAGACCTAATTTCTAAATTAATACAGACCCCAGATCAGACCCCTAATCTAATGCAGACCACAGATCAGACCCCTAAACTAATACAGACTGCAGACCAGCCCCCTAAACTAATGCAGAAAGCAGACCAGACCCCTAAACTAATACAGACCGCAGACCAGACCCCTAAACTAATACAGACCGCAGACCAGACCCCTAAACTAATACAGACTGCAGACCAGACCCCTAAACTAATACAGACCACAGACCAGAACCCTAAACTAATGCAGAAAGCAGACCTAATACAGACCCCAGACCAGACTCTTAGACTAATACAGACCCAGACTAGACCCCTAAACTAAAGGGCCTTTTACAAAGGCCAATTATCCCTCAAGAAATTGTTAAATCAGTCAAATTTAAAGTGACACTGTCGCCCCCTTTTTGCATTATGACTGGTCTATACAGGTGTAAAGGGTAAATTTAGCAGTTTTCATACCTTACTTTATATCATACCTCATGATGCTTGTGCCAGTAAAAATTGATCTTTTATTGGGATACCTGAGCAGGGCTTCACAGCCAAAGCGACACTTAGCCACGCCCCCAACACTGATTGGTCACGCCCCTCTGTGACATCATCACCACATAAGCCTCACCCCTTAGCAGCCATTGAAAGGGCCAGCCTAAAGGTCTAGGCCCCACCCACACTAGATTGGCCCACACCAATGGCCGCTGAGGGGCATGGCCTATGCGGGATGACGTCACGGAGGGGCGTGGCTAAGTGGTGCTTTGTTTGCCCAGGTATCCCAGTCCCAGATGATAAAAGATCACTTTTTACTGGAACAAGCACCATTATGTATGATATAAAATGAGGTATGAAAACGGCTAAATTTACCCTTTACACCTGTGTTGAGCAGTCATAATGCAAAAAGGGGGTGACAGTGTCACTTTTAGCTATAATCTTCTGGTTTAACCACGTCTACCATCAAACGACAAATAAAAATTCATTCGAATGGCGATCACATCTTTTGAGCTGACCTCAAAATCATTGTTAACAGGGATGGTCTGAACCTGCTTCGGTTCGGGTTCGTACGAACCCGAACCCTCGGAAATGATTCCCGCTGTCTGCCCTCTCTGTGGAGAGGGTGGATACAGCGGGAGGACCGCCTGGAAAACTGGGATACAGCCATAGCCATAGGCTGTATCCCAGTTTTCCAGGCGGTCCTCCCGCTGTATCCACCGGCTGCACGGAGCGGGCAGACAGCATGAATCTGATGCCGAGCGTTCGGGTTCATAGGAACCCGAACCTCGACAGATTCGGACCATCCCTAATTATAGTGCTTGAAAAGCACTATATTGTAATCCGTATTCTTCTTCTTCCAGCCATTTTTCTGCGCGTAATACAGCCCGAACCGCTTTGTGCACACACTCCGTTCAAATTGCGTTTCGAAGCCCTCGGCGGTGTGTGGTGTGCTATCTATTTTCCGTTTCGATCGGATTTGTCGTTTTTAAGAAATTTACGTTAAACGACCCCAAATTTATGGCCCATTGCAAATAATGGCCACACTCTAACCGCTGACAGCCAATCACAGCACATATGCAAATAGCTGAAATATAGCAGCCAATAGGAACTCTAAGGTCTCGTCATGCAATGTATCACACCATCCACAGTCACATGTCCACTATTGGCCAATAGAAGATGTAATATATGGAAGGTCCTTAACGATTTTGTCTCCCCGACATGAGTAAGATTGTCATGGTAACCGAGCAATGATCTTTACCATTATAAGTACTCAGATCGCTCTTAAAGGGACCCAGGTCACCCTTAAAGGAACGCAAGTCGCTCTTAAAGGGACCCAAGTCTCTCTTAAAGGGACGGGAGCCATGTCGCTCTTAAAGGGACCCAAGTTGCTCTTAAAGGGACGGGAGCCATGTCGCTCTTAAAGGGACCCAAGTCGTTCTTAAAGGTACCCAAGTCGCTCTTAAAGTGGCGGGACCCAAGTCGCTCTTAAAGGGTCCCATGTAGCTCTTAAAGGGATCCAAGTCGCTCTTAAAGGGACGGGACCCAAGTTGCTCTTAAACGGACGGGACACTCCAAAAGGTATGGGACCCATGTCGCTCTTAAAGAGACCCATGTCGCTCGAGCGACCTGGGTCCCTTTAAGAGCGGCCCGGGTCCCTTTTAAGAGCGACCTGGGTCCTTTTAAGAGCGAAATATGTCCCTTCAAGAGCGACCAAGGTCCCTTTAAGAGCGGCCCGGGTCCCTTTTAAGAGCGACCTGGGTCCTTTTAAGAGCGAAATATGTCCCTTCAAGAGCGACCAAGGTCCCTTTAAGAGCGAAATTGGTCCCTTTAAGAGCAACCTGGGTCCCTTCTAGAGCAAAATATGTCCCTTTAAGAGCGACCTGGGTCCCTTTAAGAGCAAAATATGTTCCTTTAAGAGCGACCTGGGTCCCTTTAAGAGCGAAATATGTCCCTTTAAGAGCGAAATATGTCCCTTTAAGAGCGACCTGGGTCCCTTTAAGAGCGAAATATGTCGCTTTAAGAGCAAAATGGGTCCTTTTAAGAGCAACCTGGGTCCCTTTAAGAGCGAAATGGGTCCCTTTAAGAGCAAAATGGGTCCCTTTAAGAGCGATCTGGGTCCCTTTAAGAGCAAAATGGGTCCCTTTAAGAGCAATCTGGGTCCCTTTAAGAGCAAAATGGGTCCCTTTAAGAGCGACCTGGGTCCCTTTAAGAGCGACCTGGGTCCCTTTAAGAGCAACCTGGGTCCCTTTAAGAGCAAAATGGGTCCCTTTAAGAGCGATCTGGGTCCCTTTAAGAGCGAAATGGGTCCCTTTAAGAGCGACCTGGGTCCCTTTAAGAGCAAAATATGTCCCTTTAAGAGCGAAATATGTCCCTATAAGAGCAAAATATGTCCCTTTAAGAGTGAAATATGTCCCTTTAAGAGCAAAATGGGTCCTTTTAAGAGCGACCTGGGTCCCTTTAAGAGTGAAATGGGTCCCTTTAAGCGTGAAATGGGTCCCTTTAAGAGCGAAATGGGTCCCTTTAAGAGCGACCTGGGTCCCTTTAAGAGCAATCTGGGTCCCTTTAAGAGCAAAATGGGTCCCTTTAAGAGCAAAATGGGTCCCTGTAAGAGCGATCTGGGTCCCTTTAAGAGCAAAATGGGTCCCTTTAAGAGCGACCTGGGTCCCTTTAAGAGCAAAATATGTCCCTTTAAGAGCAAAATATGTCCCTTTAAGAGCGAAATATGTCCCTTTAAGAGCAAAATATGTCCCTTTAAGAGCGAAATATTTCCCTTTAAGAGCAAAATGGGTCCCTTTAAGAGCGACCTGGGTCTCTTTAAGAGCGAAATTGGTCCCTTTAAGCATGAAATTGGTCCCTTTAAGAGGGAAATTGGTCCCTTTAAGAGCAAAATATGTCCCTTTAAGAGCGAAATATGTCCCTTCAAGAGCGAAATATGTCCCTTTAAGAGCGACCTGGGTCCCTTTAAGAGCGAAATATGTCCCTTTTAGAGCGAAATATGTCCCTTTAAGAGCAAAATGGGTCCTTTTAAGAGCGAACTGGGTCCCTTTAAGAGTGAAATGGGTCCCTTTAAGCGTGAAATTGGTCCCTTTAAGAGCGATCTGGGTCCCTTTAAGAGCGAAATGGGTCCCTTTCAGAGCGAAATGGGTCCCTTTAAGAGCAACCTGGGTCCCTTTAAAAGCCATTTGGGTCCCTTTAAGTGCAACGGGGGCCCTTTAAGAGCGACCTGGGGCCCTTTTAGAGTGAAATTGGTCCCTTTAAGAGTGATCTGGGTCCCTTTAAGAGCCAAATGGGTTCCATTAAGAGAGACCTGGGTCCCTTTAAGAGCGACCTGGGTACCTTTAAGAGCGACCTGGGACCCTTTAAGAGTGACCTAGGTACCTTTAAGAGCGACCTGGGTACCTTTAAGAGCGACCTGGGTCCCTTTAAGAGCGACCTGGGTTCCGTTAAGAGTGACCTGGGTCCCTTCAAGAGCGAAGGGACCCACGTCGCTCTTAAAGTGACCCAGGTCGCTCCTAAAGGGACCCATGTCGCTCTTAAAGGGACGGGAGCCAAGTTGCTCTTAAAGGGATGGGACCCAAGTCACTCTTAAAGGGACGGCACCCAGGATTAAAGTTAAATGGAAGTCACTGGTAAAGGGGCGCTCTTTTCAAGCACTATGTATTTCCCTGGAAATGCAAATCTAGTTGTTAATCATTTTCAAGTCTTTCATTATAAACACTCAATGTTCACAGTCTATAGATACAGACGCAATTACGATCGCATTAACAACTTTTTATAGTGATTTATCTTCTCATCTAAATTGTTTAAGAGTAAAAAAAAATTGTTTGTCGTTCGTTAAAAGAGTGCATAAGCCATCTGTAGGTTTAAAAGGACCCTAATACAGACCCCAGACAAATACAATCCAGAGACCAGACCCCCTAAACTAATACAGGCTCAAACCAGACCTTCTAAACAAATACTGACCCTAGGCCAGAACCCCTAAAATAATACAGCCTCCAGATCAGAAGTAATACAGACCCCACACCAGACCCCTAAAGAAATAAAGTTCCCAGAGCAGAGCCTCCCATAAAATAATACAGACCATAGACAAGACCCCCAAACAAATACAGACAGCAGACCCCCTGAACTAGTCCAGACCCCAGGCCAGAACTACATAGGATGCAGATAGAAGCAGATGTGCTTATTAATGTGCGTATATAGGGTGGAAGAAGCTGCTATGGTGTCCTACGGTGTACTTCAGCTGATATTGGAGATGTAGTAGCCAGTACACACTGGGGCCACTACACATCCTTTAGAGTTGTCTGGAGGTTCTGGGGAGGAAATGAGTCCTCCAGTCATAGCCGGCATTGTCATCCCTATTTAGTTGCCATCCTTGTGTTCATGCTCTTCTTGGTGTTGATGACCTCCTATATTTAGTCTCCGTAGGGGTCAGATCCTTTAAGGAACAGTTAGACTATAACCACCTATACCTGAGGAGAAGAGGGCAGATGAGAGCATTTCTCATCCTACAATATCACAGTGATGTAGCATGAACTGAACTCCGTGGGTGGTCGCCCTGGGCATAAAAATTTTGGATGTACACTTGTGCCTTGGATTACAAGCAAAATTTGTTCCAGGACCGCGCCTATAATGCAAATCCACTCTTAAAGTAAAGCAAATTTTCCCATAAGAAATAACTGAGATGCAGACAATTGGTTCCTCCCCAAAAATAATGATTTTTTTTATTCTGAACAACATGTAAAAGAAATGAAACAAACATTTAGAAACGGCTGAATGTGTTTTATTATAACTTACTCTACAGTCATGGCCAAAAGTTTTGAGAATGACACAAATATTATATTTTCACATGATCTGCTGCCCTCTGGTTTTTATGTGTGTTTGTGAGATGTTTTTATCACATACAGAAATATAATTGCAATCATATTATGAGTAACAAAAGCTTATAGTGACAGTTAGAATGAGTTAATGCAGCAAGTCAATATTTGCAGTGTTGACCCTTCTTCTTCAGGACCTCTGCAATTCTCCCGGCTGCTCTCAATCAACTTCTGGACCAAATCCTGACTGATAGCAGTCCATTCTTGCACAATTAATGCTTGCGTTTTGTCAGAATTTGTTGGTTTTTGTTTGTCCACCCGTCTCTTGATGATTTACCACAAGTTCTCAATGCGATTAAGATCTGGGGAGTTTCCAGGCCATGGACCCCAAATCTCTATGTTTTGTTCCCTGAGCCATTTAGTTATCACCTTTGCTTTATGGCAAGGTGCTCCATCATGCTGGAAAAGGCATAGTTGATCGTGAAAGTGCTCTTGAACGGTTGGGAGAAGTTGCTCTTGGAGGACATTCTGGTACCATTCTTTATTCATAGCTGTGTTTTTAGGCAAGACTGTGAGAGAGCCGATTCCCTTGGCTGAGAAGCAACCCCACACATGAATGGTTTCAGGATGCTTTACAGTTACAGCATGAGACAAGACTGGTGGTAGCGCTCACCTCGTCTTCTCCGAATAGGCTGTTTTCCAGATGTCCCAAACAATCGGAAAGGGGATTCATCAGAGAAAATGACTTTCCCCCAGTCCTCATCAGTCCACTCCCTGTACCTTTTGCAGAATATCAGTCTGTTCCTGATGTTTTTTCTGGAGAGAAGTGGCTTCTTTGCTGCCCTCCTTGAGACCAGGCCTTGCTCCAAGAGTCTTTGCCTCACAGTGCGTGCAGATGCACTCACACCTGCCTGCTGCCATTCCTGAGCAAGCTTTGCACTGCTGATAGCCCGATTCCGCAGCTGAAACACTTTTAAGAGACGGTCCTGGCGCTTGCTGGTCTTTCTTGGGCACCCTGGAGCCTTTTTGGTAACAATGGAACCTCTCTCCTTGAAGTTCTTGATGATGCGATAGATTGTTGACTAAGGTGCAATCTTTCTAGCTGCGATACTCTTCCCTGTTTGGCCATTTTTGTGCAGTGCAATGATGACTGCACGTGTTTCTTTAGAGATAACCATAGTTAACAGAAGAGAAACAATGATGCCAAGCACCAGCCTCCTTTTAAAGTGTCCAGTGGTGTCATTCTTACTTATTCATGACAGATTGATCTCCAGCCCTGTCCTTATCAACACCCACACCTGTATTAATGGAGCAATCACTGAAACAATGTTAGCTGGTCCTTTTAAGGCAGAGCTGCAATAATGTTGAAATGTGTTTTGGGGAATAAAGTTCATTTTCTAGGCAAATATGGCAACATTTTCTCCATAGGGGAGAGAGGGAGGGGTAAAGTAGGTGCCTTTTTTACCAACTGGAATATTTTTAACGTAGTGCAATGAGATAATGCAAGTGAATGGGCTCCCTCATTCACAGGCAGTAAAAAAGGTGCATAAACATATAACTACAATGCAAAGCAACATGTTCATTTATGAACAATAAAAAAAATGTCAGAATGTTAAATCACAGCACTGACAGGGCAAATGGCTTACAAACAATAGACCAAAAGAGACAAATAGAGACGGACAGTGGGACACTGCATACTCCCCCTTTTTCAGAAAGATGTCCTCTGCGTCTTTGCTTTGATGAATTTTCTTCAGATGAATCTCTGCTTCTTCACAGGATAAAGTAGGACTGGATCCAATTAAAGAAGATGAAAGTCTTGAAAGGGCCCCAGGATGAGCGGAGAGGTGTGGGAACAGGGATCTTTGTGTAGATGTGGAATATACTGTACCACTGGAGCCTATTCTGTATAACTTGTCAGTACCTGTATATGGGATTACTTCAATGACCTGGGACCTGGTTTCCTACTTGGTATTCAGTTTTCCAGCACAATGGTTCTTAAAGGGGTAGTGCGGCGCTAAAAAATTATTCACAGAATAACACACATTACAAAGTTATACAACTTTGTAATGTATGTTATGTCTATGAATCGCCCCCTTCCCCGTGTCCCACCACCCCCGCCTGTGTACCCGGAAGTGTGTGATGCATTATACATTACCTGATCCGTGTCGAGGCCGTCCGCCATCTTGTGCCAAACGTCACCTTCGGACGGACGGCCGAATCGCTGCCGCCGCCCCCCCCCTCCGCCGCGTCATAACTGTGCTCAGCCATTCGCGGCTGAGCGGCTGATGACGCGGCGGAGGGGGGGCGGCGGCAGCGATTCAGCCGTGTGTCCGAAGATGACACGGATCAGGTAATGTAGAGCGCACCACACTTCCGGGTACACGGGTGGGGGTGGTGGGACATGGGGAAGGGGGCGATTCACAGACATAACATACATTACAAAGTTGTATAACTTTGTAATGTGTTTTATTCTGTGAATAATTTTTTACCGCCGCACTACCCCTTCAAGCTGAACCCTGCTGCCAAATTCGAGCAGTCCAGCTTTAATGTGCAAGTTGAAGTCCTACAGCTGTTTCTGATTGGCCTTCTCTCTGCGGGTATCCACAATTTCTCTGGCATCAGCCAGATGCCTCTAGTGGTTACTCAACCAATCTGTAGTAGCAAGTCGCAGGTAAATAGATTCAGGAACCCTTAGGTCAAGGGATCGACCAGATGGCAATTGACCAATTGACCATGATGGCCAAACATCAGAAAGTATGGGGTGAATGTGGTAGAATAATGTGTGGAGTTGTTGTACAAATACAACGGTACTGCCAGGTGTATGGGCCAATCAGCTAGGTTGGCCAATCAGTCCTTCTCATTGAGAAGAATTTGGTGAGTGGTCATGGTTTTGTCAATGTCCATGCATGAAGTAGCTACGACTTGAAGACAGTTCCCCGGTCATATGTAAGGTAGAATAAAATGTTTGAAGAGTTTCAGCTGAGGTTGCTTTTATTGGTGATCTATATTGGTCAGGATGTAGATGCTTCAAAGTTCGAGACAGGGATGACTTTGGGATGAGTTTCCAGGCTTTCTGATGACCATAGTGGGGATAACCTATGATAGGTATCTCTGTGCGGCCTCTTAATTGTCTGCATGCCAGTCTCTTAAGGCTCTGTCCACTTGATAGGTACTCTCCTGCCATACTGCTACGTACAGAGTGTAGAGGTGTCCAGGGCCAGCGCTAGCACCTGGCAAGTGTCGAGGCCCAGTCCCGCTAGTGAAAACTGTCAACCGAAAGAACAGATACAGATACACTGCCTGTCCCAGATATGCCTCTATCATTTATATGTGTGTGTTTCTTCAAGGACTATAGTTTACTCATATAGCAGTTTTATTTAAGGGGTATACCACTTTCCAGAAAATAAGCATATTGGATGGACAGCAGACTCTTGAGCAGTCTTTCTCAACCTCTGGCTTTCTTGAGCAGTCTTTCTCAACCTCTGTCTCTCACAGCCTTTAGAAGCTGTAGTTTTGAATCAACAGGAGAGCCATACATTGGGAGACACTACTTTAGAGCATAGTGCTATAGACTCCCTTACAAATATTGTTGGGAAAAAATGCATCTTGTGTGAACAGAATTTTACTAAAAAGTGCTGATTACTGTCATAGAACAAAATATGAGCTGTAACACATCCCTTCACCACTAGGTGGCAGTATAATAAAGAACATTGCTGGAAATTGCTTATATTGTTACTTATTTAGAACTGTAATTTTTTTTAAACTCTCTGTATTATTTAGATTTTTGCACAAAAATAATGTATATAACATTGATTATATTCTTAGAATATTGTTGCAGGGATTCTTTTTTGTTACACCTTGCTTAGCTTGTACAACAGGGAACCCTTTGCCCTCCAGCTGTTGCAAAACTACAATTCCCATCATGTCTGAACAGACTGTACGGGTAGTGGCTAATCAATTGTGTAAATCGCAGATAAACTGCTTAAATGACACTTTACTTTTATTACACAGACAGCCCATCGATTTCAGTCAATGTATGTAATACCTCAGTTCTCCCATGGGGGGCGATGCAGGGAAATTAAACACTTACTGTTGGGTTCTCTTACACGTGACATTTGATCACTGGTAGTCCTATCAGCAGGACACTCTGTGGTCAGTATAATGGATAATCCCTTTAAGACATTCTTCTTTTTTTTTTTTTTTGCATCATCCTCTGTGGCAAATCAATATTAGATGGTCGGAAAGGTGCAGAAAATTCAATTCTCTTTTTTTTCACAGAACATGAAAGGAACAAATGAAGAGAAGCTGGAGGCAAAATTATCCCCTCCACGCATCAGCGCTTATGAAGTGAGACGGAAACCTGTGACGTTCAATGGTAAAATGCCATGTGCAAGGCCTGGATTTCATGGACACGGACTAATTCTATGCTCTTAAAGGGCAACTTCAGCCACAAAGGAAAGTTCAACTGTAGACAATATTATGTACTTATATTCTAGTCACATCCAGAGCTGAATTAGCATTTGTGAATTCCAGAAATATAAATCTCATTGCATCCCCTGCTTGTTCAGTATCTGTGTCTTCTCCATGAATGCTGTAAATTGGTGATTTGATACCCATGTTGGCCACAGTGGAGACAAATTGGTGTCCTTAGGCAGGTTTGGACTGGCCCACAGGGGAGCAGAGGAATCCCCCAGTGGGCCCTACCCCATAGTGGGCCCCTGACCAAGAGGTGGGCCTCCCTGTTTAGCAGCTCCAGGATAACATATAATCCCCCAGCACTGCTGCGCCCCCCCCCTCTTATATGTAAACCTGCTGACAAGTTACTAGCAGCGAGCTAGCATCGCTGGTCACATACACAGCTCTGTACAAAGTCGCTATAATAACAAGAAAGGTTTGGTGCATGTGGAATGGGCCCCTAGAATCAAATTCCCTGGTGGGCCCAAGGTAACCCAGTCTGACACTGTCCTTAGGACAATGAGTCACTTCTACATGCCCTTCAATCACAGAACATATTGTCAGCTTGGGGCCCCTAGCTGCCGCAAGGCTGTTTAGGAACGAATATAATTTATGGTCCTCCAAAGCCTTGGTTATGGGGGTGTCCCAATTGTTGGTCTTTTAATATCCATCATATATCACAGTTCCAAATAGTTTTTCACAGCTGCTGTCCAGTAAGATTTTCATGTTATCTCTATTATGATTGTATTTTTGTTGTACTGACATCTAGTGGTCAAAGTGAATATTGCACTTAGGAGGAGCTGTCCACTTGAGTCCATAAATTAAAAGGAATATCAAAGCTATGAAGTCCAATGGACATCATGGATATTTTGAATAAATGCCTAATTGTAATAGATTAGATGAGGTTATATATAAAATATGAGAACATATGGTAAAACTAATAGAATTCTTCTGTTGCATATTAAATAACATTATTTTATGTCAGTCCTTTGGTGAACAGTTTATCTTGAATTTCCTCAGCAGAAACTGGGGTGTTGATATCTATACTTACAAGTCTTTTTCCAATGATCTTGTAAAGAAAATTCAGATCACTGCTGCGGGAGAGGAGTGCGTCTCATATCTGAGCGCTGTTTGTGCTTCCGTCATTCCCGAAACCTGACAGCTTAGCAGAGACCCTCAAACATCTTGTCTCCAGCTGCCTCCTCATTATTTAATATAGGCTGCAAGGACTTGCCAAACTCTTGGTGACTCACAGTCCATCTGCTTCTAAAGTGTTTTTAAGCCAGGAAGATTCACATAAGAGGCCAACGCATTTCTTTCCATGATCACTTTCTATATTTTTCTACTTTCTCATAAATTATGTAGCAAAAATGTATGCGTTTTCCTCACTATAAACTCTTATATCTACTGGTATAATGCTATATTGTATGAGAATATAAGTATCATAATAGTGCCCTATACACAAGAATATAACTACTATAATACTGCTCCTATATACAAGAATATAACTACTATAATACTGCTCCTATACACAAGAATATAACTACTATAATACTGCTCCTATATACAAGAATATAACTACTATAATACTGCTCCTATACACAAGAATATAACTACTATAATACTGCTCCTATATACAAGAATATAACTACTATAATACTGCCTCCTATATACAAGAATATAACTACTATAATACTGCCTCCTATATACAAGAAAATAACTACTATAATACTGCTCCTATATACAGGAATATAACTACTATAATACTGCCCTTATATACAAGAATATAACTACTATAATACTGCTCCTATATACAAGAATATAACTACTATAATGCTGCTTCTATATACAAGAATATAACTACTATAATACTGCTCCTATATACAAGAATATAACTACTATAATACTGACCCTATATACAAGAATATAACTACTATAATACTGCTCCTATATACAAGAATATAACTACTATAATACTGACCCTATATACAAGAATATAACTACTATAATACTGCTCCTATATACAAGAATATAACCACTATAATACTGCTCCTATATACAAGAACAGTGTCGGACTGGGCTATCTGGGGCCCACCAGAGAAAATGGTCCTGGGGGCCCACCAATGAAGAACCAGTGAGAAACGACATGTCAGTCAGTGTTAGTGCAGGTTCTAAAGCTGGGGGCCCACTGGAGGATCCTCCGGTCCCCTTTTGGGCCAGTGTGGCACTGACTGTACAGTACAGTGGCTGGGACATTTAAGACAAGTCCCTGTCCCTCTAAATAGTTTGGGTAATGCTCTATACTGATAGCATAGGACAGTTTTTCCCGAATCTATGGCTATCCAGTTGATGGCATAATACGATTCCAATCAGTGTTGAACTGGGGTATCTGGGGCCCACCAATGAAGAACCAGTGCAGGTTTTAAAGTTGGGGGCCCACCAAAGGATCCTCACATCCTGCCAGTCCGACACTGTACAAGAATATAACTACTATAATACTGCCTACTATATACAGCAATATAACTACTATAATACCGCCCCCTCTTCTCTATATAAAATAGGGGATAACTAGGTGAGGGTCTTACTGCTGGCACCCCTCCTAATCACACAGGTTCAGCTTAGAGATCCATGTGTAATGTACTTGCAGTCTGCATTCCAGGTATGTGAATGGGGTTACTACAATGCTGTTCTTGTGTAATTTTTTGCTGCCACTGCTTGAAAAAAATATATATTATTTTAATATAATACAAAATGTTAGTTTTGGACAGAAATAATAAGGATTATGCCCACTAATGGACAATGTCTCTGTACACACTTACACCTGAGATCTGAGGCCGATGCGCTCAGCCTCCAATCCTTTCTCATTACAGAAGTAATTGTGTTTAGCTCCATGTAAATAAGTGTGATGAATGGGGAGTCACAAGGCGACAATTTCTCCCATGGATCTTATTGGCTTTGTGGTATATATATATATATATATATATATATATATATATATATATATATATATTTGTGTATTAATCTTGCATAGATCATGCGTATTGTTGTATATTATATACCTGCCCTCGCTGCCTGTATTCTGCATGTTTGACTAATGGCCTAAGATATTTCTCATTATCTGAGTAGATTTCACCAGGGGCCCGAATAGTTCTGTCTTCCATGGTTGGAAACACTTTTATTATAGTACCTGCACAGAGACCGTGAGGCGTATGCAGTGTCCCAGAACAGAGTAGTTATTTGTCACTTTATCTCTGCACCTTTATTATGGTCAGTTCTGTTCTGGAAAGCTATGGTCCACTGCAAACTGTGTGTATAGTGTCACCCCTCTCAGTGTTCAGGTCTGCTATTCCAGTTATCAGTGCCTAAGGGTATTATGTCGCCCCCCCCCAGTGTTCAAGTATGGTACTTCTCATGTATATTTAGTCCTATATGCCTAGTGGTGTGATGATGCAATGGCTGGATGTCACGTGACTGCCCCTGCTTCCATAGTAACTCCAATGGCCATCGAGCTTTGGCTGGGGAATACCATGTGACTTCCTCTCTGCCTCAGCTTTTATCTCCCACCTTCAGGGGGATAGGTTGTGTGTTGCTGCTGCTCCTGTGTCACAAGGCCGCAACCCTGCGGTATCTTCTGCAGCATTACCAGAAGTGTTCCTGGCTGTGTTCTATTCTTAAGTTCTCAAGATTCTCATCTATTCTCAAGATCTGGGTGCCGTTCTTCAGTCCTTCCTCTCATCATCTTCTCTAATCATCAACAGCAAGTATTCATCTCAGTTCCATTGCGTCCAGCATCTTATCCTCAGTATCACTACTACTCCCATCATTCTGCACGCTATCATCACAGCCTATTGCAGCATCACCCATTACTCTGCCTTATCCAAGTTTGCCTTATACCCGGTTGCATCTGGAGAGACTGTTGCTACTAGTTACCACCGTTACAATAAATATACAACTAGGGTACAAACCCACTTGACGTATTTGCTGCGTGAATCAGTCTTAAAAATAAGCAGGCAAAACGCAGGTTGGCTTTATACAATTGTTCTGCGTTAAAATACGCAATTGCGTATTTTTGAAGCGTGAAGCTTGTTGTTAGCAAAGCATCAGTTGTTAACAACCTGTGCGAAAAACGCATGTAGCTTCACACTTCAAAAATACGCAATTGCGTATTTTAACGCAGAACAATTGTATAAAGCCAACCTGCGTTTTGCCTGCTTATTTTTAAGACTGATTCATGCAGCAAATACGTCAAGTGGGTTTGTACCCCTACCGTTGTTTCTGAACCTTGGCATTTGTGCTATATTGGTGCCCTGACTAAGGACAACGAGGAATCGAATGCCTAGTCTCCGCTCGGTCAGAAGCCCGGTTTCCAGCTGTGATCCCTCGTGCCTAAACCGTGACAACCCTCTAGCTAGCAGCTGCCCCGGTTCCTGCCCGCAACAACATCCTCTCAGCGGAGTGGCCCCTAGGGGCCCGGGCATCACACGTAAATTCACATTAAAGACGGCGGTGTAACATTCCCTATGGGTCTGACCCTTCCACTGAAGCAAATGAGTAGTAGTAAGGCGCACAGTCTGTCTGTAATGCTAAACTCTCTAAGTGGGTGATCAGACCTCCCAACTGTCCTGGATCCAGCAGGACAGTCCTGGGATTCATGTACTGTCCCAAGAGGGGGACATTATAAGTGTGTGGAGCACTGATACTGTATGCAGTCTAAAGGGGCACTCCAAGAGTGAGGGCACAAAAAACATTGGGGCTCTATGAATGGGGAAAGAGTAGCCAGGATGCCGGTAAAATTAGTAGCCTAATATTTATGTCCAGTAGATTCTGCACAGATGAATTGTGGGAGAAGTTGTTATGGTGGTCCTTGCGGGATACATAAGTAAAGGATACATAAGAGAATGTATATAATCAGAGAAGACATCGCTTCTTGGCCTTTTTGGCTAAGATCAAGTGTAGTATCTGTTCTTATCAGTTTAATTTCTGGGGACCATATATTAAATGGTTTTTAGAACAGGGAGACCGAAAAAGACCATGCTCTGTCCTCTCCAGGCCTTGACCTTGTACTGCAGTGTTTCCAGGTTCAGTGCACTCCCGAATGCATTTCCAAAAATTAGACGCCCCCCCCCACACACACACACAGGCTGCACAGCTGCACCCCAAGTGCATTTCCAAAAATACATCCCCCCACAGGGTGCGTAGCAGATTTTTCATACCACCCTGCGTGTTGTTTACATCTAGCATACACAAAGAAATATTCCGTGATGATGTCATGGCAGGCAGACAGACAGACACTGTAGCTACAGCCAGGCAGCCAACCAGGTAGCTAGGTAGGCAGGTAAGTAGCAAGAAAAACGCAGGTAGGTGCTGTTCAAACTATTTAATTAGGATTTTTTAGCAGTTTATGCTTTTGCATACCGCTGAAGTTGTGCAAAGTTACTATAGTTGGTTTTAATAGATAGTTAATAATTTGTACATAGATAGACACATAGAAAGACATATAGATAAATAGGCAGTGACAGAGAGAGAGATATAAATTCATGTATGCATGTTCTCCATGGTAAAGCCTGCACAGTGTGATAAAAAGTGTGGTGAAAAGTGGGTGTTGTTGCTATGTAGAAGAAACAGGCGCAGTGGTAGGTGTTAGGGAATGCAGTGTGAAGGAAAAGCCGCCTCCGCCGCAGACATGTATGACATGTGTTGTCTGATTTGGCTTTTATGGCACCTCCCTGATCACCTTTTGGCTAAGATCAAATGTAGTATCTGTTCTTATAAGTTTAATATCTGGTATGTCCTCTATCTGGGGACCATATATTAAATGGAGTTTTAGAACAGGGAGACTGAAAAAGACCTTGCTCTGTCCTCTCCAGGCATTGACCATGTACTGCAGTGCTTCCAGGTTCAATGTGTGGTGATGCCTCGCTGTGAGGCACGACCGGTCACTTGCCAGGTGGTGAAGTGTGATGCCGATCCGGTGGTGGTTGGTCGAGGCACAGCTCAGCCAGGTGTTATGTTCTTTTGACGCCAGTGTCAGTTGGGCACACAGGTATGCTGGTACACCTGCTTTTATTTTGAGTGGGCTGGCTACCCTTTCCCTGTAAACAGTAACCTGCCGGGCTGTTTGGGGGTCCCTTGGGTAGTTATCATGGTGGTCCGGAGTGGAGTAGTGACCCACCCGGACTATTGGCACTGCCACCCACAAGAGATAACCCAAGGGTGATAACTGTGCTTGGTGAAAAACCACCTGTTAAAATAAATATACTCTTGTTTACTGTGAAGATACTTGATACAGAGAACATATAATACACTTTCGCCTTGATACATTGCTTAAAGCGCAACTATAAAATATTTTTACAATTTAGTTTTAGTTTAGGCCATTATAAGAATTTTTGCAATTTAGATTAATCACCTAAATTGAACCGTTTTTTTTTTAAATATATGAAGCAGAATGTCCCCTCAGCTGTGTGTTTGTCTCTCTGCTACTTGTGCAAAACTGTCCAGTCCTGCTGAAAATCCGTACATTGCCTGAGCAGCAGTTAGGTACGGATTGTCAGCAAGTCACATGACAGGCAGTGAGGAGGTGGGAGGCACGCTCTACCTGCTATGTGCTCTGGGGATGATTCAGACACAGGGCACATAGCAAGAAGTTATTCAGATATAAATGCCTGACAGGATCTTATTGGACTGGACCGAACCGGACCCCTCCCCCCTCCAACCCCTGGTGGCATCATCCCTCTCCTGTCTCCTGATCATGCTGCTGTCCCTGCTGGAGCTGGGTGATTGTTACCAGGCTGTGTGGTAAGCAGCAGACCCCAGCTCTCCTTCCTGACATGTGCTCCGGTGTCTGGTGACAGGTCAAACACCGGAGCACACAGAAGAAGAAGAGCTCCGGTCCCCTCCCGCCCCTCCCCTGCTTCCTCTCACCCTGCACTGGACGGCAGCCCCCTCCTCCTCCGCAGTTCAGGCTCCTCTCCTGTTTCTGTGATTGTTAAGAGGAGCCAGGGCCGGACTGGGACTTAAAATCAGCCCTGGCAATCAAACCCCAGCAGCCCACACACCATATCATGGATATCCGTGTAAAATACGCGCTGAAGCAAATTCTGCTTCATTTAGCCGTGTCCCCCACTACTCCCTTAAACATGTGAACCCCACCATCAGCACCTAAAAATAATCCTATAACATAATCTGCTGTGGATTTGATGCGGCATATTTATGCATTTATTTTAACTGATTAAATCAGAAGCATCAAAACCACAATGGATTAGGTATGAACGTTCCCTTAAAGGGAACCTGTGAGGTCTATAGCAGGTACACAGCTGTAGATCCCAGCGTACAGGTCAGGGACCGGACCTTTAGTCCATTGTAAACTATTATAAACTATTATAATTTTCATTACCAGCTGAAGTGTCAGAGAGGCGGAGCTAAGTCACAGCAGCACCCTCTGCCCCCGCCCCTTCCTGCTCTGACTGATGGACATATAGGGTGCTGCTGCTGCTGCTGTTGTGAAACTTTAGTTGGAAATGAAAAGGACAATTATAAAAGTTTACACTGGACTAAAGGTCCTGTCAGTGATATCTCCTCACACCTGTCTGCTGAGATCTACAGCCCTAGACCTGGTATGGACCTCACAGATTCCCTTTAAAGGAGAAAAGCATAGCCCCTTTCTTTCAGAAACAGCGCCACACTCTTCTTCAGTTTGTGTGAGGTATTGCAGCTCAGTTCCATTGAAGTGAATGGAGTGAAGTTGTAATACCTCACATAACCTGAAGACAGGGATGGTGCTGTTTTTGGACAAAAGCACAGCCATTATCACCACATAATGACTAATACTGCTACACTGTGACTGAATACAATCCACTATATACAGCACAAATATTACCAATAATACCAGAATACACAGGAGTAATACCATCACACCATGCCCACTACCCTCAGCATACGGTGACTGTATAATACCACTATACTGCTACCAAATAACAGCCACTATATAAATATTCACCCAGAACAGTGACCATAGAACACAGGCGTCAAACTCCGGCCTTCCAGCTGTTACAAATCTACAAATCCCATCATGCCTGGACAGCTAAAGCATGACGGGAATTGTAGTTTTGCAACACCTGGAGGGCCTGAGTTTGACACCCCTGATACAGAAGTAGATCCCAGCTGTATAAAGGTTCTGCAGACCTTAAAAGTGATTATAGTGCAGTTACATCCTGTGACTCACAGTAGGCGTCTTCTCTGCATGAAGAGACGTCCACTTTTCCTTTTCTTCTCCATCTGGCTCCGGCCATCATGAAGTCTTCTCTGGCCATGATTCCTCTCCACGGGATATGCCAGACAGACATTTTAGGCTTCTTGCTCCAGCAACATCCTCATCTATACATCACTCCATACAGAATAGCCCCAGCCCCCCCCCCTCCACTGCACATCCTTCCATATAGAATAGCCCCCCTACTGTACATCCCTACATATAGAATACCCCCTCCTTGCATCCCCCATATAGAATACCCCCTCCTTGCATCCCTACATATAGAATACCCCCTCCTTGCATCCCCCATATAGAATACCCCCTCCTTGCATCCCCCATATAGAATACCCCCTCCTTGCATCCCCCCTATAGAATACCCCTCCTTGCATCCCCCCCTATAGAATACCCCTTCTTGCATCCCCCCTATAGAATACCCCTCCTTGCATCCCCCCTATAGAATACCCCTCCTTGCATCCCCCCTATAGAATACCCCTCCTTGCATCCCCCGCTATAGAATACCCCCTCCTTGCATCCCCCCTATAGAATACCCCCTCCTTACATCCCCCCATATAGAATACCCCTCCTTTCATCCCCCTATAGAATACCCCCTTCTTACATCCCCCCATATAGAATACCCCCTCCTTGCATCCCCCATATAGAATACCCCCCCTGCATCCCCCCATATAGAATAGCCCCCCTGCATCCCACCCATATAGAATACCCCTCCTTGCATCCCCCCCTATAGAATACTACCCCTTCCTTGCATCCCCCCCTATAAAATACCCCCCCTGCATCCCCCCATATAGAATAGCCCCCGTGCATCCCACCCATATAGAATACCCCCCTGCATCCCACCCATATAGAATACCCCCCTGCATCCCACCCATATAGAATAGCCCCCTGCATCCCCCCATATAGAATACCCCCTCCTCCTTGCATCCCACCCATATAGAATAGAATACCCCCCCATCTTCCCATATAGAATACCCCCCCCCCCCCCCCCGTGCATCCCCCATATAGAGCCCCGGACAGCCCCCCCCCCCATGGCCACTAGTCAAAGAGTTAAAAAAAAACACATTCTCACCTTTCACCTCTCTCCCCAGCAGCTTCTTCTTCCCAGATCTTCGGTCCACAGCCCTTCACCCCGGTGCAGAGCGGCGGCAGTTCCTCTCCTCTTTCTGCTCCCAGGTCCTCAGCGGCACGTCAGGGAAGTGACGTCAGCCGCTGGGGACCTGGCAGAGGTGCCTGAAGACGTGCCTGCGCGCGGCACGTCTGCGGCCCCAGGCCGGCCCTGACACCTTCCAGCTGCCGGAGGGGGCTGAAGACCAGCCCCCCCTGCTCTCCGGCCCAGCCCGCTCCGGACTGGCAGTGCCGGGGGCCAAAGGCTTCCTGGCTCTGTCAGCCAGAGAGCGGCCGCTACAAGCTGTGAGCGTTCATCTGGAACGCTCACAGTTAAAGGGCCAGGGCACCGGCCCTCTGCAGAGGCTGAATGAATAGCGATGCGGCCGGCTGCGCTATTCTTGCAGCCACTGCTGAGGGCCGGTGCACATGGGGGCCAGGACCGGCGGCCCCCGGATTGGCAATACTGGCAGCCCAGCGGGCATTTGCCCGCTTTGCCAGATTACCAATCCGGGCCTGAGAGGAGCGCTCCGGTCCCCTCCCTCCTCCTCCGGTCGGTCTTACACCCTTTCAGTGCTGTGCTCTCCTGTAGTAAGCAGGAGAGCAGTGCTGTCCTCCTGCTATGTGCTCCTGTCAGGCAGAGCACATAGAGGGAAGAGTGCTGTGCTCCCCCAGCCCCCACTCCCCTGCATAGTGTCCCACACCTTACTGTAATGCAGCCCTGTATTTATTCCCACTGTGTGGGATACCACCTACAGGGGTGCTGTATCTAATCCCACTGTCCAGTGTGTGTGATACCACCTACAGGGGTGCTGTATCTAATCCCATTGTCCAGTGTGTGTGATACCATCTGCTATGATGCTGTATCTAATCCCATTGTCCAGTGTGTGCGATACCATCTGCTATGACAGTGTATCTAATCCCACCGTCCAGTTTGTGTGATACCATCTGCTATGATGCTGTATCTAATCCTACCGTCCAGTTTGTGTGATACTATCTGCTATGATGCTGTATCTAATCCCACCGTTCAGTGTGTGCAATACCAACTGCTATGGCGCTGGTCAGCAGCCAGTGGATGGAGGTACCCAGCAAGATGAGATAGGGAGGCCACGCCCACTTTCAGACAGGAGGAGACCACGCCCACTATCTCTCAGCCAGGAGAAAAATTCATTTATTATTCTGAGCCAAACAACTGGGGATATCTCAGCAACCGCACAAGATAGGAACACAGTTTAGGGCTCTTTTTAAAGGGTAACACATAGGCTTTTTATTTGAGAAATTTCATTTTTTGGCTACTGAAATTATGGTTACGCTTTAATTATTTAGAGTCCAGATCTGTACCGAGAGTGAAAAGTGACACAGCCATGCTGATTGGGTTGTGTGCTGAAAGACAGAAGAGGTTCACAAGAGTAGAGAGGAGGATGTCGAGAGAGTCCCAACCAAAGTAGTACTGTGCTCTGCCAGAACGTTAGAATAAGTAGAATACTTGAAAGTAGAGAGAATCATTGTGCCCATGTTTTGACTCCTTGATCTTTGCTACTACTCCTTGATCTTTAACTACTGCCCACCAGTATCGGGTGACCCATCCTAGAGGGTGACACAAGCCCCAGACCTTGTTATCTGGGATGAGCAGAGTGGTCAGAGTTCTCTGATTACATCCGCGCTGCGAGATAGAGTGCTTAGGCTTCTAGCAACTTTGCTCTATCCAGATCAGTTCCTTTACTTCTTGTGGATACTGTCCTGCACTGTGTTATGATGTCCACGGCATGGGCTGAGATGATCCCTGACTTGTCCTCTCTAGTAGTGACTTAACACTGCATAGTGGGTAATAAGGTTGCTTAAGGGAAAACTGTGTTTAGGTCTCGTGTATTCATTTGTTCTGCTCAACGTTTAGACCACAACCCTGGACTGGGGAACTGGCAGGAGCCAGGGCCCAACTTGACTGCTGTATGGAGGGTCCTTCCTCTACAAAATCCAAGGCAAGAAGACCTCACACTTCCTCTACCCATGTGACTTCCTTCCTACAGCATGTGTAAACTGTGCTGTGAGTGGGTGAGGAGTGAGTGTGTAAGATGTAAAGAGAAAAGTCATAGGTTAGAAGAAGAAAGAACTCTCATTGGCGTACAGATCCATGTGGTACATCAGAAAACATAAACTCTTTAGTACCTACAGCTGTGCAATTTCTGGACAGAAATACTTGTAACAGTGACATCTAGTGGTAAAACTTTGGTTTTTAAGTACAGACTTTTGCGAAGGGTGTGACCAATAGCAACACTCATGGTGGGACACCACAAATGCACAAAAAAACAAACAAATTGAGAAGATGCCACCTGCTCCCCCATGCCCCAACACACATTAATTATAAATCCTTAAAAAAGTGCCCACTCTTTGACTCCACATCTATAATGCCCACTCTGAGCTCCCAGATCTTAATAATGCCCCCTTTTCTCTCCTAAGGGCAAAGATCCAGTTTATAGTGACACTTCTAGGGTAAATTAATGGCCCGGGATGTGAATGGCGCCTATAGCTCTATAGCGGGACAGGCAGATCTTCTGGGACAGTAGAAATCCAGGACTGTCCTGCTTGATCCAGGGTGATTGGAAGGTTTGGGACACTTCCATAGCTTCTCATGACATTGCCGCTTTGTATTCGTGGTCCTGTCATGCTCTGCCTGGTCCTGGTAGCAGTGCCTGCACACACCACGTGTCACCATCTTGTTAAAGAAAGTTTACCGTACATCAAAATAATTATTTTCATAATGAGGTCAAACCTGATAACATAATATAAAATCCTTTTCAGAAACTCAGAAACAAGCTGGAAACTTTCCCCCTAATGGATTTTGGGTCCGTCCGACCCATAAGTAATTACAAGGGCCGTCTTATCTTTCTATTAAGACCACTGAAGACGGGATTGGAGGAGTGAGAAAAGGATTTACTTTTATCTGTGGTGACTACAGCGAGTCTGGGGAACGTACACTGCAAGCGTTATCACTGCCCGTGTATGAGCGCTCCTTATCCCACCGCCGCCATGTTTGTATCGGAGCAATGCAGGCTCTCTGCCAGGGTGAAGAGGTAGATTTTGCCGCTAACAAGTTCTAATAGACCTGTGAGAAAATAACAGATGTAAAATACCAGTATTATTTGTATATTTCTTGGTTTTAGTTTATTATTTTCAATATCTCTGCATGCTGTCCGGGAATGGAGACAATGCTCTGTGAGTTAATGGGAATCTCTCAAATGTGTAGAGAAATACTGGGGCTGATTTACCGATACAATCTAATTTACAGTGCAAATACACTAGTGCCACATTTAATATGTGTTTTAGGCACTTTTGAGCCTTGCAAAGATCAGGAACCCAATGGGACTTGAGTGTGTTTGGGTAGCAGAGGTAACTTAGACCTCTCTACCGTCCGTCTCTTTCTGAGTTTGGGGGGTAAGATGTACAAGGACCCCATGGCACTTCTAGGAACCACTAGTAGAAGCTTTCGGCTCAGATAGTAGGCAGAAAGCTCCCTAGCTAACAGGGAGGAAAAAGACTCAAGCACCATTGGGAAAGCCAGGAGCACAGGCTCGGTGTGCCCGTAAGCATCCCACTTGTAGTTACACACTGTGGTTTTCAGAAAAACCATCAACATTTCTAAATACACCTGCACAGTAACCCATTCAAGGCAGCCAGTATTAGGGAAAGCATGCAACTGACTGTACAAGTGCCATTAAGATTTCAGTAAAGGAGTTGTTACACCCCTCCCTCCTTGTCTGGTCCACCTGCACCTCACCATCATCAAGGGCCATCGTGCTAGACAGTAGTATTTGGGGTTGGTCCCAGGGGAACTACAGGTCCACACCACTCATGCAGCCCCCTCTAAAACTCTACAGCAGCCCCCAGGAGAGAGATTACAGGGGAGCACCAGAGAGTAGTTTGCTCCTGTGGAAGCCCTTGTGCCCATCTGAGACCATGACAAGTCAGTGAGTACGGCTGCGGTGCACCACAAGGCCCAGTCATCCTACAGGTAAAAGAACTACTCTCACTCTGCAGCCCTCAGTGCATCCCCTCACTCAGGAGCTCAGAGCTACACACAGAAGGGAGATAGAGCCCTAGCAAGCTTACAGCCTATACTACTACCACCATCATCCTCTACTCTCATTCTCTTCCACATCCCGACTTGTTGAACATCCTGTGTTATACTCCAGAGCTGCACTCACTAGTTTGCAGTTCTTCAAGCTAAGAATTCCTCCATATTTACAGCAACCAATGGACCATGACTGCAGTTTATATTTTACACCCTTTGATGAATCTCCCCCTGACTTTATTAGGTCTGTCAGAAAACAGACACCCTTTAAAGAACATTTTTGTACTGTGTGGTAGTTGCATAACATGACCTGTAGAGGTCACCATTAGAACAGATATCAATGGAGAGGTTCAGCCACCGGCAAATTCCAAAATGACCACTAAGGCGTTATGGATGTCACATGTAATAGTAAAGACTCTGGGGCCCTGGTGCCTGAGGGTGCCCTAGCATCTTTCTGCCATGTCAGGTATTATAAATAGCACGAGGTCTAGAAGTCCTAAAGCTGCTCTTTTTATTTTTATTGACGTAACAAAATGTGAATGTTTGTAGGGGAAACTAGGAGTTGGTCAGATTTAGAATTTGGCCCAGGAGGTACTTGTTCTGTAAAGTAATCCTTCAGACCTTGTCTTATGCCTAAAGCAGGACCCAAGGGGTGGAGCCTGACTTAGGGATTCTCTCATTGGTGATTCCTGTATCATGCCCCACCCCCTAGGATCCTGCAGGTATAACACTGAGCATCAATCATTTTTTGGAGTGTTCCTTTAAGTCTCCATCTTATATGGCGTTATAAGCATTCTGAGCTCAAGCTTCATCATGGATTGCAGTAATTGAGTCGGCGGATGAGATCCTGAAGTGCGTTGTGCTTTCTCAGATGATTGAATCCCATTCACATGCTCCATTTCTATTATTCATAAAGCGTGAACTTTGATCCTTCAGTAGAATTTGCATTATGATTCCGTGACGACGATTTCCATGAATGGCTAAAGGCGGAATATCCAGGCGGATTATTAATTACTTAATTTTAACAAATCATTTAAGGCTCAATTAGTCTCCGCTGCGGGAAGTGACTTGAGACGAACGGCCTGTCGAGGAAATGTCACTCACTCTCTACAGGGACTGTGGCGGCACTACACTATCTTCTTTATTCTTATATTAGTCTCCTAAGTTCCACTTTTAACAATGTTTTACAATTTAAATCTATGTTAAAAGTTCAAAAATTTGCAAATTTTCATTGTCATTGATTTCGAGTCATTTTTATGCCTTCTTCTCAGTTCATAGCTACATTCTACAACTTTGGCGGTTGCCATTGAAACAGTTCAGCTTCCCCTCCAGTGTCAGGCATGTGACCTAAAGCTTAGCTGTAATGTTACCTGTATTTGGTCACTGTGTGGTAGTATTATTTTAGCACCTTATGGTGGTATTATTTGTTCACTGTATGTTGGTATTATTTGTTCACTGTATGGTGGTATTATCTGTGCACTGTTTGTTTGTATTATTTGTTCACTATGTGGTGGTATTATTTTAGCACTGTGCCCTAAATGTAACAATGAGCCTGTAGACAAAGTGATCTGTTTGTTTTCCAACAGCAACCAATCACAGCTCTGAGACTGTATGTTGGTATTATTTGAGCACTGTGTGGTTGTAAGGTCTGTGTCCATACAAGCTTCAGCACTAGCCTCTGTCCGTGGCGTACGGTGGTGGATGCGCTTTTGACTTGATTTTACTGTATTGATCTTCTGACCTCTGGCTTTCCATTCTATGACTTTGCTCTTTCTTACTGACTAGGTACTGTATTTGCTATCTCTGTTTCTCACCTCTTAACGTCCGACTATTCCTTTTTGTGTTTGTGCGGTGTATGCTCAACCGGTCACTTGCTAGATGGTAACGTGTGACACCACTTCTGTGGTGAAAAAACCTGCAGTGTGAACAGAGTCATAGATGTGCGGCCAATTTTCCCCTTTTTTTCTGTTGAATGTGGGGTGTGTGGCTACCTCCTGTTGGCCTGCACTCCACCCATGTCCCAAAGGGTGCTATAAAAAGAGATCATTTGGCTCCTATCTGCCCAGTTGTAGGCTTATTCAGCGTAGGAGAGGCCATTGCTAGTGTGAAAATGCTAGAGTAGGGACCATGTCTCAAGGATGCCTTAACGTGGCGACATGGTACACTCTGATCAAATAGTTTGCTAAGATCCTCACTTTTTAATACCTACAGAGCAGGTGTTTACCGTGTGTACGCTGGGAGGAGTATATAGGGTGAGCCCCTGCACCTGTCGGTTGCTGTTGCACCTCCTGTTTTTTTGTCACCACTTCTGTGGTGGTCGGTCGAAATAAACCTTAGCCAGATGGTATACTGTCGTGACTCCAGTGCACAGGAGTTGGGCACACAGGTATGGTGGCACACCTGCTTTTAGTTTAGGGAGGCTGGCTATACCCTTTCTCCTGTCGTCGGTGACCTGTCGGGCTGTGAGGGTGTCACTTGGGTACTTATCACGGTGGTCCCGAGTGGAGTTATTACCCACCTGGACTATCGGTACCGCCACCCACAGAAAGGGGAGATGAGCCAAGGATGTCGTGTCTACTGTGTAGGTGCTGGAGTAATAACCTAGTCCTGTTAGCATTAATAGATCTTCTTTACTATAGGAATACTTTGTACGATAGTTGATAGTAGACTGTAAATCTGACAAGAAAAGAACTGCACTGAAGACCCTTTGTAGAGGAGAGCTGTGAGTAGTGGAGAGGAGTTTGTGCAGAGAGTTTAGAACAGCGGAGAAATGTTTGTACTGCAGGTTCAGAGTAGTAGAGAGGAGGATTTAGCAAGAGTCCCAACTCAGGGTAGAAGTGTGCTCTGCCGGAACGTTAGAAGAAGGAGAAGAAGTAGAATACTGTAGACTTCAGAATAAATGTTTACTTGTACCTGTGTTTTGACTTTTTGTCTTTGCACCACGTATTGCCCACCTAAAGGGAGACACAAGCCCCAGACCTTGTTACCTGGGTTGAGCAGAGTGGCTAAGGTTTCCTGGTGACACCTGCGCTGCGAGATAGAGTACGTAGGCTTTTAGCAACTTTTCTCTATCTGGATCAGTTCCTCTTGTTATCAGGATACTATCCTGCACTCTGATACTGGTTCTCGGCATGGGTTGGGGTTTTCTCCGACTTGTCCTCTCCCTTGGGTAGCTTAACACTGCATAATGTGTGGAGGTGCTGCTTTCAAGAAAAGGGTGTCTAAGTCTCCCATATAAGTCTGTTCTGCTTAACAACTAGACTAAGACTGCAGAGTGTAGCTCTGGAGTGGGGACCTGGCAAAGCCACTATAGGGACCGACTTGTCTTGCTTCCTCTCTGCTCAGAAATGTAGCTAAGACTAGGTGTAGGTGTATTCTTTCTCTCCCCATCTGTCGACTTCCTTTAGGTGATTTAATAATCCCTGTGAGTGGGGGAGAATAAAAGCATAGAAGAAAGGACCTCAGAGATAGGTAGAAAGAAAGAGAAGGTCCTCATTGTTGTACAGATCACAATAAACAATAACCCTTTGGTTACCTGCAGCTGTGCAAAACATAAGTACAGTTACATATAATAGTGACATCTTGTGGCAAAACTTAGGTACTGCTTCTTCACCACAGTTTACTTAGAGTACTGACTTTTGCGAAGGGTTTAACCATAAGCAACACTTGTGGTGGGACACCACATTTGTCTTGTTTGGTCTTTTTGTGCTCTGTAACATGGGGAGGGACTGTCGCCCAGTTGTTGCTGACTGCCTAGGGTCAGACCGGCAAGTAGGTAGGAACAGTTCTGGGGGGCCTAGCTCTAGGGCTCACTGTTTGTCTTCCATCCTGATATCTCTGGGCTTATAGTCCTGACCATGGTGTTGGTATTATTGCAACACTATGGGTTGGTATTATTGGAGCAGTGTATGTGCAATGCCCTGGCCCCTAGGGGCCACTCCGCAGTGTAGATGGTGCTAACAGGCAGGAACCGGGGCAGCTGTAGGGTATAGGGTTGTCACGGTGAAGGCACAAGGGTGATACAGCTGGAAACCGGGCTCCTGACCATGCGGGGATACTGGGCATGTGATTTCTCGTTGTCCTTAGTCAGGGCACCAATTATCACACCAATGCCAAGGTTCAGAAACAACGGTAGTTGTATATTTATTGTAACGGTGGTAACTAGTAGCAACAGTCTCTCCGAATGCAACCAGGTATAAGGCAGACTTGAATAAAGCAGAGTAATGGGTGATGCTGCAATAGGCTGTAAGAGTAGCGCGCTGAATGATGGAAGTAGTAGTGAAACTGAGGATGAGATGCTGGGCGGAATGAGACTTGAATGAAATACTTGCTGTTGATGATTAGAGAAGATGATAAGAACGACTGAAGAATCGACACCCAGATGAGAATCTTGAGACTTGAGACAGGAACACAGCCAGTAGACTGGAGCAGCAGAGCACACGCAGGCCTCTCTCTCTTAGCAAGGAGAGAGAGAACAGACACAGAACTTGTCCCCTGAAGGTGGAGAACAAGACTGAGGTAGAACAGGAAGTCACATGGTAACCCCAGCCAAAGCTCGATGACCATTGGGCGTTCCATGGCAACAGGGCACAGTCACGTGACATCCAGCCATTGCATCATCACACCATTAGGCATATACAGAGAAATATACATGAGAAGTATCATACTTGAACACTGGGAGGCGACATAATACCTTTAGGCACTGATACCTGAATATACATCCAAGAAATGAATGGAATAGCAGACCTGAACATTGCAGGGGGGTGACACAATACACGCAGTTTGCAGTGGACCATAGCTTTCCAGAACAGAACCGGTCATAGTAAAAGTGTGAGGATAAGAGGGCTGTTCTGGGACACTTCATATGTTGTTATATTTGGGCACAGTATGGTGGTATTATTTGAACAGTGTATTATAACATTATTTGGTCACAGTAGCTTGGTATTATTTGGGTCATGTTTATTGATACTATTTGAGCTCTGTATGTTATTATTTGGGCATAGTATGGTGATACTGTTTAGGCACTGTATAGTAGTATTATTTAAAGGAAACCAATCAGCATATGGTTCCAAGCTGCACACTAAAGATCTACTGTGCAGCTCCCCGAGCATACTAGCTGCATCTGCAGTGGTACCTTTACACCGGGCAAAAATGTGTCTTATTCCAGCGCCCAAGGCCACGAGAGGAGCAGCAACTAGTCATCTCGGCTAGGGTTGATTGACAGGCAGAGAGGCCTCTAACAGGACTCTCTGCCTGTCAATCATCCCTGCAGAGCACGCTGATAGGCAGAGAGATGTAACCAGGAATGTCCCTGTCCAGATGACTAGTTGCCAACCCTCTCCCGGCCTTGCGCACCAGAATAAAACACCTTTTCGCCAATGTAAAGATATGGCTTCAGGCGTGGCTCGGGGAACTGTACAGTAGATCTTTAGTGTGCAGCTGGGAACCAAATCAGCACAATCGTATGTATGTATGCACTGTATGTTGGTATTATTTGTGCACAGTGTGGTGGTATCATTTCAGCCTCCCTGGAAGTATTAGGGGCGGCCGTATTGGTTCTTACCTAGTTTTTCCAGTAGTAATTAAATAGAATCTGCAACCAGAGAACGAGTCAAGGATTTGTATTTGCCGGTCGCTGTTCGGCGGAAGATGTTTTTTTTAATAATTGATGCTTTTTTTTGCTTTATTACATTCGGTATAATTTCCAGTGAGGAGTGTTATATTGCTGATCTGTCACACACCCACCTCCACATTAATAAGCTCATCCCGGGTGCCCCAGCGCTCTTTAATGTCTGTCGGAGTGCTGGGTACGAAGCTCTACCGTCCGCCGCTCGCTCCTCATTACATGCTTAATTACCGCCATGGTTAATGTTACAGCCAGTCTTCGGGGAGTTAATCTCCTTTTAAATAAGGAGCCGCTTGTCAAATGCAAATATTTCACAATTTTATTATTACTTATACACTATATCAGCAAATTGCTTTTTATACCTTTAGTAGAAGTGTGGATTTAATCAGATGTATGGTCGCAGACAGCCATTTTACTGCTGACATGTATATTTAGCTATTAGGTGCCTCCACATCCTCAAACAGGATTGGGAAACCACGACCACATTCTCCCAGGTACTGCGCCATTTCTGTTCTAGTACTGCAACAAGGGAAGAGAACTTGGGTGCAATAATGCAGATAACCAGGGGACTGCTAGGGTGGTGGTGGTGTGTGTTTTTTTTTAAACTCCTGAATGTTTTACTGTTGTACAATTTTGCCACCTTTCCTTGAATAATACTTACCCTCCCTTTACTAGTGTCATTGCTGACATTGCTGATCTGTGGCTTTAAAGGGGTTGTTGACCCAAAAATATTTTCTTACAAATCAACTGGTGCCAGAGATTTGTAACTTACTTCTATAAAAAAAACTCAAGTCTTCCAGTACTTATTAGCTACTGTATGTCCTGCAGGAAGTGGTGTATTCTTTGCAGTCTTGACAGCAGGAGAAGTTTTTGGGGGGGATTTTAAACTGCTCTGGACAGTTCCTGACATGGACAGGGGTGGCAGCAGAGAGCACTGTGTCAGACTGGAAAGAACATACAGCAGCTAAGGCTTAAAGCGTAACTGTCATTTCAGGGCCATTTTTTTGAAAATATTAAATATCAACAGTTCAAGCGATTTTAAGAAACTTTGTAATAGGTTTTATAAACCAAAAGAGTTTCCTTCTGTGCTGAAAAAGCAATCTCCCAGCCTCCCCCCTCACTCAGAAGCAGCAGAATTTCTGTGTCCATTATGTGGCTATGGAGAGGGGAGGGGCTGTTAGGAGTGACTGAGCACGGAGCAGTCCTGCAAAGCACAACATCCTGCAATCTTCTCTCAGTAAGTTCATAGATAAGCACTGACCTTTCCTACCCCAGAATCCTGCAGTTTAGGTGTCCAGAGAGTCTACAAACAACTGACCTTCATGTCACCTCTTCCTGCTCCCTCATCTCCCTCAGCCCCTCCCCCCCTCATAGGCTTACAATGGAGAGAGCAGAGCGCGTCTTCACTGGCTTCTCTGTAATGAAGACGTGTTTGTCTGATAATGCACAGATAAGAAGTCAGGGGGGGAGGCTGGGAGATTGCTTCTTGAGTACAGAAAGAGGCTTTTTTGGCTGATAAAACCTATTACAGAGTTTCTTAAAACTGCTTATACTACTGATTTCTGCAATAAAAAAAATATGACAGTTACGCTTTAAGGTTTTTATTTTAGTAGAAGTAAATTACACTTTCTGGGACCAGTTGATTCGAAAGAAAACTGGTAAACAACCCCTTTAAATTCAGTGGCATTGTGTATTGGAGACTGCAGTAGTCTAGTTGTTAGCCAAAAAAAGTTTTTCATGTATATGCAAGCTAAAGATAGTAGTCAGATCACTCTGTGCCCCCATATAGTAAACATGCCTCCTCTGTGTACACATATAGTATAGGGCTATAGGCCCTCATATATTATTAGGCTCCCTCTCTGCCCCCATATATTATTAGGTCTCCTCTCTGCCCCCAATAGATTATAGACTCCTTTGTACCTCCTTATAGTAAAGGCCCCCTCTATGTCCCCATATAATGTAAGCCCTCTCAGTACCTTCATATAGTATAGGTCCTCTCTTTGTACTGGAATAACATAGGGCCCCTCTGTGCAATCATATAGTAGCGAGACCTCGCTGTTCCACATACAGTAGTTAGATGCCTCTTTGCTGCCCATATAGTAGTTATGACCTCTCTATGCATCCATATGATAGGCTACCCCTCCTGTATTTAGCCACTCCTTGGTTGTTTGGTTAAACAACTGCCCAGTATGTAGCATCCTCCCTTTAGGTCAGGCATGTCCAAAGTCCGGCCCGCGGGCCATTTGCGGCCCGCGTTCCGAACTTTTACGGCCCCCCAGGTGTCCGGCAGCAACAGATGCCTTGTGCCACGCCACTCTAGTGCACAGAAAAGGAAAGCCGAAATCTCGCGATGTCCGAGATTTCGGCTTTTCTTTCCCGTGCACAAGAGCAGTGTTTTTCAACCAGTGTGCCGCCGGCGCTGTCCCCCTCACCTACTGGCCCGGACGTGCTCCTCCAATCAGGGGAGACCAGGAGCGTGGTGCGCCACGCACCCGGTCTCCCCTGATTGGAGGAGCACGTCCGGGCCAGTAGGTGAGGGGGACGGCGCCCGCGGCGAGCATCTCAAGGAAGGTGAGCAGGGATGGGGGAGAAACAGGAGAGAAGCAGGGGGGAGAGAAACATGGGGATGGGGGAGAAGCAGGGGGGGAGAGAAACATGGGGATGGGGGATAAGCAGGGGGGAGAGAAACATGAGGATGGGGGAGAAGCAGGGGGGAGAGAAACATGAGGATGGGGGAGAAACGGGGGAGAGAAACAGGGGGATGGGGGAGAAACAGGGGGGAGAGAAACATGGGGATGGGGGAGAAGCAGGGGGGAGAGAAACATGAGGATGGGGGATAAGCAGGGGGGAGAGAAACATGAGGATGGGGGAGAAGCAGGGGGGAGAGAAACATGAGGATGGGGGAGAAGCAGGGGGAGAGAAACATGAGGATGGGGGAGAAACGGGGGAGAGAAACAGGGGGATGGGGGAGAAACAGGGGGGAGAAAAACATGGGGATGGGGGAGAAGCAGGGGGGAGAGGAACATGGGGATGGGGAGAAGCAGGGGGGAGAGAAACATGGGGATGGGGGAGAAGCAGGGGGGGAGAGAAACATGAGGATGGGGGAGAAAAACATGGGGATGGGGGAGAAGCAGGGGGGAGAGAAACATGGGGATGGGGGAGAAGCAGGGGGGAGAGAAACATGGGGATGGGGGAGAAGCAGGGGGGAGAGAAACATGGGGATGGGGGAGAAGCAGGGGGGAGAGAAACATGAGGATGGGGAAGAAGCAGGGGGGAGAGAAACATGGGGATGGGGGAGAAGCAGGGGGGAGAGAAACATGGGGATGGGGGAGAAGCAGGGGGGAGAGAAACATGGGGATGGGGGAGAAGCAGGGGGGAGAGAAACATGGGGATGGGGAGAAACGGGAGAGAAGCAGGGGGGAGAAAAACATGGGGATGGGGGAGAGAAACAGGGATATCCCTTTTGTGTTTATCGAAACAGGCCCAGGTTTCACACGGAGTGAGTATAAATACATTTAGAATCTATATTATTAACTATATGTATAATATGTACTGTTTTAGTGTCAATTTGTGCCATTTTGGTTGGTGGTGTGCCCCGGGATTTTTTAAGTATAAAAAGTATGCCGTTTTCAATAAACTAAAAAAAAAGTTTATTTGCATTCATTTTAATGGTCCAAAGAATGTCAAGGAAAATGGTCGGCCCTCGCACATGTTCACTTCATCAAATTTGGCACTCTTCGAAAAAAGTTTGGACATGCCTGCTTTAGGTAGTCCCCCCCGATAGTTAGGTCCCTCTACAGTAAATTGCATCCTTCATGTTGGTAATGACCCTGTAGTAAGACCACCCCCTTTTAGGTAACCCTTCCCCATGTAGGTAATCCCACTGTAGTGAACCCCTCTTGTAGGTAATCTCACTGTAGTAAGCCTCCTCCCCTGTAGGTAATCCTACTGTAGTAAGACCCCTCCCCTGTATATAATATTAATGTAGTAATCCCCCTTCCACCTGTAGGTATTCCCCCTGTAGTAAGACCCCCTCCCGCCTGTAGGTAATCCCACTGTAGAAAAGTCTTCTCCCCTATGGGTAATCCTACTGTAGTAACTCTGGCACAGTCACTTGGCATTTAATCAGGTTCCCAACACTATGAGTAAATGAGTGATATCACTCTTGCATTGGGGAGCTGGGGGAGAGAGTGCCGGAGGCAGAATGCTGCCAAAGGCCATAAGAGTAACTGGCAGAGCGGGGAGCCAATGACTGATTTCTCTGTCAGTCAAGGCGCTGTATCATTTAACTGTGAGCACTCATTATGATCCTTACAGTTAAAGTGTTAGAACAGCTCTTGCAGTGCCGGTCACCAGCCCTCTGCAGTTGCTGAGTGAATAGCCTGGCAGCTGGATGTGCTATTCATTCCGCCTCTGCAGAGGGCTGGTGAAAATGTCCTGCAGGACAGGCGGCAAACTGATTGGTAATCGGCGTCGATATAGGATACTGTGTGTTACCTGCCAAACTACCCTAGCCCACATGGAATAATATTAATGACCCCAGAGCCACCTTAATCCACCAGCAAGTATTATTATATTTAAGTATAGTGATAAGTGAACTTGCCAAAGTGAAGTCTGGAAGTCCGCTCATCACTATTTAAAGTGTACCTGTCGTTATAACTTTCAATATCTAAATGAACAGTAAATGTAATATATATAGTTTGCCATATACATTCATTTTTTTTGTTGTTGTTATCATGCTGTAAAACAAAGCTGTACTTACCAGAAATCCAGGTCCAGTCTCCTGAAGGCAGATTTTCTGACTTGTGCTGGTTGAAAAAAAGAGACGTAACACAGGAATTCCGCCCAGTACAGAGAGTCACGGCTGAATGTGTTCATTGGTCACATGACTGCCTTCTCTATGTAAGCGCTCAGATGGCCTGGGATACTCAGGACTTCCTGTTTTCTGAGAAAAAAAAGAGTCAGAAAACAGGAAGTGCTGTGTTCTCCATGATAACTAAAAAAAAGAAAAATTATGTAAATTGCAAACTTGTTTTATATCACATCTACTTTTGGTTTAGATTTTTAAGGTTATAACGACAGGGACACTTTAAGCATTAAGTATTTATCAAAGGGTTATGGTGGGAAATTTTAAGTAACACTCACCTTAGCAATTCCATACTCACACTTCATGGACCTCATGAAGAGGTCAAAGATTGGCGGGGGACCTAGGAACTGTGGGAGTGTTGGGGAATCAGTTAATACTTTTGACATTTTGTACCATTTTGTGCATTATTTTTTTTAGAAAAGATGAAGTGAATAAACAACCCCTTTAGGATCTAAATTAAATGGTTAGACGTAGTTGGGCACAGCCGAATGTTCATGTGTTCCCTATAGGGAGGGGAGGTAGTAAACAGCCAGACAGATCTGGCGCCAGCTTATCCCACAGAGAACAATAGGGTTGGGGAATGGAAAACCATCATGCCTGATTCTTTTCTCAACAATATAATTTGTTGGTGGAGAGTCCGGAGGTGACCATACACCTTTTTGGCTGACTTTAGTATAAGATGTATGGACCTCCTCATCCTCATGATTTATACACAATTATAGATTTTCGGGAATCCACAGAATTTGCTAAATCTTTCCCTCAGGGTAATATATAAAAAATTGTATGTTGTAATTGATATCACTTTACATCCATCTCCCCCATTGTGTTTGTACGGTTGAGTTGCTGGGTGAATCTCAGGGGAGCCGCAGCCCTGGGCACTTACAACGTTTTAAGACGAAATTGACGTTTTTACTAAAATGTGGAGTTTCTCGCCCCTGGCCGAGCTGAATATCCAATTTCGGAATGTTAATTCAATTAAGTCTGTCTTCAACGTTCTTTGCTGGAGATTCTGAGCAGGAATAATGTCGCCCTGTCTTACTCTGCTTTAATTTATTTATTTTTTTCCTTGAAAAATAGAGAATTATCCACTTAGCTGCGAGCGAAGCCATCACTTATGTGTATAATGTGAGCACTTAGCGCAGAATCGAAGGGACGTAAATACATTCTGATTTACAGTCTCATTACTCTCATTAATTAAACATCTAAATGATGTTTCTGGAGGTCAAGATATCCTCCACACAAGGCCTGGCCCAAGGCCCTGCCAGGCAGGCCTTGGCATGTTCAGTGTCTCAGCTTGTCCATTTAAGATTAGCCATGATGTCCTTAAAGGGGCAGGGGGGGGCTTTTTTCCGATCTGGCCGGGGAGGAGGTGGCTGAGGGCAACGACGTCCACTCACCTCCCCGGTTCCAGCGGCGGGTCCCGTATCGCGGCGCTCCGGTCCCCACTGCCCGGCCACTTCCTGGTCTCTGACGTGGGCTCAAGACGTGACGTTTCAAGTCCGCTCAGCCAGTCAGTGACGGAGGTGGGATCCGGTTGGACTGAGCACTACTCAATGCAGCTGATAAGGTGAATTTTACCCCTCTCCTTTGATTGCCAGGGCAGTAAATCAGTTTAAACGCCAATTTAAACATTGGAATGCCTGGGGTTGCCCCATTTTTGGAGTGGTCACTCTAAAATAGTCCTACCAACATTACTTATCTCCTTGCCCAAGACTGCAAGGATATTATTATTAAGGGAGAAGTTCAGCCGGGAAATAAAGAATCATCACGGGTAGGGGATGGGGGGAAATAAAAAAGAAGTTATAGTCACCTATCCTGGTGCCCGTGCAGAGCCGCTTCCCTCTCCTGGACCCAGCCGGCTGTCTTCTGAGCTCCCCGTTGGCTACGCGACAACCTGGCTGATGGATGCCCCGCTCAGCCCACACAGTCACTGGGGCAAGATACCACTGCAGTCAGAGTGGGCTAAATCAGTCTGTGATGTAGATCCCAGGTCGTGACCCACCTGGAACCGGGGAGATGATCACAGATGGCGGGGTCCAGGAGCACCATGATGCGGCGAAGCATGGCCACTGGGAGCCCCCCCATCCCTGCCCATCGGACTTCTCCTTTAAGCCATTCACTGCCCTAGACAATTAGAGATGTTTGCATCGATGCCTTCATAACCTTGGCCCACAAGGATATTACAAGTTACAAGGGGCTATTGTAATCAACTCTTCACTGTCCTAGTGTCGTGTCCCACCAAGAGTGTTTTGTGTCTCTCCTTTGCACCTCTCAAAAAAGCTTCTTACTACAAGTTAAGTGGTGATGAAGTGCACCCTAAGGTTTCAACACTAGATGTCAGTATTTTTTCTTTGTATGTTCCTATGTATTGCACAGCTGAAGTTAAAATGTGCTTTTGCTGACCTAAAAGAGATGCTCTTTACTTCTCAGCCTAGCATCTTTCTTTCTTTTGCTCACATTCCTTTCCACCACTCACAGGGTAGATAACACATCCCCTGTAGGAAGTAGTTACTTGGTGGGAGGAAGTGTAGCTTCAGTCTCAGTCTTATCCAGATTCTCAGAGAGGACAGACACAAACAAGACAGTACCTGCTGTAGCCAAGCCAGGACTAGGCTTTTGCCAGGACCCTTGTCTGGGACCAAAGTTCAGTCTAGTCTGGTCTAGTCTACTTAGTGAGTGTGTATGCAGATGCAGCTAGAGAAACCAGTTCTTTCAGTAATTCTACTATATCTACTATGCAGTGCTAAACACTACAAAGGGACAAGAGTCAAAGAACATCCTATTACTCCATTACTCCCTTCAATGTCCTGTTACCAATGAACTACCAAATTATCATCAAAACCTCAATTCACTCGCCTAGACAAAAAGAATGTTGTCATGAATCCCTTTACCACCCTATCCCACCTTCTATATTCTGCATTTTCGGTCTTGCATTTTCTTTCTTAAACAGGACAATAGAAGAAACAGGACAGAAGACCTTGGACTAAATTCTCTCTCTCTCTCTCTCTCTCTCTCTCTCTCTCTCTCTCTCTCTCTCTCTCTATATATATATATATATATATATATATATATGACCAATTTTAGCCACAAAGTAAAAATGACAATGAAAACAAGATGGAAGTTACAGTTATGCAGGTAGAAGCGGGTCCACGTGCCATTTCTGCAGAGGGGCTCTCACAATGACGGGTTATTTGCCCTCATAGTCCCACTTATATGTAATTTATTCTTCCCACCATTAAGCAGCTTCTATTCTGGATAATCAGTTTTTTTTTTTTATTGCACAAAATAATTTTTTTAAAGTGACAGCAGAAATAAAGTGAAGGAATTTTATCTTTTTTAATACTGTAAATTTATACGTAAGTAAAATGGTACCTGGCATCTTGTTACTATAGCAACCACCCTGCGGCTTCGCGAGCGGGAGGGAATGTGAAAATAATACATCAGTTCTTTCCCAGATTCCTGACTCCACTTCATGACATTGTTAAGGGAAAATATACAGTATATCTGTCCCAGGTCCCAGGTAATAGGCAGAGAGTTTCCAGGATCTGCGGTAGTAACCCATAAATATTTCACAGGAGGCATCACAGTCACCAAATATAACAATGATTTATAATTTCTTCTACGTTATTGTGTCGTATGTACAAGGAACCTGATGCTGGCACACTGTGATCACACCACCGCCACTAGACGTAACCAAGTAATGAGGAATAATAACTGGTCTATACAGCCAACAGTGCGTCATCATTACTGCTTTCCATAGATACACCTGCTGTTTTATACCTATTTATTGTTACAGATTTGTATAGTTTACATATGTGATTAATGAATGATATAAATACACAATAAAGTCTCCTACATGAGCAGTATTATAGTAGTTATATTCTTGTATATAGGAGCAGTATTATAGTAGTTATATACTTGTATATAGGGGGCAGTATTATAGTAGTTATATTCTTGTATATAGGGAGCAGTATTATAGTAGTTATATTCTTGTACATAGGAGCAGTATTATAGTAGTTATATTCTTGTATATAGGAGCAGTATTATAGTAGTTATATTCTTGTACATAGGAGCAGTATTATAGTAGTTATATTCTTGTATATAGGAGCAGTATTATAGTAGTTATATTCTTGTATATAGGAACAGTATTATAGTAGTTATATTCTTGTATATAGGAGCAGTATTATAGTAGTTATATTCTTGTATATAGGAGCAGTATTATAGTAGTTATATCCTTGTATATAGGGGGCAGTATTATAGTAGTTATATTCTTGTATATAGGAGCAGTATTATAGTAGGTTTGAACTATGAGGGCTTTGAAGCTGATCTCTTCAAAGCCATCAGAAAAATCAACTTACATAAATATTTCAGTATCCATAATTCACCATCCACCAATTCTGACTTACCAAACCCACAATATCATATTGGTCCACTTGGGTTCTTTGGACCCGAAGAATTAACTTCTCGAGATCTGTTAGGTATACATATGCTGGCTAATCTTGACCAGGAATCCACTGCTGTATGTCCTACAGTCCAGGCCACTGAAGGTTTTAGAGGAGGCAAACCATCTACCTTCTCACCCCAAATTCCTCCTGGAGGAGCCATTGATATATTTTACAAATCTGTATTACGTGATGCTAAAGCACTGATATACCCTAAGCCACCGACCAACTTGAGCCACACCGAGCTGTGGGCAATGAACTGGTTAAAGAGACACCCAGATCTGAAGATCGTACGGGCAGATAAAGGTGGCTCCACTGTCGTTATGCTAAAGAGTTACTACATAGAAGAGGCCCATCGTCAGTTGGATGACAATACCACATATGTCAAGATCGATAAGGACCCCACAACAAGGATCAGCGATTACGAGGTTACGATGACTATTGTACGGCGCGGTGGCTAATAAAGCCCTGGATCGGAAGATTGCTGAGAAGCTCATTCCCGATTCCCCTCGTACCCCCAAGTGGTATCTTTTACCAAAGATCCACAAGTCGCTGAGCCGGCCGCCAGGCTGTCCCATCGTTTCGGCGGTCGGCTCAGTGACAGAGGGTTTATCTCAATACCTGAATTGGGCACTAAGGCCGTTATCGCCCACCTTCACAACTTACCTGAAGGACACGAATTACTTCCTTTTAGTCCTTGACACAATCACCTGGCAACCCGGTTACTCTTTGGCATCCATCGATGTGGAGAGCCTCTACACCCGCATCCCACATGATGCAGGTGTGGAGGCTATTGACCACATCCTTGGTCGTACTGGTCAGTCATCTAACTACAGGTCCTTTATTAAGGAAGCCCTCCTTTTTGTTCTAAATAACAACTATTTCACCTTTGAGGGAGATTGGTACCATCAGGAGACCGGCACTGCAATGGGCACGCCGGTCTCCTGTACGTATGCCAATCTCTTTCTGGCATGGGTTGAACAGGATTTAGTTTTTTTCTGTTAACAATCCATTCATTCAGTACATTGTATCATTTTACAGAAATGTGGACGACATATTTATTGTCTGGAATAGCACATCCGATATGTTCAACCAATTTGTGGCGTACCTCAATTCTCAAAACACAGTTAATATGTTTTTCACATGCATGTTCGGAGGCGACACTCTAGAATTTCTAGATGTCAAGGTAGAAGTCAAAAACAACTCCATCATGACATCTCTATTCCGCAAGAAAACCGCATCCAACGCACTATTACACTACTCCAGTTCACATCCTCCCTTAGTTAAAAAATCTATTCCCTATAGCCAAATGGTTAGACTCAGACGTATTAACAACACTGACGAATCATTTCATACACAGGCTCAGGAGCTACGTAATCGTCTAGTAGCTAGAGGTTACCCCCTCAACATTGTAGACGAAGCTTACACTAGCGCCTCTAACACGAGCAGGACTGCTCTTCGTAAGCCCAAGTACAGCAATACACATGGCAACGAAAACGAGTCAGAGGAGGTTCATTTTTTCTCTCCAGAATTCCCCCATGAATAAGACCTTGAAGAGTATCATTAGAAAACATTGGTATATACTTGAACAAGATGAGGACATAAAAGACGCAACCCTGTGTAAACCCCTATTTACATTTAAGAAGAACACCACTATAGGGGACACACTAGCCTCCAATAAGACAGAACGCTCTAAATCTTGGCTCACACGCTCTCTTCCCGCCGGCAATAAATGTTGTGGCCAGCACCACTATTGCTCTCAGCTTATTACAGCAGCCTATATCATCTTGGGAGGGGTCAAGTGTTTTATCAGACAGTTTATCACATGTAAGACTACCCATGTGGTATACGCCATTGTATGCCCTTGCCACCGCTATTACGTAGGGCAAACAAAAAGAGCTCTATGGATAAGGTTTAAAGAACACCTGTATTCATTACGCTCTGGGAAAGGCGTTCCTCGCCTTATCAACCACGTTCAGACAGCTCATAGCAATGAGGCTAGATGCCTCAGAGTAATAGGCCTCGAAAGGGTTAACCCCCCAGGTAGCGGTGGGGACTGGCTTAAAACATTATTAAAATGTGAGGCAAAATGGATCATCAGACTAGATGCCACTGGTGTATCTGGTCTGAATGTAAGGACAGATTTGAATGCTCTTCTGTTTTGATTGTTACATCGGATTGCCTTTAATGTATTTTTTGTATTCACTTTTCTACTCACATTAATTGCACACCTTTTTTAAGCACACCCCTACCGGTGTGATGTGTACCAGACCTGACGAAGCGCGTGACCGCGTGAAAACGTTTGTCTGACAAGCACCTGCTCCTCCACCTTCCCCCTTCCCTGCCGTGTTCATTCCTGGATCAATAAAGCATTCTACGGCATATCTTGTGGTGAGTGACCGCATCTATTCTTCTTTACATTGATTATAGTAGGTATATTCTTGTATATAGGAGCAGTATTATAGTAGTTATATTCTTGTACATAGGAGCAGTATTATAGTAGTTATATTCTTGTATATAGCAGCAGTATTATAGTAGTTATATTCTTGTATATAGGAGCAGTATTATAGTAGTTATATTCTTGTATATAGGAGCAGTATTATAATAGTTATATTCTTGTATATAGGAGCAGTATTATAGTAGTTATAGTCTTGTATATAGGGAGCAGTATTATAGTAGTTATATTCTTGTATATAGGAGCAGTATTATAGTAGTTATATTCTTGTATATAGGAGCAGTATTATAGTAGTTATATTCTTGTACATAGGAGCAGTATTATAGTAGTTATATTCTTGTATATAGGAGCAGTATTATAGTAGTTATATTCTTGTACATAGGAGCAGTATTATAGTAGTTATATTCTTGTATATAGGAGCAGTATTATAGTAGTTATATTCTTGTACATAGGAGCAGTATTATAGTAGTTATATTCTTGTATATAGGGGCAGTATTATTTTAGTTATATTCTTGTATATAGGAGCAGTATTATGGTAGTTATATTCTTGTATATAGGAGGCATTATTATAGTAGTTATATTCGTGTATATAGGAGGCAGTTGCTCACAGCCAGACGAAGCGCCGAGTAGGCGAGAAACAATTGTAGCTGTAAGGAGCACACCTGCGTAACACCTTCCCCCTCCCAGCTCTAGCCTCTGGTGTATGGATCAATAAACCCTCCTTTCTGCTGACCGGTGAGTGCGGATTCCTTTCTCTCCATTGCACATTATAGTAGTTGTATTTTTGTATAAAGGGGGCAGTATTATAGTAGTTATGCAATACAAAAGAAAAACGAATTTCCAGCACTCACCGATCCATGAAGCAGGGGCATGAGAAACGGGGAGAGGTATACAGGGGGTGCAGACTGCGCTGCATGGACCGGTGAGTGCTGGAAATTCTTTTTTCTTTTGTATTGCATTGGATGGACTTGACTCGTTTGCTAACACCCTGGTATCTTGCTGGACACCTTTATATGCAGAGCATTTTCTGAGTTCCTTTGTGTCTTTTCATCCTCCATACCAAGGACTATTTTCTAGCGGTGCGGGTGATCTGTATCTACAAGCAGTCATTATAGTAGTTATATTTTTGTACATAGGAGCAGTATTTGGCTACGTTCGTACTATGTTACAGACTGGCCGTTCCGTGACCCATCCGTCTCACGAAATGGCCGGTCTCTGAAAAGATCATCCCGGCTGGTACTATAGTACCGGCTGGATGATCTTTTCGGCCGCAGGGTTCTGATGAGGGTGCCTGCATCAGAACTCCCCACTGCACACTATGGAGCGATCACTCAATAGCGGCCACAAAAAACTTACATGTCAGTTGTTTGCGGCGCCGCTGGAGATTCTGGACGGAGCGTATATAATGTGTTTATACGCTCCAGTCGGGATCCCTTAGATGGAGAGGTAACGCATATTTTCGTAATAATTTTACAAAAATATATGTTGCGTGAACAGCCTTATAGTATACTCTTGTATATAGGGGGCAGAATTATAGTGGTTATATTCTTTTATATAGGAGCAGTATTATAGTAGTTATATTCTTGTATATAGGAGCAGTATTATAGTAGTTATATGCACAAGCCAAAAAGACAGAAATGGCTGCACATCGATGTGCAGCCATTTCTGTCTTTTTGGCTTGTGCATATTTTATGTATTCTGTCCCTTTTTTCATTGTGGCTAGCACTCGTGCTTTGTAAGACCCATGTAATCCAAATTAGCAGGAAGCACCTGTGTACATAAGGGGAGGATCTCCTGGTATTCTCCCATTCTACCTGCAGAGGAATGGAGAGAGGTAAGAGCTTTTTCACACTTGTGTTGCTTGGCGTCCACTTTTTCCGCCGGTGGCGCCTGCGGGGTCTGGGGGGGCCCTTTAGGGTCTGGTCCTGTGACGATGGGGTTGCAGGGCCATTCCGTGGCCCCCCTTCTCTGTTTGCGCACGCTTTGCCGGGATTGTGGTCGGTGACCGGCACAGTGATGTTTTTTGGTTAGGGACTCATGTGTATCAGAAGACCTGCACGTGGTACATGAGGCAATATGGTTTGGCCAAATTATATACTAACTTCTGATGTTGGTTTTAAATGTAGCTGAATAAGCTTTCGTGTCAGCCATGGGTGCGATGTGCAGCCATTTCTGTCTTTTTGGCTTGTGCATATTTTATGTATTCTGTCCCTTTTTTCATTGTGGCTAGCACTCGTGCTTTGTAAGACCCATGTAATCCAAATTAGCAGGAAGCACCTGTGTACATAAGGGGAGGATCTCCTGGTATTCTCCCATTCTACCTGCAGAGGAATGAAGAGAGGTAAGAGCTTTTTCACACTTGTGTTGCTTGGCGTCCACTTTTTCCGCCGGTGGCGCCTGCGGGGTCTGGGGGGGCCCTTTAGGGTCTGGTCCTGTGACGATGGGGTTGCAGGGCCATTCCGTGGCCCCCCTTCTCTGTTTGCGCACGCTTTGCCGGGATTGTGGTCTGTGACCGGCACAGTGATGTTTTTTGGTTAGGGACTCATGTGTATCAGAAGACCTGCACGTGGTACATGAGGCAATATGGTTTGGCCAAATTATATACTAACTTCTGATGTTGGTTTTAAATGTAGCTGAATAAGCTTTTGTGTCAGCCATGGGTGCGATGTGCAGCCATTTCTGTCTTTTTGGCTTGTGCATATTTTATGTATTCTGTCCCTTTTTTCATTGTGGCTAGCACTCGTGCTTTGTAAGACCCATGTAATCCAAATTAGCAGGAAGCACCTGTGTACATAAGGGGAGGATCTCCTGGTATTCTCCCATTCTACCTGCAGAGGAATGAAGAGAGGTAAGAGCTTTTTCACACTTGTGTTGCTTGGCGTCCACTTTTTCCGCCGGTGGCGCCTGCGGGGTCTGGAGGGGCCCTTTAGGGTCTGGTCCTGTGACGATGGGGTTGCAGGGCCATTCCGTGGCCCCCCTTCTCTGTTTGCACACGCTTTGCGGGGATTGTGGTCGGTGACCGGCACAGTGATGTTTTTTGGTTAGGGACTCATGTGTATCAGAAGATCTGCACGTGGTACATGAGGCAATATGGTTTGGCCAAATTATATACTAACTTCTGATGTTGGTTTTAAATGTAGCTGAATAAGCTTTTGTGTCAGCCATGGGTGCGATGTGCAGCCATTTCTGTCTTTTTGGCTTGTGCATATTTTATGTATTCTGTCCCTTTTTTCATTGTGGCTAGCACTCGTGCTTTGTAAGACCCATGTAATCCAAATTAGCAGGAAGCACCTGTGTACATAAGGGGAGGATCTCCTGGTATTCTCCCATTCTACCTGCAGAGGAATGGAGAGAGGTAAGAGCTTTTTCACACTTGTGTTGCTTGGCGTCCACTTTTTTCGCCGGAGGCGCCTGCGGGGTCTGGGGGGGCCCTTTAGGGTCTGGTCCTGTGACGATGGGGTTGCAGGGCCATTCCGTGGCCGCCCTTCTCTGTTTGTGCACGCTTTGCGGGGATTGTGGTCGGTGACCGGCACAGTGATGTTTTTTGGTTAGGGACTCATGTGTATCAGAAGACCTGCACGTGGTACATGAGGCAATATGGTTTGGCCAAATTATATACTAACTTCTGATGTTGGTTTTAAATGTAGCTGAATAAGCTTTCGTGTCAGCCATGGGTGCGATGTGCAGCCATTTCTGTCTTTTTGGCTTGTGCATATTTTATGTATTCTGTCCCTTTTTTCATTGTGGCTAGCACTCGTGCTTTGTAAGACCCATGTAATCCAAATTAGCAGGAAGCACCTGTGTACATAAGGGGAGGATCTCCTGGTATTCTCCCATTCTACCTGCAGAGGAATGGAGAGAGCTAAGAGCTTTTTCACACTTGTGTTGCTTGGCGTCCACTTTCTCCGCCGGTGGCGCCTGCGGGGTCTGGGGGGGCCCTTTAGGGTCTGGTCCTGTGACGATGGGGTTGCAGGGCCATTCCGTGGCCCCCCTTCTCTGTTTGCGCACGCTTTGCGGGGATTGTGGTCGGTGACCGGCACAGTGATGTTTTTTGGTTAGGGACTCATGTGTATCAGAAGACCTGCACGTGGTACATGAGGCAATATGGTTTGGCCAAATTATATACTAACTTCTGATGTTGGTTTTAAATGTAGCTGAATAAGCTTTTGTGTCAGCCATGGGTGCGATGTGCAGCCATTTCTGTCTTTTTGGCTTGTGCATATTTTATGTATTCTGTCCCTTTTTTCATTGTGGCTAGCACTCGTGCTTTGTAAGACCCATGTAATCCAAATTAGCAGGAAGCACCTGTGTACATAAGGGGAGGATCTCTTGGTATTCTCCCATTCTACTTGCAGAGGAATGGAGAGAGGTAAGAGCTTTTTCACACTTGTGTTGCTTGGCGTCCACATTTTCCGCCGGTGGCGCCTGCGGGGTCTGGGTGGGCCCTTTAGGGTCTGGCCCTGTGACGATGGGGTTGCAGGGCCATTCCGTGGCCCCCCTTCTCTGTTTGCGCACGCTTTGCTGGGATTGTGGTCGGTGACCGGCACAGTGATGTTTTTTGGTTAGGGACTCATGTGTATCAGAAGACCTGCATGTGGTACATGAGGCAATATGGTTTGGCCAAATTATATACTAACTTCTGATGTTGGTTTTAAATGTAGCTGAATAAGCTTTCGTGTCAGCCATGGGTGCGATGTGCAGCCATTTCTGTCTTTTTGGTTTGTACATATTATACTAGTTATATTCTTGTACATAGGGGCAGTATTATAGTAGTTATATTCTTGTATATAGGAGCAGTATTATAGTAGTTATATTCTTGTATATAGGAGTAGTATTATAGTTGTTATATTCTTGTATATAGGAGCATTATTATAGTAGTTATATTCTTGTATATAGGAGGCAGTATTATAGTAGTTATGTGGCTCAGGGAAGAAACAGAGTGCTGCACATCACACCTATGGCTGATACTAGTGCCGCTTGGCTAAATAAAAAACACATCAGAATTTTGTGTATGAATTGATCAAGCCATACTGCCCCATGTACCTCGTGCCGGTATCTGATACACATGGGTCCCTACACTAAGTCCACACCGTGCCAGTCAGTGGCCACCAACCCCGCAGGCGTGCACAGCCAGGGAACGGGGGCCATGGGACGGCCCTGCGACCCCCATGCCACAGGACCAGACCCAAAAACACCACACCAGAACCCGGCCAGCACCGCCGGCGGAGAAGGTCGCCCCCAAGCAGCACAAGTCTGGATAAGGAATTGCGCTCACCATAGCTGCAGCAAACAGAATGGGAAAAAAACAGGAGGGATTAAAACCATGTGCACTCAGGTGTCTCCTGCTAATTGCGGTCATGTGGGTCTCACCAGGAGGAGTGCAATACACGGAGAAAAGAGAGAAACAAAATGTGGCTCAGGGAAGAAACAGAGTGCTGCACATCACACCTATGGCTGATACTAGTGCCGCTTGGCTAAATAAAAAACACATCAGAATTTTGTGTATGAATTGATCAAGCCATACTGCCCCATGTACCTCGTGCCGGTATCTGATACACATGGGTCCCTACACTAAGTCCATACCGTGCCAGTCAGTGGCCACCAACCCCGCAGGCGTGCACAGCCAGGGAACGGGGGCCATGGGCCTCTTTTCTCCGTGTATTGCACTCCTCCTGGTGAGACCCACATGACCGCAATTAGCAGGAGACACCTGAGTGCACATGGTTTTAATCCCTCCTGTTTTTTCCCATTCTGTTTGCTGCAGCTATGGTGAGTGTAATATCTTATCCAGACTTGTGCTGCTTGGGGGCGACCTTCTCCGCCGGCGGTGCTGGCCGGGTTCTGGTGTGGTGTTTTTGGGTCTGGTCCTGTGGCATGGGGGTCGCAGGGCCGTCCCATGGCCCCCGTTCCCTGGCTGTGCACGCCTGCGGGGTTGGTGGCCACTGACTGGCACGGTGTGGACTTAGTGTAGGGACCCATGTGTATCAGATACCGGCACGAGGTACATGGGGCAGTATGGCTTGATCAATTCATACACAAAATTCTGATGTGTTTTTTATTTAGCCTAGGGGCACTAGTATCAGCCATAGGTGTGAGGTGCAGCACTCTGTTTCTTCCCTGAACCGCATTTTGTTTCTCTCTTTTCTCCGTGTATTGCACTCCTCCTGGTGAGACCCACATGACCGCAATTAGCAGGAGACACCTGAGTGCACATGGTTTTAATCCCTCCTGTTTTTTCCCATTCTGTTTGCTGCAGCTATGGTGAGTGTAATATCTTATCCAGACTTGTGCTGCTTGGGGGCGACCTTCTCCGCCGGCGGTGCTGGCCGGGTTCTGGTGTGGTGTTTTTGGGTCTGGTCCTGTGGCATGGGGGTCGCAGGGCCGTCCCATGGCCCCCGTTCCCTGGCTGTGCACGCCTGCGGGGTTGGTAGCCACTGACTGGCACGGTGTGGACTTAGTGTAGGGACCCATGTGTATCAGATACCGGCACGAGGTACATGGGGCAGTATGGCTTGATCAATTCATACACAAAATTCTGATGTGTTTTTTATTTAGCCTAGGGGCACTAGTATCAGCCATAGGTGTGAGGTGCAGCACTCTGTTTCTTCCCTGAACCGCATTATAGTAGTTATATTCTTGTACAGTATATAGGAGCAGTATTATAATAGTTATGTATTGTTGTATATAGGAGACAGTATTATAGTAGCTATATTCTTGTACATAGGAGCAGTAGTATAGTAGTTATATTCCTGTATATAGGAGCAGTATTACAGTAGTTATATTCTTGTATATAGGGGGCAGTATTATAGTAGTTATATTCTTGTGTAAAGGAGCAGTATTATAGTAGTTATATATTCTTGTGTAAAGGAGCAGTATTATAGTAGTTATATATTCTTGTATATAGGGGAAGTATTATAGTAGCTATATTCTTGTACATAGGAGCAGTAGTATAGTAGTTATATTCCTGTATATAGGAGCAGTATTATAGTAGTTATATTCTTGTATATAGGGGGCAGTATTATAGTAGTTAGTGGCTCAGGGAAGAAACAGAGTGCTGCACATCACACCCATGGCTGATACTAGTGCCGCTTGGCTAAATTAAAAACATCAGAATTTTGTGTATGAATTGATCAAGCCATACTGCCCCATGTACCTCGTGCCGGTATCTGATACACATGGGTCCCTACACTAAGTCCACACCGTGTCAGTCAGTGGCCACCAACCCCGCAGGCGTGCACAGCCAGGGAACGGGGGCCATGGGACGGCCCTGCGACCCCCATGCCACAGGACCAGACCCAAAAACACCACACCAGAACCCGGCCAGCACCGCCGGCGGAGAAGGTCGCCCCCAAGCAGCACAAGTCTGGATAAGGTATTGCGCTCACCATAGCTGCAGCAAACAGAATGGGAAAAAAAAACAGGAGGGATTAAAACCATGTGCACTCAGGTGTCTCCTGCTAATTGCGGTCATGTGGGTCTCACCAGGAGGAGTGCAATACACGGAGAAAAGAGAGAAACAAAATGTGGCTCAGGGAAGAAACAGAGTGCTGCACATCACACCCATGGCTGATACTAGTGCCGCTTGGCTAAATTAAAAACACATCAGAATTTTGTGTATGAATTGATCAAGCCATACTGCCCCATGTACCTCGTGCCGGTATCTGATACACATGGTTCCCTACACTAAGTCCACACCGTGCCAGTCAGTAGCCGGTGGTGCTGGCTGGGTTTTGGTGGGTCTTTTTGGGTCTGGTCCTGTGACATTGGGGTTGCAGGGCCGTTCCATGGCCTCCCTTCCCTGCACGTGCACGCTTTGCGGGGTTGGCGGTCGCTGACCGACACGGTGTGGAGTTAGCGTAGGGACCCGTGTGGACCAGAGGACCTGCGCGGTGGTACACGGGGCAATATGGCTTGATCAATTCATATACAGACACTCTGGTGTTTATTTTTAATATAGGCCTAGCGGCATTAGTATCAGCCATAGATGGGATGTGCAGCGGTTCCATTCTCTCCAGTTCGTGTTTTGCAATTCTCCCTCTCTGAACAGCTAGCACTCCTTTATAATACCCACATGACCAAAATTAGCAGGAGATGCCTGTGCTCACATGCAGTGGCGGATTAAATGTACCCTGGGCCCCGGGCTGTCCACCCAACCTGGGCCCCCCCCCCCCCAGCCACCCCAGCAGGCTGTGTGGGGTATATAAGAATACATAGGTCTGAGGGGGATCAGTATATAGAAGTGACCCCAGAACATCACTAATAGGGGATAGGGGGGATGTTTTTGTTCTATCCCCTATTAGTGATGTTCTGGGGTCACTTCCCTGCACTGAGCCCCCACAGATCTATGTATTCTTATATGCCACAAAGAATCCAGTGTATGATGCACCTAGGACCAAACTACAACAGCTACATGCACTACAACTCCCAGCATGTACTGACAGTCTGCAGCCCTCATAATATGCTGGGAGTTGTAGTGCCTGCAGTTGTAGTTGGGTTCTAGTTTAAAAGTTTTCGCTAGTGTACTGTAGTGACCCCGGGGCTGTGTCAGTACACTACCGCAAACAAAACACTGACCCATTTAGACCCCAATGGTACACAGGCTCTGCACACTATAGGGCTGGGTTCACACTATGTATATTTCAGGCAGTATTTGGTCCTCATGTCAGGTCCTCATAGCAACCAAAACCAGGAGTGGATGGAAAACACAGAAAGGATCTGTTGACACAATGTTGTAATTGAGTGGATGGCCGTCATATAACAGTAAATAACGTCCATTATTTCAATATAACAGCCATTGTTTTAAAATAACAGCAAATATTTGCCATTAAATGGCGGCCATCCACTCAATTACAACATTGTGTGAACAGAGCCTTTCTGTGTTTTCTATCCACTCCTGGTTTTGGTTGCTATGAGGACCACAATACTGACTGAAATATACTGTGTGTGAGCCCAGCCTATAAGTGATTACAGTGCAGTTACTAATGACTCACAGGTGACGTCTTCTCCGATTGCCGTCGCTCACTTTTTCCTTTCCTCTCTATTTGGCGCAGCATCATGAAGACTTCTCCGGCCCCAACTCAACTGCAGGCGGGGAGCTGGGGGTGACTGGGGAAGGGAGGCAGCTGGGGCGACAGGGGGAGAAGCTGGGGCAAATGAGGCCGGGGAGGGGGGGGGGGGGAAGCTGGGAAGGCAGGGAAGCAGCAGGGGGTGAACATGATGGGGGTAGCAGCAGGGGGAGAAGATGATGGGGGTAGCAGCAGGGGGAAAAGATGATGGGGGTGGCAGCGGGAGGAGAAGATGATGAAGGGTAGCAGCAGGAGGAGAAGATGATGAAGGGTAGCAGCAGGGGGAAAAGATGATGGGGGTAGCAGCAGGGGGAGAAGATGATGGGGGTGGCAGCAGGAGGAGAAGATGATGAAGGGTAGCAGCAGGGGGAGAAGATGATGAAGGGTAGCAGCAGGGGGAGAAGATGATGGGGGTGGCAGCAGATGATGAAGGGTAGCAGCAGGGGGAGAAGATGATGGGGGTGGCAGCAGGGGGAGAAGATGATGGGGGTGGCAGCAGGGGGAGAAGATGATGGGGTGGCAGCAGGGGGAGAAGATGATGGGGGTAGCAGCAGGAGTAGAAGATGATGGGGGTGGCAGCAGGGGGAGAAGATGATGGGGGTGGCAGCAGGGGGAGAAGATGATGGGGGTGGCAGCAGGGGGAGAAGATGATGGGGGTGGCAGCAGGGGGAGAAGATGATGGGGTTAGCAGCAGGGGGAGAAGATGATGGGGGTAGCAGCAGGGGGAGAAGATGATGGGGGTAGCAGCAGGGGGAGAAGATGATGGGGGTAGCAGCAGGGGGAGAAGATGATGGGGGTGGCAGCAGGGGGAGAAGATGATGGGGGTATCAGCAGGGGGAGAAGATGATGGGGGTGGCAGCAGGGGGAGAAGATGATGGGGGTGGCAGCAGGGGGAGAAGATGATGGGGGTAGCAGCAGGGGGAGAAGATGATGGGGGTGGCAGCAGGGGGAGATAATGGGGGTATCAGCAGGGGGAGAAGATGATGGGGGTAGCAGCAGGGGGAGAAGATGATGGGGGTGGCAGCAGGGGGAGAAGATGATGGGGGTAGCAGCAGGGGGAGAAGATGATGGGGGTGGCAGCAGGGGGAGATGATGGGGGTAGCAGCAGGGGGAGAAGATGATGGGGGTGGCAGCAGGGGGAGATAATAGGGGTATCAGCAGGGGGAGAAGATGATGTGGGTGGCAGCAGGGGGAGAAGATGATGGGGGTAGCAGCAGGGGGAGAAGATGATGGGGGTATCAGCAGGGGGAGAAGATGATGGGGGTAGCAGCAGGGGGAGAAGATGATGGGGGTGGCAGCAGGGGGAGATGATGGGGGTAGCAGCAGGGGGAGAAGATGATGGGGGTGGCAGCAGGGGGAGATAATGGGGGTATCAGCAGGGGGAGAAGATGATGTGGGTGGCAGCGGGGGAGAAGATGATGGGGGTGGCAGCAGGGGGAGAAGATGATGGGGTAGCAGCAGGAGTAGAAGATGATGGGGGTGGCAGCAGGGGGAGAAGATGATGGGGGTGGCAGCAGGGGGAGTAGATGATGGGGGTGGCAGCAGGGGGAGAAGATGATGGGGTTAGCAGCAGGGGGAAAAGATGATGGGGGTAGCAGCAGGGGGAGAAGATGATGGGGGTAGCAGCAGGGGGAGAAGATGATGGGGGTAGCAGCAGGGGGAGAAGATGATGGGGGTAGCAGCAGGGGGAGAAGATGATGGGGGTGGCAGCAGGGGGAGAAGATGATGGGGGTGGCAGCAGGGGGAGAAGATGTTGGGGGTGGCAGCAGGGGGAGATGATGGGGGTATCAGCAGGGGGAGAAGATGATGGGGGTAGCAGCAGGGGGAGAAGATGATGGGGGTGGCAGCAGGGGGAGAAGATGATGGGGGTGGCAGCAGGGGGAGATGATGGGGGTATCAGCAGGGGGAGAAGATGATGGGGGTAGCAGCAGGGGGAGAAGATGATGGGGGTGGCAGCAGGGGGAGATGATGGGGGTAGCAGCAGGGGGAGAAGATGATGGGGGTGGCAGCAGGGGGAGATAATGGGGGTATCAGCAGGGGGAGAAGATGATGGGGGTAGCAGCAGGGGGAGAAGATGATGGGGGTAGCAGCAGGGGGAGAAGATGATGGGGGTATCAGCAGGGGGAGAAGATGATGGGGGTGGCAGCAGGGGGAGAAGATGATGGGGGTAGCAGCAGAGGGAGAAGATGATGGGGGTATCAGCAGGGGGAGAAGATGATGGGGTAGCAGCAGGGGGAGAAGATGATGGGGGTATCAGCAGAGGGAGAAGATGATGGGGGTATCAGCAGGGGGAGAAGATGATGGGGGTAGCAGAAGGGGGAGAAGATGATGGGGGTATCAGCAGGAGGAGAAGATGATGGGGGTAGCAGAAGGGGGAGAAGATGATGGGGGTGGCAGCAGGGGGAGAAGATGATGGGGGTAGCAGCAGGGGGAGAAGATGATGGGGGTGGCAGCAGGGGGAGAAGATGATGGGGGTATCAGCAGGGAGAGAAGATGATGGGGTAGCAGCAGGGGGAGAAGATGATGGGGGTATCAGCAGGGGGAGAAGATGATGGGGGTATCAGCAGGGGGAGAAGATGATGGGGGTAGCAGCAGGGGGAGAAGATGATGGGGGTGGCAGCAGGGGGAGATGATGGGGGTAGCAGCAGGGGGAGAAGATGATGGGGGTGGCAGCAGGGGGAGATAATGGGGGTATCAGCAGGGGGAGAAGATGATGTGGGTGGCAGCGGGGGAGAAGATGATGGGGGTGGCAGCAGGGGGAGAAGATGATGGGGGTAGCAGCAGGAGTAGAAGATGATGGGGGTGGCAGCAGGGGGAGAAGATGATGGGGGTGGCAGCAGGGGGAGTAGATGATGGGGGTGGCAGCAGGGGGAGAAGATGATGGGGTTAGCAGCAGGGGGAAAAGATGATGGGGGTAGCAGCAGGGGGAGAAGATGATGGGGGTAGCAGCAGGGGGAGAAGATGGTGGGGGTAGCAGCAGGGGGAGAAGATGATGGGGGTAGCAGCAGGGGGAGAAGATGATGGGGGTGGCAGCAGGGGGAGAAGATGATGGGGGTAGCAGCAGGGGGAGAAGATGATGGGGGTATCAGCAGGGGGAGAAGATGATGGGGGTATCAGCAGGGGGAGAAGATGATGGGGGTGGCAGCAGGGGGAGAAGATGATGGGGGTGGCAGCAGGGGGAGATGATGGGGGTATCAGCAGGGGGAGAAGATGATGGGGGTAGCAGCAGGGGGAGAAGATGATGGGGGTGGCAGCAGGGGGAGATGATGGGGGTAGCAGCAGGGGGAGAAGATGATGGGGGTGGCAGCAGGGGGAGATAATGGGGGTATCAGCAGGGGGAGAAGATGATGGGGGTAGCAGCAGGGGAGAAGATGATGGGGGTAGCAGCAGGGGGAGAAGATGATGGGGGTATCAGCAGGGGGAGAAGATGATGGGGGTGGCAGCAGGGGGAGAAGATGATGGGGGTAGCAGCAGAGGGAGAAGATGATGGGGGTATCAGCAGGGGGAGAAGATGATGGGGTAGCAGCAGGGGGAGAAGATGATGGGGGTATCAGCAGGGGGAGAAGATGATGGGGGTATCAGCAGGGGGAGAAGATGATGGGGGTAGCAGAAGGGGGAGAAGATGATGGGGGTATCAGCAGGAGGAGAAGATGATGGGGGTAGCAGAAGGGGGAGAAGATGATGGGGGTGGCAGCAGGGGGAGAAGATGATGGGGGTAGCAGCAGGGGGAGAAGATGATGGGGGTGGCAGCAGGGGGAGAAGATGATGGGGGTATCAGCAGGGAGAGAAGATGATGGGGTAGCAGCAGGGGGAGAAGATGATGGGGGTATCAGCAGGGGGAGAAGATGATGGGGGTAGCAGCAGGGGGAGAAGATGATGGGGGTAGCAGCAGGGGGAGAAGATGGGGGGGCATGGAGAGCAGCTAAGGGGCAAGGGGTACAGCCGGGTGGCAGGGGGTATATTCGGGCGGCAGGGAGCCAGGGTGAGCTTCCGGCAGAGAGAGCAGGCCGGAAGCTCACAGTGCAGCCCCGCGGTGCCCGAACTTCTCTGCTTGGCGGCGCGCAGGATGTGACGTCATCACGCCGCCAGGGGAGAAGTACGGGCCCCGCAAAGACGGCAAGGAGAGAGGGGGCGGTGCCGCGGCGGACTCCGACGACAGCGCGCCACAGCAGAACATCACTCGGGGGCCCATTGGGCCCCGAAAGTGATGTGCTGCTGGCGCTGCTATGCAAGATCTTAATGTGGGCGGCGCGGGCCCCCCCGGAGCCTTGGGCCCCGGGCGGCCGCCCAAACCGCCCACATTATAATCCGCCATTGCTCACATGTCTGGACCCTATGTTTTCCCCATTCTGTGAGAGCAGCAATGGTAAGTGTAATACCATATCCATACTTGTGTCGTTTGGGGGCAGCCTTCCCCGCCGGTGGTGCTGGCTGGGTTTTGGTGGGGCTTTTTGGGTCTGGTCCTGTGACATTGGGGTTGCAGGGCCGTTCCATGGCCTCCCTTCCCTGCACGTGCACGCTTTGCGGGGTTGGCGGTCGCTGACCGACACGGTGTGGAGTTAGCGTAGGGACCCGTGTGGACCAGAGGACCTGCGCGGTGGTACACGGGGCAATATGGCTTGATCAATTCATATACAGACACTCTGGTGTTTATTTTTAATATAGGCCTAGCGGCATTAGTATCAGCCATAGATGGGATGTGCAGCGGTTCCATTCTCTCCAGTTCGTATTATAGTAGTTATATTCTTGTGTAAAGGAGCAGTATTATAGTAGTTATATATTCTTGTATATAGGGGCAGTATTATAGTAGCTATATTCTTGTACATAGGAGCAGGAGCAGTATTATAGTAGTTATATTCCTGTATATAGGAGCAGTATTATAGTAGTTATATTCTTGTATATAGGAGGCAGTATTATAGTAGCTATATTCTTGTACATAGGAGCAGTATTATAGTAGTTATATTCCTGTATATAGGAGCAGTATTATAGTAGTTATATTCTTGTATATAGGAGCAGTATTATAGTAGTTATATTCTTGTACATAGGAGCATTATTATAGTAGTTATATTCTTGTATATAGGAGGCAGTATTATAGTAGTTATATTCTTGTACAGTATATAGGAGCAGTATTATAATAGTTATGTATTGTTGTATATAGGAGACAGTATTATAGTAGTTATATTCTTGTATATAGGAGCAGTATTATAGTAGTTATATTCTTGTATATAAGAGCAGTATTATAGTAGTTATATTCTTGTATATAGGAGCAGTATTATAGTAGTTATATTCCTGTATATAGGAGCAGTATAATAGTAGTTATGGTTCAGGGAAGAAAAAGAGTGCTGCACCTCACACCTATGGCTGATACTAGTACCTCTCGGCTGCATAAAAAAACATCAGAATTCTGTATGTGAATTGATCAAGCCACACTGCCCCATGTACCTCGTGCAGGTATCTGATACACATGGGTCCCTACACTAAGTCCACACTGTGCCGGTCAGTGACCACCACCCCCGCAGGCGTGCACAGTCAGGGAAGGGAGGCCAAGGAACGGAATTCTGATGTGTTTTTTATTTAGCCAAGCGGCACTAGTATCAGCCATAGGTGTGATGTGCAGCACTCTGTTTCTTCCCTGAGCCACATAATAGTAGTTATATTCCTGTATATAGGAGCAGTATTATAGTAGTTATATTCTTGTATATAGGAGCAGTATTATAGTAGTTATATTCTTGTATATAGGGGCAGTATTATAGTAGTTATATTCTTGTATATAGGAGCAGTATTATAGTAGTTATATTCTTGTATATAGGGGGCAGTATTATAGTAGTTATATTCTTGTGTAAAGGAGCAGTATTATAATAGTTATATATTCTTGTATATAGGGGCAGTATTATAGTAGCTATATTCTTTTACCCACAAAGGTTTACCTGCCAGCTGAGACTCAGGTATATGGATCTGTATTCATGGCACATGTGCTGCGATCCCCATGTGCGCCTGTTAGTTTTGAGAGACAGGTTTATTAAACCGTACGACAGAAACAAGTGTGATTTTCCTGCCGCTTTCCACAGATTGATGCTCAGCGTCAGACGCTTTGTGTTCTGCTGCGGACGCCCAGGTAGTCACATTTTAATAAGTTCACCGGAGGCATTAAATCATCTTCTTCAAATGTAAAACCTCTCTGCTCACATTCTGTTTTCAGAGCCGAAACCTCCGGAGTTTACAAACTCATTTCATACCCCCTCCCCTGCTCGTAGCTCCGGGGAACACAACAGTCAAGCACTGATAGAAAATTCACCCTTTTATGTCCAATATCTTAGCTGTGATAAAATATTACTCTCCTGACGACCGAATTAACATAAATCCAAATCATTATCAGGCGATACATAATGTGCAAGTCCAATAAGATGGATTTATAATGCAAATGTATTATGTAGAAACATTGATCATACAGATTTATCTGACATTTCATTAAAGGAATAGTCTCTTTTTATACAGTGCATTTACAAATTGTGGAATGAAAACATCAATGCTTTCAACATATTTATTGTAATTTTGGTTGGAGGAAGATTTACAAACATTTTAGTTACTAAATGTAAGAATTTTCAAAATAAATGTTTTTTTTTTCCCCCCAATGAGATTCCTTCATTGGTGGCGCTATTGTATTGAAGTCTATGGAATAATGAGCCTTTTAGTCTAGTGGTAAAAAGTGGTACTACAACTGGCAAAAGTACGTTTCTATGTAGGAATTCTACAGACACGCCGTAACACATTGTTGAATAACTATGGAGAGTTTTCATTCAGCTTGAGTGTTGTTATGGTGACCGTAATAGTTAAGTTGTCAATGGGTTTTAATGACTCCTAATCTTTTGTATATTTTAGGGATAAGACTTCTCTAATTTGCGGTTTTGACTCTGCTCCTACGGTCTCATTGTTATATTATAAAGCTTACTCCTTAATGCATCCCAGTGCACAACCCCACCTACGAGGAGAAAGCCGAGGGTCTTTCCATACATCCTTCAGAAGGGGGGGGGGGGTCTATAAGCCGTGCGCTCCATCTATCACAGTGTAGCAGCGACAATGGTGGGTGTTGAATATCTCAGCACTCCAGGGGCTTTCTCTATATAACGTGACAACAACCTAACTGAAAAAATTACCTCAGCTCCCGTATGAGTATAATAACCTTCCTCCAGATAATTATCTAAAGTACAATACAGAGAATGACCCCCCTCCGGCTTCCCCACTGATCACCTGGTTTTTAATGCAGAGTAACATTTATTCTTCCTACTGTGGCAGATAATGTTTCTGGCTTTTTTTTTTATATTATGTTGTATAGAAAACGAAATGGAAAACATGTGTCTATAGTCGGCTGTAAAAGATAAAATTGCAACTCTTTAAAGAAGCAGTTCACAAAAAATTATTATTGCCCCCCCCCCCCGGTAGGCGTTTTCACGTATACTCACCACAGCTGATCGGTGTCCCGCTGCTCGGCTTCGTTGCGGTCCCGCAGCGCCGTACAAATCCGGCATGCTCACTTCAGCCTCTGCAGTGACTCCTCTTCTCTGTCCTGTGATTGAACGCCGGAAGTCACGCACTTCCATAGAGAATGCATTCAAGCACGTGAGTACCGGCGTATAATCACAGTAGAGAGAGGAGGAGTCACAGCAGAGGCGGACGTGATTCGAACGGCGCTGTGGGACCGGAAGGAAGCTGCGTCACGGGACACCGATCAGCTGAGGTGAGTATATGTGCCAGCGCCTACTGGGGGGGGGGGGCAATAATAATTTTTTGTGGACTGGTTTTTGTTCATGCTTCCTCCTTTCAGCCGCGGTTCTTAATAGTGGGTTCTAGTCTCCCAGGTGTCTACTGGGAGGACTAGTTAGGCTGGGTTCACACTGCGTTTTTGCAATCCGTTTTTTGCAAAAAAAAACGGATGAAAAAACGGATGCATTTGTGTGCATCCGTTTTGATCCATTTTCCCATTGACTTCCATTGTAAAAAAACCCGATCAAAACGGATCCGTTTTTTTTAACGGACACAAAAATAGTGTCAGCTACGTTTTTGTGTCCGTCAAAAAAATGGATCCGTTTTGATCCGTTTTTTTACAATGGAAGTCAATGGAAAAACGGATCAAAACGGATGAACACAAATGCAAAAAAACGGATGATAAAAACGGATTGCAAAAACGCAGTGTGAACCCAGCCTTAGCTGCAAAGGCTCAGTTTATGGTTCTAATTATTTATGAAATATTTATTTATTTACCATTTGCTTGTATTTATTTGATCCATATTAAAGGCACTGCGGCCATTTTGAGCAAAAGTTGTTTGTCTTTATTTCATGGGGTTGGGGTGCAGTTCTGTCCTATATTAATAGGAGATTTATTGTGCTGTCTTATAATAAGATTCTCGCTGTTTCCTATAGCAACCCATCACCGCTCAGCTATCATCTCTCATATTGCTCTGGTAAAATGAAAGCTGAGCTGTGATTGGTTGCTATGGGCAACTGAGAGAATCTAACTATAATACAGTGCCATAAAACTTCCCCTGAGGCTGGGTTCACACTACTTTTTTTATCCATTTTTTGCAAAAATGATTAAAAACGGATGAAAAAACGGATGCATTTGTGTGCATCCGCTTTGATCCGTTTTTCCATTGACTTCCATTATAAAAAAAAAATGGATCAAAAAGGTTCCTTTTTTTAAAACGAACACAAAAATTAGGTCGACTACGTTTTTGTATTTGTTTAAAAAAAAAAACGGATCTGTTTTGATCTGTTTTTTTATAATGGAAGTCAATGGAAAAACGGATCAAATCGGATGCACACAATTGCATCAAGTTTTTTTCATCTTTTTTTTGGGAAAAATTGATTGCAAAAACATAGTGTGAACCCAGCTTAACATTTTGAGTTTCTCCTGGCACATATATGACATCATCATTTGATGACATCACAGTGCAGAGCAGATCCAGATTATCAGCTGTAACTTTTCCAAATCACGCTTTGTGGTCCTAAGAGATCACATTGTAAATCTTTCTTAATGAAGACTCCCTGGATCATTATCTATGAGTAAAACTAATGGCGCCTTTCCCTGTTGCGCCTCATTGAATTCATTGGTTGTTCACTTACTTCTGCCTGACTACAATGTATTGATGAAGCGACTTCCTTGCTGTCATTAATATGGAGAACTAATTAAAGTATAAAAATTTATTTAAAGGGGAAGTCAACTAAAAAGTTACAGATGCAGACTGATTATTGAACTCTTGGATGAGACCCATAACTATGTTCATCCTGATAAGTTGTTATTGGCCAATTTAACCTGTGTCAAAATTCTGAATTCCTCAGATTTAGAGTTTTTTCTTTTTACTATAAATCTCAAATATGACCCAAAATAATGTGTACTTTCCTCTTGCTTCTTCAGGGTGCGTTCACACCTACAGGATCTGCAGCAGATCTGCAGCAGATTTGATGCTGTGTTCAGTTATTTAAATGAAATCTGCTGCAGAAAATCAGCTGCAGATCCTGTAGGTGTGAACGCACCATAATTAAGATGGAAATCCATCATGGAGTGTAACAGGAGATGTTGGTTGTTCCCAGTCAGCTTTATGTAAAATATGGGGCAAGCGTAAAGTAGGTTATGAAAGGAAAATATACAGGTACAGCAAGGAAGAGTTCCTGGACAGAAATATGCCCCGAAAATAGAAAATGATCGAACAAAGAAAATGGGGAAACAGTAGTCAATGTATGTAAAAATTTTGTAAAAAAAAATCATCAGAATGTTTTGCGATTCATAGATAGAAACCCCCCCCCCAAAACAAATGAAAAACAGAACTAGCAGCTGAAGGAAACAAGAACACAGGGGCTTAAAAAAAGAATCATAGAGGGTGGAGGATTAGAGGAAAGTGATATCATTGGTCAGTCACAGATAATGAACTTCAGTCTATATGTTATATAATATGTTTTATTTTTTTAATATACTCACCCATGTAGTTAATTTATTTTACCTAACCTTAGAATTTAAATTAAGGGTTGGTTCACACGCAATGGAAGTACAGCGGATTTCACGCTGCGAGTATGCAGATCCGCTGTGGATCTCTTCACTGTCACTTTCAATATGATACATACTCGCAGGGGGGGGGCTGCTTTTTACATACTCGAGCGGGAGGACAATTCAGCTGCGAGTATGCCATCGTATTGACAGTGACGAGATCCGCAGCGGATTTCGCTGTAAACTTGCAGCGTGAAATCCGCTGCCGATAAATTATGTGTGAACCCACCCTAAAGGGGTATTCTGGTGCTGTAGAAAAAAATAATAACCAGAATCCCAAGATAAACACAAGCGTCTGAGCAAACCTCTGCGTAAATACAGACCCCAGAACAGACCCCCTACACAAATACAGACCCCCTAAACTAATATAGATCCCAGACGAGACCTTTAAACTAATACAGACCCCTAAATCAATACACACCACAGACCAGACCCCTAAACTAATACGGACCCCAGACCAGACCCCTAACCTAATACAGACCCCAGATGAGACCCCTAACCTAATACAGACCCCGGACCAGACCCCTAACCTAATACGGACCCCAGATGAGACCCCTAACCTAATACAGACCCCAGACCAGACCCCTAACCTAATACAGACCCCAGATGAGACCCCTAACCTAATACAGACCCCAGACCAGACCCCTAACCTAATACGGACCCCAGAGGAGACCCCTAACCTACTACAGACCCCAGACCAGACCCCTAACCTAATACGGACCCCAGATGAGACCCCTAACCTAATACGGACCCCAGATGAGACCCCTAACCTAATACGGACCCCAGATGAGATCCCTAACCTAATACAGACCCCAGACCAGACCCCTAACCTAATACAGACCCCAGACCAGACCTCTAACCTAATACAGACCCCAGACCAGACCCCTAACCTAATACAGACCCCAGACCAGACCCCTAACCTAATACAGACCACAGACCAGACCCCTAACCTAATACAGACCACAGACCAGACCCCTAACCTACTACAGACCCCAGACCAGACCCCTAACCTAATACGGACCCCAGAGGAGACCCCTAACCTACTACAGACCCCAGATGAGACCCCTAACCTAATACGGACCCCAGATGAGACCCCTAACCTAATACGGACCCCAGATGAGACCCCTAACCTAATACGGACCCCAGATGAGACCCCTAACCTAATACAGACCCCAGACCAGACCCCTAACCTAATACAGACCCCAGACCAGACCCCTAACCTAATACAGACCCCAGACCAGACCCCTAACCTAATACAGACCCCAGACCAGACCCCTAACCTAATACAGACCCCAGACCAGACCCCTAACCTAATACAGACCCCAGACCAGACCCCTAACCTAATACGGACCCCAGGCAAGATCATGCTTAGTAATGACCCGAAAGCAGACTCCAGACCATAACCCCATTAAAACAAGAACTGATCTAATTTATACAGATCCCCAAACCAGATCCCTTTCATATAGACTGAGGACAGGCACCCAGCAGTGAAAAGGAGTGCAAGAATGGGGAGAGGTGCCCCAGAGATTTTCTGCTCCCAGAGCTGCGTCCAGTTCATACATTATGTAATATAGATTTCTTTATAGATAGAAAAACACAATGCCAAGAAATCCTTCAGTAACGCAACATCTAGAAGTCTGTTCTATCTGCGCACTGAACTCCCAGTGATCCCATGTCTTAATGTGTTACCACCAGGAGCACAAGGTGGAAGTAATCCCCATCTGATTGCAACTGGCAGAGGAAGAAACATTCCTACATCTGTGGCGGATTTATTTACTACTACTGCTACCTATAGCTCCGGTCTGCAACCTGTATCTCTCCAGCTGTTTCCATACTACAGCCCCCAGCATGCCCTGAGAGCTGGAGAGCACAGGCTGATTCAACTAGCTGGATTTGGGAAGTTTCCCTATTTAAAGGGGAAAGTTGGATAAAAACATTGTTTTTGAATCAACTGGTGCAGAAAGTTATGCAGATTTGTAAGTTACTTTTGTTTTCAAATCTCAAGGTTCCCAGTACTTATCAGCTACTGTATGTCCTACTGTAAGGGCCCTATTCCACCGGACAATTATCATTTGCATAATCGTTAACGATTAACGATCTCAAACGACCGCTATTTCGAAAGACCTGAAAACGTTCACTCATTTCCATGGAACGATAATTGTTACTTATGATCGCTATTTATTAGCTATTGCGTTCATATCTACTGCGAACGACCGAACGATGTCTTATTCAATGCAAACGATTTGCGAACGTTTTGCGAAGGAGCAATGATAAAAATAGGTCCAGGTCTTATAAAGTGATCAACGATTTCTCGTTTGGTCGTTAATCGTTAACTGCATTTCAACCGAACGATTATCGTTTAGATTCGAACGATTTAACGATTATCGGAACGATAATTGTCCGCTGGAATAGGGTCCTTAGTAAGCTCTCTGCTGCCACATCTGCCTGTGTCCAAATTAGGAAAAGTTTCTTATGGGGATTTTCTACTGCTCTAGACAGTTCCTGACATGGACAGTTCCTGACATGGGCAGAGAGCACTGTGTCAAACAGGAAATAATACACCACTTCCTGCAGGACATACAGCAGTTGATAAGTACTGGAAGTCTTGAGGGTTTGTTTTTTTAACAGAAGTGATTTTCAAATTTGTAACTTTCTGCCAACTGTTGTTTATTTTCTCCAGTACCCCTTTAACTGCCCATGTGACCTATTACATCTACCAAAGCCTTCTGGGAATTGTGGTTTCATATCACTTGTACAGTTATATCACTCTATTCTGCCTGTAGGGTGGAAATTTATAATCTGTATTTCTTGAACCTACAATGCCCTCCCATTATGTCTGGTGCCCTAATGATCTGCTTATGAATGATTCTGTCAGACAAAAGAGCTGAAACATCTCATTTCATCCTCCACCGCGGGTGACGGGCTCCCAGTCTCTGTTGATCTCTGTAATTTCAATTTTATCAAGAGAATTACTGAAATATTATCCTATCTCCAGTCATGAGAGGCTAATGTCATATATATGCAAATGTATTTATGTATTTAATTCCTGACCGCTAATGTCATCCGTAAATGAGACGCATATTCATTTAACCGCGCATTGAAGCGGGAGGAGCCTAATGATCTGGAGGACGTGTAATAAATAGAAAAATCATCAAATATTCAACATTACCCGTGCTGGAAATGTAGAAGAACAATGTACATAGTTGTATCATCAGCAGTAAATATATTCCTGTATATAGGAGCAGTATTATAGTAGTTATATTCTTGTATATAGGAGCAGTATTATAGTAGTTATATGCACAAGCCAAAAAGACAGAAATGGCTGCACATCGCACCCATGGCTGACACGAAAGCTTATTCAGCTACATTTAAAACCAACATCAGAAGTTAGTATATAATTTGGCCAAACCATATTGCCTCATGTACCACGTGCAGGTCTTCTGATACACATGAGTCCCTAACCAAAAAACATCACTGTGCCGGTCAGCGACCACAATCCCCGCAAAACGTGCGCAAGCAGAGAAGGGGGGCCACGGAATGGCCTTCAACCCCATTGTCACAGGACCAGACCCTAAAAAGCCCCCCCAGACCCACAGGTGCCACCGGCAGAAAAAGTGGACGCCAAGCAACACAAGTGTGAACAAGCTCTTACCGCTCTCTCCATTCCTCTGCAGGTAAAATGGGAGAATACTAGGAGATCCTCCCCTTATGTACACGGGTGCTTCCTGCTAATTTGGATCACATGGGTCTTACAAAGCACGAGTGCTAGCCACAATGAAAAAAGGGACAGAATACATAAAATATGCACAAGCCAAAAAGACAGAAATGGCTGCACATCGCACTCATGGCTGACACGAAAGCTTATTCAGCTACATTTAAAACCAACATCAGAAGTTAGTATATAATTTGGCCAAACCATATTGCCTCATGTACCACGTGCAGGTCTTCTGATACACATGAGTCCCTAACCAAAAAACATCACTGTGCCGGTCAGCGACCACAATCCCCGCAAAACGTGCGCAAGCAGAGAAGGGGGGCCACGGAATAGCCCTGCAACCCCATTGTCACATTCCGTGGGCCCCCTTCTCTGCTTGCGCACGTTTTGCGGGGATTGTGGTCGCTGACCGGCACAGTGATGTTTTTTGGTTAGGGACTCATGTGTATCAGAAGACCTGCACGTGGTACATGAGGCAATATAGTTTGGCCAAATTATATACTAACTTCTGATGTTGGTTTTAAATGTAGCTGAATAAGCTTTCGTGTCAGCCATGGGTGCGATGTGCAGCCATTTCTGTCTTTTTGGCTTGTGCATATTATAGTAGTTATATTCTTGTATATAGGAACAGTATGATAGTAGTTATATTCTTTTATATAGGGGGCAGTATTATAGTAGTTATATTCTTGTATATAGGAGCAGTATTATAGTAGTTATATTCTTGTACATAGGAGCAGTATTATAGTAGTTATATTCTTGTATATAGGAGCAGTATTACAGTAGTTATATTATTGTATATAGGAGCAGTACTGTAGTAGTTATATTCTTGTAAATACTGTAGGAGGCAGTATTATAGTAGTTATATACTTATACATAGGAGCAGTATTATAGTAGTTATATTCTTATATAAAGAAGCAGTATTATAGTAGTTATATTCTTGTATATAGGGGCAGTATTATAGTAGTTATATTCTTATATATAGGAGTATTATTATAGTAGTTATATTCTTGTATATAGGGGCAGTATTATAGTAGTTATATTCTTGTATATAGGAGCAGTATTGTAGTAGTTATATTCTTGTATATAGGAGCAGTATTATAGTAGTTATATTCTTGTATATAGGGGCAGTATTATAGTAGTTATATTCTTGTATATAGGAGCAGTATTGTAGTAGTTATATTCTTGTATATAGGAGCAGTATTATAGTAGTTATATTCTTGTATATAGGAGCAGTATTATAGTAGTTATATTCTTGTATATAGGAGCAGTATTATAGTAGTTATATTCTTGTATATAGGGGCAGTATTATAGGAGTTATATTCCTGTAAATAGGAGCAGTAATTAGCAGGAGACACCTGAGTGCTCATGGTTTTAATCCCTCCTGTCTGTCCCATTCTATCTTTGATAGCTATGGTGAGTGCAATACCTTATCCAGACTTGTGCTGTTTGGGGGCAGCTTCCTCCGCCGGCGGTGCTGGCCGGGTTTTGGTGTGGCATTTTTGGGTCTAGTCCTGTGGCAGGGCCGTTCCATGGCCTCCCTTCCCTGACTGTGCATGCCTGCGGGGGTGGTGGTCGCTGACTGGCACAGCGTGGACTTAGTGTAGGGACCCATGTGTATCAGATACCTGCACAAGGTACATGGGGCAGTGTGGCTTGATCAATTCACATACAGAATTCTGATGTTTTTTATGCAGCCGAGAGGTACTAGTATCAGCTATAGGTGTGAGGTGCAGCACTCTTTTTCTTCCCTGAACCATATTATAATAGTTATTCTTGCATATAGGGGGCAGTATTATAGTAGTAATATTCTTATATATAGGAACAGTATTATAGTAGTTATATTCTTGTATATAGGAGCAGTATTATAGTAGTTATAGTCTTGTATATAGGAGCAGTATTATAGTAGTTGTATTCTTGTATATAGGAGCTGTATTATAGTAGTTATATTCTTGTATATAGGGGCCAGTATTATAGTAGTTATATTCTTGTATATAGGAGCAGTATTGTAGTAGTTATATTTTTGTATATAGGAGGCAGTATTATAGTAGTTATATTCCTGTATATAGGAGCAGTATTATAGTAGTTATATTCCTGTATATAGGAGCAGTATTATAGTAGATATATTCTTGCATATAGGGGGCAGTATTATAGTAGTTATATTCTTGCATATAGGGGGCAGTATTATAGTAGTTATATTCTTGTATATAGGGGGCAGTATTATAGTAGTTATATTCTTGTATATAGGAGCAGCATTATAGTAGTTATATTCTTGTATATAGGAGCAGTATTATAGTAGTTATGATGTGCGGGAGAAATTCAAGCACTCACCGTTGTAGTCTTCCAAATCTTTATTGCATAGAGATCATAGCAGGGAGGGGATGGTGGATCAGTGAAGGTGCAGGCGCATCACCTGGGATAGCTATTTCGGGACTCCTCCCTTCCTCTAGCCAGGTCAGGAAGGGAGGAGTCCCGAAATAGCTATCCCAGGTGATGCGCCTGCACCTTCACTGATCCACCATCCCCTCCCTGCTATGATCTCTATGCAATAAAGATTTGGAAGACTACAACGGTGAGTTCTTGAATTTCTCCCGCACATCATTTTGTGTTTACTGTTTCTGCCGAGCACCCCGCTGTCTCCAGATAGGACACATCCACGCTCTTCCCCGTCCAACAAGGGTTCATGTTGTAGCAGTGCAGACTAGCTCTATCTGCTTGCATAATATTATAGTAGTTATATTCCTGTATATAGGAGCAGTATTATAGTAGTTATATTCTTGCATATAGGGGGCAGTATTATAGTAGATATAGTCTTAGTTGTAGTTGTATTCTTGTACATATGGGACAGTATTATAATAGTTATATTCTTGTACATATGGGGCAGTATTACAGCTGCTTGAGGCATTACACATTTGGCATTGTAGAATTGCGCTTATCTTTGTGGTCTGGATAATCAATATTCCCGTCATCCTCCTAGCGGTCAGGTAACATATCAGTGTTTATTGTTATCCCATCGTCTAATAATAACATCAGAGGGGAAAACATTTTCCCTGCAGCTCAGAACAGTCGATGAGAACTCTGGGAGCTAAGAGCCGAGCGGTGTGTGAGGATCTGCGGGATTATATTTAATGCATTAGGGTAAAGGTTACTGTGAGGCATCTACAGAAAACAGAGACGGTGATGTCTTATGTGAAAATGAGCATCAATTATCAGTCTTTTTGTGAAGTTTATTGTTAACTTTTGGAGGATAAACATTACATACAGGTCTGTAACAGACTGATTTATTGTCATAAAGTCTGAGGTAGAGTAACAGAGAAAACCTTAACAATACTGTATAGAAAGACAGATTTGCCATTCAGGGTTCAGAGAAAGCTGAGTGAGCACAAACCATTCCCAAATATAGCTTATAAATGACTGTACCTGCAGCCTGTACACAGTAATGGCCGCTGAATTTATGAGGTTAAGTGCTCTTTAGATATGGAGCCCCTTGGCTCCCCTCACACCTGGGCCTCACAGAAGCAGTGAGCGTACACGATGTGTTTAATTCCAAGAAGGATATTTCTCTGGAAATCACTTTGCTTTGTGTTAATTACAGTTCTGTGCATTTATCTGAACATTCATCCAGGCTTCACCTTATCCTGCTCGCTCCCTGTCACAATAGTTATTAGAGCGCACTGAGCTGGAGCTCACCGCCGATCACCCACCGACACACAGCGCCGAGTAATATTCCCCTGGGTGCATGAACAAACTGACATCACATTACACAGCGGCTTTATTCTGGGAATTATCTTATTAGGCAGGACCGGAGGAGAGAACATAACGGAAATGATATGTCTATCTATCTATCTATCTATCTATGTTCTAACTATCATTCATCTCTTAAAGGGGAACTCCGGATAAGAAAAACTTGTTTTCTATTAAAAGTTTATTAAAAGTTAAATATATTCTGTCTATACAATGTATAAAGCTGGAATGTCTCCTCTCTCCCCTCACTGCTTGATTGACACCTGGGAGCTAAGGGTATGTGCCCCCGCTTGCACCCAAGCGCATCTCCACCTGTGCCATAAACTCCATTCAGTGGTCAGGCAGATTCCGCCTTCTGCTTGAAGAATGAACAGGTTCATTCTTTGGGCTGACAGTGGAATCCGCCTGTGCATAGAATGGAGTCTATGGCACAGACGGAGCGCGGGCGAGCGGCGGAATCCGCGGTGCGTTATCCCTGACTCTTTGCACTAAAACAGAGAGTCATTCTTCTATGTTATGGAAGCACAGACAGATATATGAAAGGTAACAAGTCTCTATGACCTAACAGCATAGGGTGCCATCAAAGAGACATCATCTGCATGGAGTGTGTATGTTCTCCCCGTGTTTACGTGGGTGTTCTCCCATGCTCCAAAACATAGTGATAGCTTCATCTGGAATTTAATTTGAGAGTCCCAATGGGAACATTGACCAATGTGAGTAATAACAAACTGTTATATAATTAGAGACTGTGGGGGAGATTTATCAAACATGGTGTAATTTCATTTTCCAAAGAATCTGTGAGGAATGAAAGGTGGAATCTGATTGGTTGCTAGGGGCAACTAAGACAATTCTACTTTACACCATGTTTGATAAATCTCCCCCATATTATTATGTAATGTCAGATTGTATTATTCGCATTCTGCTGTCCCCAAACTCTCCAGTTTAGCTTACACCATTCTTCATTTTACTGTACACTTCCACAACAATGGGTATCTACACCAAATAAAACATAAAGTGGAAGTACTCCCAACATCTGTGCACGCCAGCCGGAACATGACTCAGAAATAAGTGACAACCGAGAAGATATTTTTACATCTCCTCCATGTTCCATCTTTCTACCTAATTCCTTGTGATGTGTTCAGTGTTTTTCCTACACATCTGTCATTTCACATTATATCTGTGAGGAAGCTTCACCCACCCGGAAAGGGGAAGGTTCGCCGGTGCCGTGTCCCCGCGTCAGTTCTTCTAGTTAAGAGAGAAGCGGAAAAAGTTTGAAAAGTTCAATTTGTTGCATCACTTCCTGTCATTGTTAAAAGTTATAAGATGCAACATGAACTTGTCAGCTTCTTATCCCTTTAGCCCTCGACTGATTATGGAGGGTACGCACTGACTGGTCATTGCATCTCCATATTCAGTGGTTTTGAAACACTAGCCAGGAAGGGGTTAATGTGTGCTGTGTATTCTTCCTTTGTTGCTGTGTTCTGTCATCCCTCCTCTTTGTTTCCACCTATTAGTGGGTCTCCCGGGCTTTTGGGCCAATCCAGACGCTTGACGTGTTTCCCTGTTCTGGCCTCATATATACTGTCTACGTCATCAGCCTCCAGTCCACGGATCATCACCGTCGGGTTTGGCCCGCTCTCCCTTGTTATGAGAAGTCACAGCAGACGGAAGTTGATATAAGAAGTTTGGTAGCACAGCGGACATGCGCAGTTGGAGTCGGCAACAGACCACTTTGCTACCCCACCTTCTGGTCTTAAAGGCACAGTGTGCCAGTTGGTATTTAATGTTTTAGTTATAAAGAATTATATGCTGTGGCCATCACCATCCAGCACTAAAGTTACTATTGTGTCTGTGTGTTTTATTCCTGGCAAAAGGGGGTTAAGATTGGTGGGAGCACATGGACAGTCATGTGGCAGCACTAACAGAGGCAAAGGTGTCACACAGGTTAGAGGTCAGAGAATTAAAGTCATAAAGCAACACGCACTGACAGGAGCAGAGGACATAATAGCTATGGGGCACATTCGTTAAAGATCTCCCAGACGTACGCCAAGGAAACAGTGGGGCAAACAATGGGGTGGTCGAAAGTGGGTGTGGCAAGGTGCCGCGTGCCTCTTAGTAAATCCAGCGGGGTAATTGGGGGCAGGGCTTTTTACATGCCTTAATAAATGCTTATGTTACAAATGTTAAATGTTATCAAAATATATTGATTACTTTTTGTATGGGTTATTTTTTAAGACTATGGCCAGGGCATGATTTGCATTACATTACACCTTCGGCTCCAGACCCGCACAGGTACATAAGGTAGATTGTAGGTTGCCAACTATCTATGCCGGACCCTCCTTGCTATGGACTGGAGTTTGGACATGCTGCATGCTACTGCACAGAGCACAGTCTGCACCCTCTCCTGTGTCTATAGACAGCAGCTTATTACAGAGCTGTAGCATTATAAGAAGAGTTATACAGTATATTGAACAGGTTGCAGCCAGTAGAGATCAGAACAGAAAGAAGTACATTTCCCATAGCCCCTCTGGGTCTACATAGCAGTACGTCAGATAAGGTATCACGTCTTATATTGGGGAAATGTGTGTAATATTTTAGATAGCATATCTCCGATTCCAGAGCAACCAAACTGTTAACAATGTGACATTTCTCACCAATCTGTAGGCAAAAAAGTTTCCTCCTACTCAGAAGTGACAGAAAAACCTGAAGCAAGTGACAGCAGTATAATTTGTACCGTCATGTGACCCGTTACTATAACAGAATGATAGTACGATGAGGGGCGGCTTGGAGAAAAGTAAAATAAGAGTTTAACAAGTTTTCTTCAAGGAGTAGAAGACAAATAACGGCCTCATATCTCGTGTTTATAACAGAGTAGTGGTCATGCTTTTCCCCCTCTTTTCCCCTTTGGTTTTTGCAATTATAGAAAACCTGGGATTAAGGAGGGTAAAGTGAATAGAGGAATGATTGTGTGAAGTGCGGCATCTGTTTGATATTCATTAACCTAACCTACAAACTACCCTGTACCACCAGGGATGATATGTATAAACCATAATCTACCCTGTACCACCAGGGATAATATGTATAAACCATAAGCTACCCTATACCACCAGGGATAATATGTATAAACCATAATCTACCCTATACCACCAGGGATAATATGTATAAACCATAATCTACCCTATACCACCAGGGATAATATGTATAAACTACAAACTACCCTAGACTACCAGGACTACTATGTAACATTTATAAAACATAACATTTTGATCCTTAATATTCTGTTGGTATATAATTATCCATAAGTGAGGGTTAGATATTAGATGTTAAACTCTAAACCATCCTAGGCACCCAAATATATGTCTTTCTAGCTTTCTATAATGGCTGATCATATACTACTATTTTTTTTAAACTCAGTTTTATTAAGGATGCATGGTAAGGATGGTACAATGGCATCCAATACAAAATACAGCAACTGTAGACGCAACTGTATCTCAACAGAACAGAGTACAATAACACAAAAAAAATCGGGCCGGTATGTAAAGATTAAGGTAAAGGATCCTAGTAGTACAAGGTTCGCATACATATGCCATATAGTGCTGTTAATACCGCTTACTATATCTTCCAGTTTAAGGGGAATCGGCCACTTCGGGGGCTAATGTTAACGGAGATTGGCACCAAGGGTCCCATATCTTATGGTATTTTTTGGGCCATTTTCTGTGTTTATATATAATTTTTTCATAGGCAGTAATTTTATTATTGCAGTGTTAGGGAGACGAGGATCCATCTAGCAGATAGCGCTGGATTTTAGGGCTTCAAATAAGGATTCTCTAAGCATATGCGCGTATGGTGCGCCCACTCCTCCTCATCGAGTAACCCAAATAGGCAAACAGATGGGGTTAAAGGAATTGGGATATGTACTAGGGATTTGAGTAATTGAGTCACTTCAGACCAAAAGGAGGCAATGGAGGAGCATGACCACACCATGTGCCAAAAATCGGCCGGTTCAAATTGGCATTTGGGACAAGTAGGAGCCGCCATGCATCCCATATGGTGTAATCTTAATGGAGTGAGGTATGCCTAGTGGATAAAATACAGTTGGGTAAGTTTGTTATTGGCAGCAGGCAATACAAATTTATGTGACTCTAAAATAGCCTCACAGTCCTCATCATCTAATTCAGGTATTAATTGTTTCCACTTCCCAAGTGCTGGAAGAGGAGTGGACGCCACCACCGCTTGAATCAAATAAGCATATAGGGAAGAGATTATGCCACCCGGACCCTGCAAACATATTATCCCTATTAACGGATAGGAGGATATAGCTTCAGTGGGGGAAGGAAATTGGGCCGACAATACATGCTGCAACAGAGAATGTGTCCCTAACTGTTTCAAAGGGTATTAAGGAGCCATTCACATACAGGTCGGTAAGATAGTACACCTCCTTCCGGGACCAGTAGTGGGCATCCTCAAACGCAGTCATCTGGGGTAACGCCATATTGTACCAAATGGGTGACTCAATCTGAACTTTTTAAAAGTCTGTTAACCAGCATGGAACTTCCCAAATCCTACGTGCCACCCTGTGTGCTGGCAGTAGGGGAATTTGTGGGCACACTGGGGCTTCTAAGATAGACAACAGTTATACAGGGGATATGTAATCAGCGGCATGTACTTCAGGCTGCGCGACTGGAGATGCAGAAGTCCAAGGATTAAGGTATTTAAGTTACCCAACTAGATAGTAGAGGTGTATGTTGGGCAAAGACATGGCCGCTTCTTGATTAGGGCACTGCAATTTGGCCAGTTGGAGTTTGGACCTAGACCATCCCCAAACAAAAGAGATCATAGCTGAGTCCCACGTCTCTGAAGAAAATTTTAGGAATCGGGTGGAAGACATGCTGGAGTAAATAAAGACATTTGGGTAGTACTACCATTTTAATTAAATTGATTCTACCAGCCACTGAAAGTGGCAAGGCAGACCACAATCATATAGTACTATTATTACAACTACAACAATTGTTCTCCTCTAGAGATGAGCGAGTAGTGAAATATTCGACTTTCGAGAATTCGAATCGAATAGGAACAGATATTCGACTATTCGAACGAGTATTCGATTCCATAATAGTCTAGGGGAAAACAATTTGTGGCACTTGGAAATCAAAATTCGACCACTTGGAGGTCACCAAGTCCCCCATGAAACCTCCCTAAACGATGACACTGGGACATTAGGGGGAGCATGCCTGGGTGCACCCAACACCCCAAAATCACAGTATAATGCCACTCTCTGCAGTTGCGAAGGAAAAATATTTGCGAACGCTTTACGAACATTTATGGCAGTGTTCACACATTTCGTTCGTATTTCTTGCGCAGTGTTACATACATGATTCCAATGTGCGTCCGCAGAGCGTCATGTTATTCGCGCATTTCATACTGGAACAGTATGTATGACGTGCCCTTTTCTGGGCAACTGGAACAATATGTATCACGTGCCTTTTACTGGGCTACTGGAACAGTATGTATGATGTGCCTTTTTCTGGGCTACTGGAACAATATGTATAACGTGCCCTTAGTGGTATTAAACAGGGACACTATAAGTCACTTGTACACACAGGGTAATGGAATGAATACACCTGCTGATGCTGATGCTGCTGTTATATCATCTATTTCTTAGCACTGAGAAGTGCTTTTGATTCAGAGATTACTTATCTTAGCCCTGAAAAGGACTTTTGGGTTCTGTAGTAATCCTGCCTAACCCAAACGCTACTAAAACCTATCTCTCCCTGCTGCAAGATCTTTCCCTGACTAGGTTGAAAGCTCATCTGCGGTCGAGAGGCGGGAGCCAAGTATTTAAGATTCAAGGTCATGTGGTTCAGCCATCCAATGAGGGTAGACACCGTTTTCGCGCTGCGTGCGTACTCCCAAGTCCCTCACGGCCTCCCTGCATGGTGATTGGATTAAAAAAAGCGCCAACTGCGATGGGAGGGCTTTCTAATGTTTCCCGCGTATAAGCCACACTACTCGATTGAATTTGAATCTTTGAAATACCACAATATTTGATCGAATACCTACTCGCTCATCTCTATTCTCCTTTTCCTACTACCACCACAACCACTAGTACCACTGCTGCTACTACTACCTCTGCTACTGTTACTTTTGTTCTTGTAGCTATCATTACTACTTCTGTATCTGTAAAACTTCATCTTCCACTACAGGGGACTTTGCTAATCCAACATGAAAAACATACGGTAATAGGAAACCCTAGATGTGTTCTATTACCGTGATACATTGCTGTATCTTCATGCCGCCCAGGAGCTGCCACATTTCCTTAAGGGGCAATATACACTCCTGATCTATATTAAAATTTGATGAAGAATGCCTCAATGCTGAAATGCGTCGGTGTATAAGAAGGTTTTATAAGGCTGGTGGCGTTTCCTGTGTTTTATATCTAAGACATGTCACCTGAGTAATCTGTAAATGTATAATATAGATCACAGTCATACATTACAGCTTGGCACAGGACATAGGGAGCTTTACGGGGCCTATAGCGATTCCCTTTGATGTTGTTATAAGGTATTACGGGTTATAAACAGAGATGATGAGCGGCAGAGAATCTCTCATCAGAGGTCACTTATCCAGTGTGACTGACTCCATAGAGTGGCCCTCCCGGACAAACCTCTGCTGTGATGAATGTCAAAATGGCAATCAGCCTCCAGATTACGCGTGAGATCTACAGTTAGCCCTTCATTACCAGACCCAGACCCCGGCACAAGCACCATCCGATCTCCCTAACCTCCTAATGTATACTTCCAAAAAGTCATAGAACTTTATTTTGCATTATATAGATATTGGTTATATACCGTATTTCTCCACTGTAAGTGAAAAAGGGGCATAGACCCAAATGTCTGCTCTACTGCTCCCCCCGTACATGTATAAGCCGCTGCCAGACTTCCACCTTGAGAACAAAGGATCAGGATTCTGCTCAATTCTTTTCTGCCATCAGGAAAAATCACCACCATCCACTAAACCAGGGATGGGGAACCTTTGGCCCTCTAGCTGTTTTCAACCTACAATACCCATCATGCCTGGACAGCCAAAGCTTTGCTTTGGCTGTCCAGGCATGATGGGTATTGGACTTTTGCAACAGCTGGAGGGCCGAAGGTTCCCCGTCCCTGCACTAAATGGTTGGTTTTCCAACACCCTCAATGTCCTTTCTTCTCACCTGTTTTTTGTGATTGGTGGCGATCAAAGTGGTCAGATCCCTACCAGATACTTTTCAGCTATCCTGTGGTTATAACATTGGGTTAAGCCTTTAAAATCCATACAATAAGCATTAATTTCATAAGCTCACCTAGACAGAAATTTATCCTGCACTTTATAGCTATGCAGAGGATTCGTAGCGAGGGTCCCTGGTAAATGGCGCTCCATCTACTTGTCCCTGGATTATTGCCAATTGCCTTGTTTATTGTTTTTTCGCTCTGATCTATGGTCGCACTCTCCGCTCTTGTTATTTTTATATTGCCCAAGCCGTGCTATTACTACATAAGGTGGATATTATCTTGTCACCCGCAATGGAGAATCCTCTCATACCAGAAAACTACCAGCCAAATGACTCCATTTGTCTACGCCTCCATTACAATACGGGGCTGACGCTGCCAGATGAATTGCTGCATTTACAGGAGAAGGGATAAAAGAGCTAGAAAAAACAAAAAAGAAACACATCAGAACAATGAAAAACAATCCTGCCCCATTCTCCTATATTACACTTATAGAGCTGAGTTGGATTTAACCCCTTCCTGCCACAGGCGTTTCAAATTTTTTTTAATTCCATAACTTTTGCATTTTTTCCTCAACAAGTCTTTTTTTGGCATAATTATTGTTGTGTAAATGGCACAATACAATATACTGTACTAAATAATGTTCCTTATCCTGAAGGAGCTGTGTATAGTAAGGCCTGCTTGCAGTGTAAGGCTATGCTCACACACCGTATATTTTCGTAAAACCACGGCCATTGCACAAAGGCCGTGATTTTTATGGAAATATACGTGTCATTGCGGCCTAGGAATCCTGGCCGGAGCGTATACACATAGTATACGCTCCGGTCGGGATCTCTCACGGCTGTCAGTTTTCTGCGGCCTCTATTCATTGAATAGTGGCCGCAGAAAACCATGTCAGTGCACACTATGGTGTGGGCGGATCCGGCAGCCCCTGTGTCCCTGCAGCCCTTGTTAAATGATAATTGGGCTGTGTAATAGGCCCAGTAAACGAGCACCGATCTAGCAGATCGGACGCTCGTTTACAGTTATTATCGGGTCCCCATTAGCCCGTGTAATAGTACCCTTACAGCGACAGGTGACACCAGTAGATAGATAGCATCAAGACAATAGTAGCTCCCTGTAGAATGACCTCTTCAGAGGTCACAGAGTGCGCTCAGTAATGCTTCACATTCATCTCAAGGGGACAGACTCTGTCGATTGTTGTCTAAGTTTATAAGGCTTGCTGTAAAGCATGTTACTAAATGCTGTTAAAAACAGCTCAGACAAGATGGCAGACTCCATATAAATGTAGAAAAACTGGCGAAACATTAGGGAAGATTTATGAAGTGCTGAAAGTTGCATTTTGTGGTGTAAAGGGCCTAGATGCGAATAAATCTATCTTTCGTGAATACATTTTCATATCTGGCCCCTCTATGTCAGTTGCGCCAGGCGTCGAGGAGGGGGTGGAGAGGGGGCAGAATGGCCAGGCGCGGCCTTTGCGTCTCCGAATTTAACATTTTTCTAGAGGAAAAATTATAAATAAACCTATGTCAGCTCTGAGTTGGTGTAGGCATCGTGCCTCTACATAAATCTGGGGAGCATCAGCACAGTGGGGACATTTTTAAGCTGTACTTAAAAAAAATGCTGGATTTAATAAATGTCCCCCATTCTCTTTAAGGGTGCCTTCACACCTACCGTATCGCAGCAGAAAATCCGCTGCAGATCCGCAGCTGATCTGCAGCAGATTTAACTAAATGAATGAACACAGCATTAAATACGCACTGTCAAATCCGCTGCGGATCCGCAGCAGATTTGTAAGTGCGGATTTGATGCTGTGTTCATTCATTTAGTTAAATCTGCTGCGGATCAGCTGCGGATCCGCAGCGGATTTTCTGCTGCGATACGGTAGGTGTGAAGGCACCCTAAAGGAGAAGTCCGGTGAAAAATTTTATTAAAGTGTTTTATTGCCCCCCAAAAGTTAGACAAATTACCAATAGACTTATTACGAGAAATGCTGCGCTTACTACTGCATCAAGGCTTCACTTCCTGGATAACATGGTGATGTCACTTCCTCGATAACATGGCGATGTCACTTCCTGGATAACATGGTGATGTCACTTCCTGGATAAAATGTCGATGCCACGACCCGACTCCCAGAGCTGTGCGGGCTGTGGCTGCTGGAGAGGATGATGGCAGGGGGATGCTCAGTGTCCCTCCAGTGCCCTGTGTCCCTCAGTGTCCCCCTGCCATCATCCTCTCCAGCAGCCACAGCCCGCACAGCTCTGGGAATTGGATTGTGACATTACCATTTTATCCAGGAAGTGACATCACCATTTTATCTAGGAAGTGACATCACCATGTTATCCAGGAAGTGAAGCCTTGATGCAGTAGTAAGTGCAGGGAAAAAAGCACTTTATATGCATTTCCCATAATAAGTGCATATTGGTGATTTGTATAACTTTTGGGGGACAATACAATACTTTAATAAAAATTTTCACCAGACTTCTCCTTTAAGCACAGGTTCTAATAGTCACTGAATATCAGTATTAACCGTATAAAATATAACACCGTCTCTTAGTTTTGCGAAAAAAATAATGTAGTTCCCTGCAGGGAGAGAGGTGCGCAGGGTCAGCATAGGTCGATACAGTGACAACTTTTTGCAAAGTGCAGTGTTGATGTTGGTTTTCCAGCTGACTGACCTTTCCGGAGACCTTTCTTACAGCTGAGAGCATGTTTATTACAAATCACAGAGAAATACCCAGTGCCCTGGAGAGCGAGCCGCACTGTTATTTCCAGCATAAATCCACAGAGACAGAAGAATCTTATACAAGTTCATTTGTATCTAAGCGGCTCATCAGGTGTAAATCCCCCCATCTCAGTAATGCTAAAAGCGTAGATGCTGTATATTCTGGAGGAGAGGGTTTATATGAGTTATAGTCCCTCAGCTGATTATGATACAACTGACTAAACCATTATGTGGTCTGCAGCTAGAATTTTAGGGTATGTTCACACTACGGAATCGATGCTGTGGATGACGCTTGAAATTACACCTGTCTCATTGATTCAATGTGATTTCTCAAGCGGAATCCGCCCTCCGCCCACAGAATTGACATGTCAGTTAGAATTCATTTGTCACTTATATTAGTACTAAATATTAGTGTCATGTAAGAATCTGTGATCAGATCTCCTGTCAACTACAACGTTTAGCTACAAACAAGTTAATTGGTTCGTGGCATCTGTCAGATGGAAATTGCACTTTTATAAATCTTCCGGAATGTTCTTGCTCTTCTCTTCTTCTTATCGGCACCAGGAGACGTATTTGGAGACTTTGCTGGCAATCCGCTCCACAAGTCGTGGACTGATAGGCGGACGGTCTAATCTGTCTTCCCGGCACTTAAAGGGTTCACATTGTTCTATGATACATCCGCAGGGACTTTCCCTTCCCAGCATGAAGAATAATATAATGTAGTCTTCACCTTAAGCAGAGCTGGCAGATTCTCTTAACGTGTATTTATTTCAGGATGTATTCACACACGCCTCTCGCCCTCCATCATTATTTTTGCTGTTATTTTTCGGACTTTCTAAACTCCTGGAAGTTCTGAGCCCTGATGGGAAAAGCAGTGAGGTCGCCTGAGGAGGGGGGGGAGGGGCGACTTTCCTTATATTAATCTGCGTCTGTTTTTAGTGTCTGAAACCTTCCATCAAAGCTACTGAAGAACGCATTATTGCTATTTTTGCAGTTTTTCATGGCTTTTTATTTCTTTTGTAAGGGTTTTAGGTGACTCTTTTGATTTTGTAAGGTTTATATGTTTTTTTCCGGTGTCTTTCAGTTCCTTTAAAAAAGCCTAAAAGAGGTCCAAAATAAATAACGCTTTACATGTACTATAGACTATATATTGTATATTACCATATGGCTACGGAGTTCACAAAAACGCAGCTAAAATGTCTTTATGAGTGGACAGGAGGAGCAAGGCCCACAGGCTTCCTCTATGGGGGAAGGGGGACAGGACTCACAGGCTTTTTTCTGGGTAGGGGAAGTAAGACCTACAAGCTTTCTGTATGAGTGCTGGGGGAAGAAGGACTCGCAGGCTTTTTCTATGAATGGGTGGAGAAAGCAGGACTCACAGGCTTTCTTAATGAGTGGGTAGTGGGAGCAGGACTCACAGGCTTTCTTAATGAGTGGGTAGTGGGAGCAGGACTCACAGGCTTTCTTAATGAGTGGGTAGTGGGAGCAAGACTCACAGGCTTTCTTAATGAGTGGGTAGTGGGAGCAGGACTCACAGGCTTTCTTAATGAGTGGGTAGTGGGAGCAGGACTCACAGGCTTTCTTAATGAGTGGGTAGTGGGAGCAGGACTCACAGGCTTTCTCTATGAGTGTATGGGGAAAGCAGGATTCACAGACTTTTTCTATGAGTGTATGCGAGAAGCAGGACCCACAGGCTTTCTCTATGAGTGTATGCGAGAAGCAGGACCCACAGGCTTTCTCTCTGAGTGTATGGAGAAAGCAGGACTCACAGGCTTTCTCTATGAGTGTATGGGGAAAGCAGAAATCACAGGCTTTCTCTATGATTGAATGCAGGAAGCAGGACTCACAGGCTTTCTGTACAAGTGTATGGGGAAAGCAGTAAGAGAAACAGATCACTAATCTCATGGAGACCAGCCAAAGATAACACTAAAGTGCACTATGAAGTGTAATCCTAGGTGCATTGCTCCTTGAGAAACATGAATATGCACAAAAGAGAGTTAGTGGAGCCTCATTTAAGAGTCTCGAAACACAGGACTAGCCAGAAATCCCTCCGGGAAGGACCCAGCCAAGGAGTGGCTCCTGTAGAGAAACTACCAAAACCACCATATTAAGTGGCCCTATAAGTCAATGTAATAACAAGCGAAAAACCAAGGCCTGGTATCCATCTACATACAGCTGTTTCGGGGTGTTGCCCCTCTTCAGTGTGGAGCAGGATTCTGGCTAGGTGGGAGCAATGCCTAGTAAAGCCATAAGAGAAACAGATCACTGATCCCAGGGAGACCAGGCAAAGATAACACTGCCGGCTGCCAATTGGAGCGCACAATGCAGTGGAATCCTAGGAAATCCTCTACTAGGCATTGCTCCCACCTCAGAATCCTGTTCCACACTGATGAGGGGCAACACTCCGAAACAGCTGTTACATTGACTTATAGGGCCACTTAATATGGTGGTTTTTGTGGTTTCCCTACAGGAGGACCCCCCCTTTGGCTGGGTCCTTCGCGGAGGAATATCTGACGAGTCCTGTGTTTTGAGACTCTTAAATGAGGCTCTACGGGCTCTCTTTTGCATATGGAGAAAGCAGGACTCAAAGTCTTTCTCTATGATTGTATGTGGGAAGCAAGACTCACATGCTTTCACTATGATTGTATGTGGGAAGCATGACTCACAGGCATTCTCTATGGGTGGGCACAGAAGCAGGACTCACAGGCTTTCTCTATCAGTGTATGCGGGAAGCAGGACTCACAGGCTTACTCTATGGGTGGGCACAGAAGCGGGACTTATACATGCCTTGGTGCATTGTAACCCTCTAGCAACAAACAATATAAGTAGAGATGAGCGAACCCCGAGTATGCTCGAGTCGATCCGAGCCCGAACATTCGGCATTTGATTAGCGATGGCTGCTGAACTTGGATAAAGCCCTAAGGCTATGTGGAAAACATGGATTAAGTCATTGGCTGTATCCATGTTTTCCAGACAACCTTAGAGCTTTATCCAGGTTCAGCAGCCCCCGCTAATCAAATGCCGATCGTTCGGATCGACTCGAACCCGAGCCCGGTTCGCTCATCTCTAAATATAAGTCATGAGGTCATATGAGGTTTTAGAGATGTCCCATAATGCCATTCTACTAACCTTTACAAAAATAGTAATAGCTTATTCCAAGTGTCAATCAAGCTGCCTGTCATCTGACACACACACTGAGGGGTGAATGTGGCACTTGTCTCCGTGCCCTTTATTCTTCTTCACTGCATTAATTTACATGTCATGAAACATGAAGTGATTAAATCTTCCCTCATCAGCCGCTCGGTGCACGCTCCAGTGTGTAATGTCTGTGCTGCAAATCTGAAGCTTGAAACCTTTCCCAAAACTGTGAACTGAGCAAACGTCAATAGGATTCCCCATGGACAAGTCACCGTCCTGAGCCAGCTGTGCACCAGCTGCCTAAAGCCATGAAGGGAATTTTTACTTTACATAAATAATAAATACACAATATATATATATATATATATATATATATATATATATATATATACACATACATCCTGTATTATACTCCAGAGCTGCGCTCACTATTCGGCTGGTGGGTGAGTCACTGTGTACATACAGTTCTATGCAAAAATTTTACACAGCTATATGCAGATGAACCTCTGGGGCTTTGACCCCTAATGAGAAGATTTTACTATTATAAACAGACATGTATGATATTCCCCATTGGATTCTTTTGCGGTGTAATACAAGGACACACTGGGTCACATCACCTTGTCGCTGCGTTTCTGCTTCATTTTGTACACTGTTCTCCACTGTTTACTTAGCAGCAGGTATGAACCGGCTCTGGTGTCACCTTAGCCATGAAATATGGAAGTGTTTCTCTATCACGTAATGTGCGGTGGAGGAGGGGTGTCCGTAGGTGACGCTCTCCACGTATAGTAAATGACTCTCATTAGCTCCACATGATACAGCAAATTATTGTGCACCAGAAACCTCTTCCGAGACGGCGACGTTGATGGCCACTTCATTTTTACTCTAAATGCAGCTTTTAGCCCCTGTCCCCAGAGGCACTCACTTCAGTAACGCAAGGATTTATGACGACACAATGAAAAGGAATTAAGGAGCGATTTTCTCTACTGCACTTTATCAGATTTTTTTCCTCCTCTTCTGGAATTTGCTAAAAAATCCACAGATCACTTTGTCTCCGTAAACCATAAGCTTAAGGAAAAGCTGGAGTTTTGCTCTAAGAATGCCACGGTTTACATCGCTTATATCGTTTTCAGTGAAATTATTCCAGTCACATAAAAAGTTGTACTCATAATTCTGTTGTCTCCCATTTGCTGATATCTTATCAACAAGACTTGTGGCCACAGGTTGCCTTATTCCTGCAGTCACAAGAGTCTAGGTGGACCTTGCCATTGGGGAAAATTAGCTACTGGGGATCTAGCTACTGGGGGAAACTAGCTACTGGGGGGACCTAGCTAATGGGGGAAACAATCTACTGGGGGGACCTAGCTAATGGGGGAAACAATCTACCAAGGGAAGACCTATCTAATAGGGAAACCACCTATTGTAGGTCCTCGTTAATGGATGAAACTACTTGTTGCAGGACCTAGCTTATGGGGGAGTCTGCCTATTGGGGGACCTAGGTAATGGGATTTCCAACATTACCTAGGTCCCCAAGTAGGAGGTACCCAGCTTGCGGAAAACTACCTACTGGGGACCTGGCAAATTGGTAAACTACCTATTGGGGGGGGGGGTACCCAACTAATGGGGAAAACTATGTATTGGTGACCTTGCTAAGGGAGAAACAACCTACTGGGGGACCTAGCTAATGGGGAAGACTACCTGGGGGGCCTGATAGGGAAGGGAGAGAAAATACTGATGCACTGTGTGGGATCCAGAAGACGGTTGGGTGAGCCAATGAAATTAAATACCTAAATAAAATACAAGGTGGACCATGCAAAAGGGGGAAAACCGGCTACTGCTGGGAAAAAGGATGTAACTAATGGGGGGGGGGGGGGGGGTTTCTACTGGGGAATTTGGCCAATGGGAAAAACTACTCACTGGAGGACCTAGATTATAGGGGAAACTATCTACTAGGGTGGTACCTAGCTAATGGAGAAAACTACTGGGTCCTAGCTAAGGGGGAAACTAACTACCGGGGACCTAGCTAATGGTGGAAAATACCTATTGGGGACCTAGCTAGTGGTGAAACTACCTGCTTGGGTTGGGGGGGGGGGGGGGGGGAAAAGGAGCTGCCTAATGGGGAAACCACCTTCTGGCCACCTAGCTAATGGGTGAGACACCTACTGTGGGACCTAACTTATGGGGGAAGCTACCTGGGGGTACATCTTAAGAGGTAAATCTACCTACTTTAATGTCTTCTACTTTGAGATACTCTGATACCACACTATACCACATGTGATTTCCAAAGGACAGAGTTAGACCCTAAACAAGCAATGTCAACAGAACTATTATTATGTTGGCTACATTATTTGTTCCATAGGCTTCTTCCGGTTGCAGTACCTAGGACAGCAGCTTCCTAGCAAGTAGCCATCTCATATCTAACCTTGTCGGACATATTAGCTCTCATGGGGCTAATATAGCGCACCTATAGGATCGGTAACTTTTTGTGAACCAACGTTCCTTCTATGCCTCTCACTGTGCAGAGTGAATCTCTTACTGTAGAGCATGAAACATTTTCTGACGTCAGTGACCATGTGACCTCGATGGTTTACAATGTCTGCGAAATGGAGGAAGTAGCCAACTTCTCCAATCTCCCTTAAGAAATAAACATGGCTACTGCCAGAGACATCACTAGATGAGTAGAAGTAAGACGTGAGATTTATAATGAAGAGATGAGGCAGATTTATTACCATGAGACCGTGACCCTGGAGAGTTGTGTTTCTGGGAATCTGCTTTATATGGAATGAATATTTCCTATGCGGAGACCACATTACAGAACATACCGGAACGTCTGACTCTTTGCTATAACATGAAATTGTTGCTAAGAGACTCAAAACGACAGATCTTTCTTCCAAAGATAGAAAAATCCATATTCATTAACTTCTCACTTCGTAGTCGCACCCGCTAATTCATTGAACATTATAAAATAATATTTGGGTGGCACAGGGTAAACGTGATTGTAAAACAGGAAGAAGTTTTTACATAGTTAGACGGGAATTCTGTGGGAATTGGAGAGTCGGGCTGAGCTGTGAATGATGGGTCCTGGGGGTACAGCAATAACAGCCGACAATATGGGGCAAATACCAGTGTTCTGTACAGATGGAGGGTGGGAGCTCAGATAACACCACCATATGGTGGCTAAATTGTACCGCCATACAGTGACCAGATAATATTACCATATGGTGAATGAATAAGAGCATTATGCAGTGACTAGATAAAACCATCATATCTTGGCTGAATAATCCCGCCATACAGTGACTGAATAATCCCGCCATACAGTGACTAAATAATCCCGCCATACAGTGACTGAATAATACTGCCATACAGTGACTGAATAATACTGCTATTCAGTGACTGAATAATACTGCCATACAGTGGCTGATTAATACTGCCATACAGTGACTGAATAATACTGCCATACAGTGGCTGATTAATACTGCCATACAGTGACTGAATAATACTGCCATACAGTGGCTGATTAATACTGCCATACAGTGACTGAATAATACTGCCATACAGTGGCTGATTAATACTGCCATACAGTGGCTGATTAATATTGCTTTATTAATTACTGCTGACACCAGTATAAGGCCCCTAGCATATTATACACCCCAGTATCAGGCCCTGAGTATATTATAGACACCAGTATAAAGCCCCCAGCATATTATAGACCCCAGTATAAATCCCTCAGCATATTATAGACCCCAGTATCAGGCCCCCAGCATACTATAGATCCCAGTATAAGGCCCTCAGAATATTATAGACCCCAGTATCAGGCCTCCAGCATACTATAGATCCCAGTATAAGGCCCTCAGAATATTATAGACCCCAGTATCAGGCCTCCAGCATATTATAGATCCCAGTATAAGGCCCTCAGCATATTATAGACCCCAGTATCAGGCCCCCAGCATACTATAGATGCCAGTATAAAGCCCTCAGCATATTATAGACCCCGGTATAAATCCCTCAGCAACTATAGATGCCAGTATAAGGCCCCCAGCATATTATAGACCCCAGTATAAATCCCTCAGCATATTATAGATCCCAGTATAAAGCCCTCAGCATATTATAGACCCCAGTATCAGGCCCCCAGCATACTATAGATGCCAGTATAAAGCCCTCAGCATACTATAGATGCCAGTATAAAGCCCTCAGCATATTATAGACCCCAGTATCAGGCCCCCAGCATACTATAGATGCCAGTATAAAGCCCCTAGCATACTATATATCCCAGTATAAAGCCCTCAGCATACTATAGATGCCAGTATAAAGCCCCCAGCATACTATATATCTCAGTATAAAGCCCTCAGCATATTATGGATCCCAGTATAAAGCCCTCAGTATATTATAGACCCCAGTATCAGGCCCCCAGCATATTATAGATCCCAGTTTTAAACCCCAATATTAAAACCCCCAGCACTGGTCTGTAGTGAATCAGTAAGGAAAGAATTCCATAAGAAATAACACCACAGACATTTTAGTTTAGAAGAAGAAGCAATGCTTCCTTTATTGAACATATTTGTTAGAATTTTATTGGGGAGTCTTACAGGGGTATTAGCTGCATTGCACCTGGACTTGCACCATATAACAGTGACAAGTCCAGCTGAAATTTACAAGTGCAAGCGATGGCTGCTAACACCCCTCTAAGAGCCCCCAGGATAGGCAGAGGTTCCATATTCTGTTACATAATGCGGCTGGCGGCTCTTCTAACTCCAGTGGAGTGTGAACCCGAAGAGTCACCACCGAGTGATCCAGAGGAAGGCGAAGAAAAACCCCGAAGATTTCAATCTCAGGGGAAAAAATAATTCCTTCCTGACCCCACAAGTGGCGATCGGATATCACCCTGGATCACGGCTATCATCTGCCTACCGCTGCTGGCCCTTACCTATTTATGGGGGATTCTAGGGGAAACGCCGTCAGGTGGTCTTCCTGATGTAGACATCCGCTCTTCCTCCCACAGGCGGTCTGCCTCCCACAGACGGTCTTCCTCCCACAGATGATCTTCCTCCTACAGATGGTCTTCCTCCCGCAGGCGGTCTTCCTCCCGCAGGCGGTCTTCCTCCCGCAGGCGGTCTTCCTCCCGCAGACGGTCTTCCTCCCGCAGGCGGTCTTCCTCCCGCAGGCGGTCTTCCTCCCGCAGGCGGTCTTCCTCCCGCAGACGGTCTTCCTCCCACAGACGGTCTTCTTCTGCTCCTCTTGGGCTCCTCTATCAGGCTTACCAGCTATGAATGCTGAAAAAGACAAGCAAAAAAAAAAGGGGGGGGGGGACCCTTACCTTGTACTGTATGCAGCTCCTCTTCAGCTTCTTTTCCAGGCTTACCAACACAGAAGAGACTCTCACCTTGTATGTATAAACGCAGTCTAAGCAGGTAGTGTTCCTGATGCAGACATCCATCCTCCCACTGGTGGTCGTCTTCAGCTTTTCTTCCAGGCTTTTCCAACTGCAAATGCTGCAAAATACAAGAAAGAAAAATAGGGAGAGGGAAGAGACTCTCACCTTGTATAAATGAGGAGCTGGACTGCTCAGCCAGGTGCGGCCTGTAGGATCGGCAAAAAGCTGCAAATGAGCCGCCCTGGCAGTGTGATTCCTTTATGCATATATGTCATTGTGATGTCATAGAAGGTTGTGATGTCACACAGGCATGTCTAGGCATGCTTTTTCCCATTAAGCCTCAGTGACATCACACCATCTAGTTACATTTGTATCCACCTGCTCCCTGTTAGCGCGGTTACTAGGCAACAGTCAGACATAGGATTGTCCCATTACCACCCTGTAAAGTGTAACTGTCATATAAAACATCAATAGTACAAGCAATTATAAGACTATATAGCGATTATAAGAAAGTCTGTAATAGGTTTTATGAGGCAAAAAAGCCTCTTTCTGTACTCAAAAACTGTTTCCCAGCCTCCCCCCCCCTCACTTTTTATCCCCTCATTACCAGGCAAAGTCCTTTACATCATTGTTTCTCAACCTGCAGTATGTGGCACAGGTAGAGCGGTTATGTTTGAGGTGTAAAAAAAAAACAACTTTTAGTTTGGGTGCCAGGACCCGGCTATGATTGAGAAATGTCCTGACACCAATCACCATCGCTGCTTTCACCTTCCCTCCCACAGCAGCAGCCGCTCAGCAGCCGGCACCAGCGCCGTGTGTGGGGGGGGGGGCGGAGATGGTAATGCTGCTAGGGGAAGTAAGGACACTGGGGGAGATTTATCAAACTAGTGTAAAGTAGAATCGGCTCAGTTGCCCCTAGCAACAAATCAGATTCCGCCTTTCATTCCTCACAGACTCTTCAGAAAATGAAAGGTGGAATCTGATTGGTTGCTAGGGGCAACTGGGCCAATTTCACTTTACACCAGTTTGATAAATCTCGCCCAGTTTGCCTAATTGGCCCCCCGTGACTGCTCCGAGCCCGCCTTCCTCCAGCTCCTCCCACCGGTCTCATCTTTCCTCGTACCATTCCTAGCGTGCATCGTCTGATCGCGGGGGAGGGAGTTATCAGGCTACATGGGGGGATATCTGGATACATGTGGTGTGGTGTCTGCCTGCATGGGGCCTACATGGTTGGGAGATACACTGTATGACTACATGGGGACGTATTTGGCTACATGGTGACTAATTTGGCTACATGGGGTGAGGTATATAATAACATGGGAATGTATCTTGCTACATGCTGGAGGTATATGGCTACACTGGGACATATATGATGTTGGAGTTGGTTTCTTATTTGTCAGTTTCTTATTCGCTGAATTGTTCATTTTAATTTTTTAGCCATTTTTCTTCAAGAAAATTTATATTAATCATAATTTACCCTTAAAGGGGTTATCCAGTGCTACAAAAAAATGGCCACTTTCTTCAAGAGACAGCGCCACTCTTGTCTCCAGTTCAGAACTTGTTTTGGCTCCCTTAGACATACCTGGCTGAAGGGGGTATACCTATCATAAAAAGGGCACATCTAGTGACAGACAGCATATGTGGCTACAAGGGGTGTATATGGACATATCTGGCTTCATACCTGGCAAGGGGCATATCCGACTTCATGGACCATAGTTGTATGGGTTATACCTTGCAGCAGGGGGCAAATCTGGTTATAACAAGCATTGCATTGCATTATTACTGGCCACAGGGCATGTTATAATTGAGGAAGGAGACATTATTACTGACTGAGGGGGGGGGGCATTATTTGACATTATTCGAGCATTGTTACTGGGTCCCACAGATCAGTCACATTGTTATGGGGGAATCTGATCTGGGAACCAACTGATGACAGAGACCTTATGCAGAGCCTATGGCAGGTATGTGACCTTATCATGATAACTTTTATTATCAATGGCATCTTTGGGGGGGGGCAGTACTCAGCTGGAGCATCTTATAACATGGGCTACCTGGCTTGCAAATGTTGTTAAACAGTGGTCTAGGGTAGTAAAGGGGTTAATGTCGGCTCTGTGGCACGGGAGAGGAATGTGTTTATATAGCAGATTTTGTTCTATTTATTACCAGCATTTAATATTCATTCCCATGTTTTTTTGGATTCCAAAACACGACAATATCGCGCTGGCAGCGGCCCCAGAATAGTGGAGCGGGCCAGTGACGCTGCCAGAAGTCCTCTAAGCAGAACACAATTTGAAGATGTCTCCCACATCCCGTTATTCCTACCTCCTTGGGGTCTGTGATGTCAGTTTGGGGTATATACAGTAAAGGGGTGTTGTTGTTGGTGGGGGGTGACACCATTTTATTCTCACTCTGGGTATCAGGCCCCTAATGATTTATTGCAGTGCTGAGGAGAAGACCGCAGACATTGTTCCATTTCCATTACAGGATCTACAGTAACATAAAACCTAACTCCCTCCCCTGTATCCAGCTGATCCTGAAACGTGAGCGTGGTGGGTGAGACGGGCCGTGTAATGCCGCTTTCTAGACTGGAGTATTTATAGACATTCAATTTCCCAGTCTTTATAGTTACATTTAGGGCCAATAAAGAGTTTACTATAGATTGCTGGAAGGAGCCCAATTCCCACAGACAGGGGGCCTGCTGCAGTCCATGTGTGGGGGTCTTATTGAGTAGTAGCTGCAGGGGTCCACCATACATCGGCATCACTGATAATTACAAGTTTTGAAATATATTTAACAATAGCGGCCAAGCTCATATATCTAAGTGTATTATGCATCTAAGATGCATCTAGCATGTGTGATACTGAGTCAGTGTATCTAAGTCTATTGTATTTTATGTTGCCTGATGTGTCATTGTATTTAATCAATGTCATTGAGTCAGTGCATGAAATGCTATAATCTGCCTAAACCAGTGTATCTCAGCCTATTATGTGTGATACACTGAAACTATTCCTGTCATGTTTAATACTTCCTGATAGGCCAATGTGTCTGAGCCTATGATATGTGAAACAGCCTAAATCAGTTTATCAAAGCTATCATATGTGATATCGCTGGCTGAAGAAGTGTATCTACATTTACCATGTGTGATACTGTCGGCTGATCTTGTGTATCTAATCCTATGTTTGATGCTGTCTGCTGAGTCTATATATTTAAGATAACCGTGTGATACTTAGCCTTAGATACACCAGATTATGGCTATCATTACTATTTCAACTACCTGTTGGTTACTGGCTCTTGTGTCACATGGGCCAATGTATCTAATCTATCATGTATGATACTGTCTACTAAGACAGATCTATGCAGAGGAGCAGTTGCCTATGTGGTGGCTTATTTTTCCATACACACTTGTGGTATATGGTCCTGATGGAAGGTGGCTATCAGTGCTACTGTACAGCTCAGCCAGAGGTGGAATAGTCATGACACCAGTGCTAGTCCAGTACACAGGTGTGATGTTGTTACCTGGCTGTACGCTCCAAAAATGGTCGGTGACCTGCCGGGTTGTGATGGGTTCCTTGGGCTCTTGTCATGGTGGTCCCGAGTGGCAACTGAGCCTTCTGGACTATCGGTACTGCCACCGACAGAAGGGGGAAAAATAACCCATGGTGTGCGACTAGTGTGTATAGGTGCTGGTGCGGAGGAAAGGATGACTGAGTCCCAATGATAGAAAAACACAACAGCTTTACTGTACAGTCTCTTAGTAGTACAATACAGTTTGGCAGCAGAAGATAAATCTTTACACAGACTTTAGTGCTTGAACTGGTTCGTACTGAGGAGATGCTTAAAGAAGTAAAGTAGAGGTAGTTGTAGCGGTGCTTGAAGAGTTGAAAGTAGAGTAGAGCGGCTTAGAGGAGAGGAGTTTGTCAAGGGAGTCCTAACCCAATTTAGCAATGTACTCTGCAGGAACTTGAGAGAATACTTCAGAGTGAGGAGTGTACTTGTACCCGTGTATAGACTTTAGTCTGACCACCTTTTGCCCTACAGTGTTGAGTGACTCGTCCTCTTAGGGTGATACAAGCCCCAGCCTTGGTTACCTGGATAAAGCTAAGTTCCCGAGGCGTCCCAGTTACCAATAGGATACGAGATAGGATATGTAGACCTTCTAGTAGCTTTGTCCTATCCAGGCTAGTTCCTCTTGTGTATCAGGATACTGCCCTGCACTTTTAAAAGTTAGGATTTTCTGACTCTTCTCCCTTTGTAGTGTTTAGCACTGCATAGTAGATATAGTAGGAATACCAAATGAACTGGTTGTCTCTAGCTGCATCTGACCACACGTGTGTTAGACTCCACACACAACTAACTGACTTGTCCCGGATGAGGGTCCTGGCAGAGCCAGGATTGGCTTGGCTGCAGCAGGGATGTCTCCTCTGTGTGACCTTCGCGCACCAGAATCTGGGTATGAACTGAGGCTCCCACCAAGTAACTTCCTACAGGGAATGTGTTATCCACCCTGTCAGTGGTGGAAAGGAATGTGTGCAAAATAAAGAAAAGAAGAGATAGGTTAGAAGTAGAGAGCATCTCCTATAGGTTAGCAAAAGCACATGGTATACACAAAACAATAACCCATTCCCAACTTCAGCTGTGCATGAAATAATAAGACTTAGAAATAACACTGACACCTAGTGGTGAAACTACAGAACACTACCTTCATCACAACTTAAAGGGGTTATCCAGCGTGGGGGCACTTTTTGGGGGGGGAACGGGGAGGAGGTGGCTGAAATAAAAGACGTCCTCTTACCTCCCCGGTTCCAGCGGCGGGTGACGCATCACGGCGCTCCGGTGCCCGGTTCCCGTCCGCTTCCTGGTGTCTGATGCCAGTGAAGGAGGCGGGATCCGAGCGGACTTCAAACGGATCCCGCCTCCTTCACTGAGTGGCTGAGCGGCCCTGAGACGTAGCGTCTCGGGCAGCGTCAGACACCAGGAAGCGGCCGGGAACCGGGCACCGTGATGCGGGACCCGCCACTAGAACCGGGTAGGTAAGTGGACGTCTTTTATTTCAGCAACCTCCTCCTAGGTCCCCCCAAAAAAGGGCCCCCACGCTGGATAACCCCTTTAACCTGGAGTAAGAAGCTTTTGCGACAGGTGCACAGGAGAAAAGAACACCTGTGGTGGGACACCACACCTACAGCAACTAGTTATATTGCAGCTTTCACTTTTGAGAGGCCTGACTGGTTGCTACTGGCAATAGCTTCACTGCCCCACTGCACAAGGTTTGATAAATCACCTATGGATCTAAGCCTATGTTGTCTTATACTCTTAATCAAGTGTATTACTATTTCACCTATGGAGAGGTCTAGACCATCATCATACTTCGTTATGGGTCAGGTGAACCTGAAGGGTATTGGCCAGGTTTCCCATGCGATGGGGCAGGAATGAAGGGATGGTGAACAATCTTCACCCCTGTGATTTTGAGGTCTTGTAATGACATGTTGTGGCCCCATTTGATCTCAGGGGCCCGCTGCGCTCTATTCATGTCCTTCATACATAGTCATAGAGAACTAAACCTGACTTCCACCATCTGCTCTTCGTGTCTTCTTCCTCTTGGATGAGCAGAGCTGACGTCTCTTCCATGTCTTCCTCCGAAACATTATCGCTCACCCAGGCGCAGTACATTCCCTATGTCGTTGTATGTGCTACGGTGAGGCCTTTAGGCGCTAAAAAGTTCCAGCCATGAAAGGGTTTACACATCTATAGTAATTTTCGTAATCCAACGCCTATGAGTATTATACATCGCCCTAACAACCAACCGTTAATTTATGGGGAGCTCTCCGTTGCTAAAGGATAATTGTTCATTTTCTGTCTAGGAAACAACTGGGGGGGAAAGTCTCAGTGTCGGCCCCATAATGCTCCTGACCTAGTTCAGTCCCTAAAACCCCATGATTACTTTTTTCACATTTATTTTTTCAGGTTTTTATTCAATTTTCCCTATTTTGTTTTTAATTAATTGTTTTATTATATTTAACCTAAGATTGTTAAACAAGTTTTATTTAACATTGTTGTTATTTTATGTATTCAGTTTAGCAAGTTTTTTTTATTTTACTTTCTTTTAAAAAAATACTTTTACCCCATGCACTTTTGGAATAAATCTAGATTATAATGTAGTGCTCCTCAACCTGTGGCTGTGTACCTGCTGCAAAACTTAAACTCCCAGCATTCCCTGACAGCTGCAACAGCTTGTACTGGGGGCATTGCTAAAGCATGTTTCCATAGCTAAAAATCGGTGCTGGTTCAGACATGGAACCCATACTGATTTCTTCATAAAAAGAGATTGAATGATGAAAAATCACATAAACAAATAATGGGAAAAAATTGCATCAAAAATGAATTTTCAGCACAAAAAAGGCATTTTTCTGTTTCCTCTCTACATGCATTCTCCCATTAAAATCAATAGGTTGATCTATTTGTTTAAATTAAGTTTGTAATTTGTAATATACTTAAATAGATAACTTAGACAGGAGTACAGTGACAGGTGACAACGGTGTATTTATATAACACAGACAGGAGTATAGTGACAGTTGACACCAGTATATAGATAACAGACAGTAGGACAGTGACATGTGACACCAGAATGCAATGTACAGGAATAGTTTTGCTACTGCTAAGAGTCTGTGTACTTATAGGTAAGCACTGAATTATTTTTGCTAGAGGTTCCTATGCAACCCTGTATTGTATTTCCCATAACTGTAGTATTCTCTTTTGACCACAAGATGACAATAGAGAGTATTTTTTTAACCCGGCCAAATTAAATTTTTGCGTTTTCGTTTTTCCCTCCTTGTGCTTAGAAGGCCATAGCACTTGCATTTTTCACCTAGAAACCCACATGAGCCCTTATTTTTTGCGCCACTAATTGTCAATGTGTGGTGAAATTGAAAACGCATTTCTTTTATTTATTTATTTTTTGTTTTTACGCCGTTTTCCCTGGGGTAAAACTGACTTGTTATATATGTTCCTCAAGTCGTTACGATTACAACGATATATAACATGTATAACTTTTCTTTTATCTGATGGCCTGTAAAAAATTCAAACCATTGTTAACAAATATACGTTCCTTAAAATCGCTCCATTCCCAGGCTTATAGCGCTTTTATCCTTTGGTCTATGGGGCTGTGTGAGGTGTCATTTTTTGCGCCATGATGTGTTCTTTCTATCGGTACCTTGATTGCACATATGCGACTTTATTACATTTTTTTCTGGATTAGATGCGACCAAAATTGCACAATTTTGCACTTTGGGATTATTTTTGCGCTTACACCATTTACCGTGCGAGATCAGGAATGGGATTAATTAATAGTTCTGGCGATTACGCACGCAGCAATACCAAACATGTTTGTTTATTTATTTATTTATTTGTTTTTACTTATAACATGGGTGAGGGAGGGTGATTCTCACTTTTATTAGGGGAGGGGGATTTTTATTAATATTAACACTTTTTTTTTTTTTTTTTTTTACTTTTATACTTATACTATAAGCCCCCCTGGGGGACTTCTAGTATAAGTACACTGATCTCTCATTGAGATCTATGCTGCATAGATATGCAGCATAGATTGATGAGATAGGCACTTTGATTGCTTCCGGCTGCTGCAGCCGGAAGCAATTGAGTGCCGAGCCGGGATCAACACCATTACGGCGTTGAGCCTGGACGGAAGAGGATGTGTGGATCGCTCCTCCGGGACGTTGTGGAGCGATCCACCCCACTAGACACCAGGGAAAGGCTGCATCAGGTAATCGGATGCAGCTGTCAACTTTGACAGCTGCATCCGATTACTTTATTAGTGGGCACGGTGATCGGACCGTGCCCGCTAATAGCCTACGAGCCTACGAGTGGCACCCGGGACCGCGGTGGTTTAGAGTGTGGCCGCCGCACGGCCCTCCTCTGAACACACAGAGGCAGGCCCTGGACGTACAGGTATGTCCAGGGTCGCCTAAGGGTTAAAAAACAGCACATTGAGGGGGAGATTTATCAAAGGGTGTAAAATTTAGACTGGTGAAAACTGCCCACAGGAACCAATCACAACTCAGCTTCCAGCTCTGGTGAAAGGAAAGAGGAGCTGTAATTGGTTGCTGTGGCAAGTTTGCACCAGTCTAAATTTTACACCCTCTGATTTTACACCCTTTGATAAATCTCCCCGTGAAAGTCTATTGGGGTTATTGTATTTTCTATGTATGCTGTTTTATGTTGCCAGACACGTCTCACTGCCCTGTCCTACCAGAGGCCTTTCCTAGAAAGTTCCCACCAATGGGATGTCGAGTTGCTTCAACTATTCTCCACCAATAGGAGATTAGCCAAGATTTAGCCCTCATATAGGGGGTAGTGGTTATCTTGGTTGGATTAGTTAGTTTAGGTAGGTATGCTATTATAGGGTTAATAGGTATAATAATTGATAATAATATAATCTATCTATCTCTCTACCTATTCCATCTATCTATCTATCTATCTATCTATCCATTCTTCTATCTATTTATCATCTATCTATCTAATATTTATCGGGCAGCATGAGGACTACACCAATGCTGATGGGCCTAGCATGGGGCACATACACAAGCTAAAGACTAGAGCAAATTTTAGGATGTATAAAAAAAATAAATAAATATATATATATATATACTAGAAAATGTACCCGGCGCTGCCCGGGTATAAAGTGTCAGTGTGTTAATTAGATTTGTTCTAAGGTGCCCAGGAGGCCAAGCTAAAGGTATTGTTTCATCTGAGTTAATCAGTGGAATTATTGTATACCTGTAGTGCATAGTTGGAGGGGTTCTGTATACCAACAATGTATAGTTTTTAGGGGTCTCGCATATGTGTAGTGCATAGTTGGGGGGGCTGTATACCTATAGTGTATAGTTGAGGGAGGTCCTGTATACCTGCAGTGTACAGTTGGTGAAGGTCCTGTATACCTGTACTGTATAGTTCGGGGGTCCTGTATACCTGTAGTATATAGTTGGTGCTGTATACCTGTAATGTATAGTTGGTGGAGGTCTTGTATACCTGTAGTTTATAGTTTGAGGGTCCTGGATACCTGTAGTGTATAATTGGTGGAGGTCTTGTATACCTGTAGTATATAGTTCGGGGGGTCCTGTATACCTGTAGTAAATAGTTTGAGGGTCCTGTATAACTATAGTATAGAGTTGATGGAGGTCCTGTATACCTGTAGTGTATAGTTTGGGGTCCTATATACCTGTAGTATATAGCTGGTGGATTTTCTGTATACCTGTAGTATATTTGGGGTCCTGTATACTTGTAGTATAGAGTTGGTGAAGGTGCTGTATACCTGTATTATAGAGTTGGTGTAGGTCCTGTATACCTGTAGTGTATAGTTTTGAGGTCCTGTATACCTGTAGTGTATAGTTTGGGGTCCTATATACCTGTAGAATATAGCTGGTGGAGTTCCTGTATACCTGTAGTATATTTGGGGTCCTGTATACTTGTAGTATAGAGTTGGTGAAGGTGCTGTACACCTGTATTATAGAGTTGGTGTAGGTCCTGTATACCTGTAGTGTATGGTTTTGAGGTCCTGTATACCTGTAGTGTATAGTTTGGGGTCCTATATACCTGTAGTGTATAGTTGGTGGAGTTCCTGTATACCTGTAGTATATTTGGCGTCCTGTATACTTGTAGTATAGAGTTGGTGAAGGTGCTGTACACCTGTATTATAGAGTTGGTGTAGGTCCTGTATACCTGTAGTGTATGGTTTTGAGGTCCTGTATACCTGTAGTGTATAGTTTGGGGTCCTATATACCTGTAGTATATAGTTGGTGGAGTTCCTGTATACCTGTAGTATATTTGGCGTCCTGTATACTTGTAGTATAGAGTTGGTGAAGGTGCTGTATACCTGTATTATAGAGTTGGTGTAGGTCCTGTATACCTGTAGTGTATAGTTTTAAGGGTCCTGTATACCTGTAGTGTATAGTTTGGGGTCCTATATACCTGTAGTATATAGCTGGTGGAGTTCCTGTATACCTGTAGTATATTTGGGGTCCTGTATACTTGTAGTATAGAGTTGGTGAAGGTGCTGTATACCTGTATTATACAGTTGGTGTAGGTCCTGTATACCTGTAGTGTATAGTTTTGAGGTCCTGTATACCTGTAGTGTATAGTTTGGGGTCCTATATACCTGTAGTATATAGCTGGTGGAGTTCCTGTATACCTGTAGTATATTTGGGGTCCTGTATACTTGTAGTATAGAGTTGGTGAAGGTGCTGTAAACCTGTATTATAGAGTTGGTGTAGGTCCTGTATACCTGTAGTGTATGGTTTTGAGGTCCTGTATACCTGTAGTGTATAGTTTGGGGTCCTATATACCTGTAGTATATAGTTGGTTGAGTTCCTGTATACCTGAAGTATATAGTTGGTGGAGTTCCTGTATACCTGTAGTATATAGTTTTGGGGTCCTGTATACCTGTAGTGTAAAGTTTGGGGTCCTGTATACCTGTAGTATATAGTTTTGTGGAGGTCCTGTGCACCTGTAGTGTATAGTTTTGGGGTCCTGTATACCTGCAGGGTTGTATTTACCCGTATGGCAGTGTTATTCAGTCACAGTGTGTTGGTATTGGTCATGTCTGGTATGGGGGTGTTATCCAGTCACAGTATGGCGGTATTGGTCAGGTCTGGTGTGGTGGTGTTATCCAGTCACGGTATGGTGGTATTGGTCAGGTCTGGTATAGCGGTGTTATCCAGTCACAGTATGGCAGTATTGGTCAGGTCTGATATGATGGTGTTATCCAGTCACAGTATGGCGGTATTGGTCAGGTCTGGTATGACAGTGTTATCCAGCACAGTATGGCGGTATTGGTCAGGTCTGGTATGGCAGTGTTATCCAGTCACAGTATGGCGGTATTGGTCAGGTCTGGTATGACAGTGTTATCCAGCACAGTATAGCGGTATTGGTCAGGTCTGGTGTGGCGGTGTTATCCATTCACAGTATGGCGGTATTGGTCAGGTCTGATATGACAGTATTATCCAGTCACAGTATGGCGGTATTGGTAAGGTCTGGTATGACAGTGTTATTTAGTCACAGTATGGCGGTATTGGTCAGGTCCGGTGTGGCAGTGTTATCCAGTCACAGTATGGCGGTATTGGTCAGGTCTGGTGTGGCGGTGTTACCCAGTCACAGTATGGCGGTATTGGTCAGGTCTGGTATGGAGGTGTTATCCAGTCACAGTATGGTGGTATTTGTCAGGTCTGGCAGTGTTATCCAGTCACAGTATGGCGGTATTGGTCAGGTCTGGTATGGAGGTGTTATCCAGTCACAGTATGGCGGTATTGTTCAGGTCTGGTGTGGCAGTGTTACCCAGTCCCAGTTTGGTATACCTGTTGTGCTCTGTATATACATGTACTGTATAGATGGAGTAGGGGGTCCTGTATACATGTACTGTATGGATGGAGTAGGGGGTCCTGTATACATGTACTGTATAGATGGAGTAGGGGGCACTGTATACATGTACTGTATGGATGGAGTAGGGGGCCCTGCATATACATGTACTGTATGGATGGAGTAGGGGGCCCTGTATATACATGTACTGTATAGATGGAGTAGGGGGCCCTGTATATACATGTAATGTATAGTTGGAGTAGGGGGTCTACCAGTTATTACTGTAGATGTTGTGGGGCAGCTTCCCTAGCAACCATTGCTTCCAGTGAAAATGAGAGCAGTAATCCTATTGGTTGCTAAGGCTCCAACTGCCGTGTCTGCTGCAGCTAATTATATCACCTGTGTTTGCAGTGAGGAGATTTTCCCATTCATCTCTATGGGGCGCCTCTCTTTCCCCTCCCCTCCTGTACATCTGGCGGGGACGGGACCTTCGCAATAACCTTCCTGGGCACCCAATGTATCTGTGTGCCAAATTTGGGGTCAAACGGTTCAGGCGTTTGGAAGTCTATAGAGGACAGACAGACAGACAGAAGGACAGACAGACAGACAGACTTTGATTTTTATGATATAGACTAGAAAATGTACCCGGCGCTGCCCGGGTATAAAGTGTCAGTGTGTTAATTAGATTTGTTCTAAGGTGCCCAGGAGGCCAAGCTAAAGGTATTGTTTCATCTGAGTTAATCAGTGGAATTAGTGTATACCTGTAGTGCATAGTTGGAGGGGTTCTGTATACCCACAATGTATAGTTTTTTGGGGTCTCGCATATCTGTAGTGCATAGTTGGGGTGGCTGTATACCTATAGTGTATAGTTGAGGGAGGTCCTGTATACCTGCAGTGTACAGTTGGTGAAGGTCCTGTATACCTTTACTGTATAGTTTGGGGGTCCTGTATACCTGTAGTATATAGTTGGTTCTATATACCTGTAATGTATAGTTGGTGGAGGTCTTGTATACCTGTAGTTTATAGTTTGAGGGTCCTGGATACCTGTAGTGTATAATTGGTGGAGGTCTTGTATACCTGTAGTAAATAGTTTGAGGGTCCTGTATAACTATAGTATAGAGTTGGTGGAGGTCCTGTATACCTGTAGTGTATAGTTTGGGGTCCTATATACCTGTAGTATATAGCTGGTGGAGTTCCTGTATACCTGTAGTATATTTGGGGTCCTGTATACTTGTAGTATAGAGTTGGTGAAGGTGCTGTATACCTGTATTATAGAGTTGGTGTAGGTCCTGTATACCTGTAGTGTATGGTTTTGAGGTCCTGTATACCTGTAGTGTATAGTTTGGGGTCCTATATACCTGTAGTATATAGTTGGTGGAGTTCCTGTATACCTGTAGTGTATAGTTTTGGGGTCCTGTAAACCTGTAGTGTATAGTTTGGGGTCCTGTATACCTGTAGTATATAGTTGGTGGAGGTCCTGTATACCTGAAGTATATAGTTGGTGGAGGTCTTGTATACCTGTAGTATATAGTTTTGGGGTCCTGTGTACCTGTAGTGTAAAGTTTGGGGTCCTGTATACCTGTAGTATATAGTTTTGTGGAGGTCCCGTGCACTTGTAGTGTATAGTTTTGGGGTCCTGTATACCTGTAGTGTCCTGTATACCTGCAGGGTTGTGTTTACCCGTATGGCAGTGTTATTCAGTCACAGTGTGTCGGTATTGGTCATGTCTGGTATGGGGGTGTTATCCAGTCACAGTATGGCGGTATTGGTCAGGTCTGGTGTGGCGGTGTTATCCAGTCACGGTATGGTGGTATTGGTCAGGTCTGGTATAGCGGTGTTATCCAGTCACAGTATGGCAGTATTGGTCAGGTCTGATATGATGGTGTTATCCAGTCACAGTATGGTGGTATTGGTCAGGACTGGTGTGGCGGTGTTACCCAGTCACAGTTTGCCGGTATTGGTCAGGTCTGGTATGGCAGTGTTATCCAGTCACAGTATGGCGGTATTGATCAGGTCTGGTATGACAGTGTTATCCAGCACAGTATGGCGGTATTGGTCAGGTCTGGTATGGCAGTGTTATCCAGTCACAGTATGGCGGTATTGGTCAGGTCTGGTATGACAGTGTTATCCAGCACAGTATAGCGGTATTGGTCAGGTCTGGTGTGGCGGTGTTATCCAGTCACAGTATGGCGGTATTGGTAAGGTCTGGTATGACAGTGTTATCCAGTCACAGTATGGCGGTATTGGTCAGGTCTGGTATGGTAGTGTTATCCAGTCACAGTATGGCGGTATTGGTGAGGTCTGGCGTGGCAGTGTTATCCAGTCACAGTATGGCGGTATTGGTCAGGTCTGGTGTGGCGGTGTTATCTAGTCACAGTATGGCGGTATTGGTCAGGTCTGGTATGACAGTGTTATCCAGCACAGTATGGCGGTATTGGTCAGGTCTGGTGTAGCAGTGTTACCCAGTCACAGTTTGGTATACCTGTTGTGCCCTGTATATACATGTACTGTATAGATGGAGTAGGGGGTCCTGTATATACATGTACTGTATAGATGGAGTAGGGGGTCCTGTATATACATGTACTGTATAGATGGAGTAGGGGGTCCTGTATATACATGTACTGTATAGATGGAGTAGGGGGTCCTGTATATACATGTACTGTATAGATGGAGTAGGGGGTCCTGTATACATGTACTGTATAAATGGAGTAGGGGGTCCTATATATACATGTACTGTATAGATGGAGTAGGGGGCCCTGTATATACATGTACTGTATAGATGGAGTAGGGGGTCCTGTATATACATGTACTGTATAGATGGAGTAGGGGGTCCTGTATATACATGTACTGTATAGATGGAGTAGGGGGTCCTGTATACATGTACTGTATAGATGGAGTAGGGGGTCTACCAGTTATTACTGTGGATGTTGTGAGGCAGCTTCCCTAGCAACCATTGCTCCCTGTGAAAATGAAAGCAGTAATCCTATTGGTTGCTAAGGCTCCAACTGCCGTGTCTGCTGCAGCTAATTATATCACCTGTGTTTGCAGTGAGGAGATTTTCCCATTCCTCTCTATGGGGCGCCGCTCTTTCCCCTCCCCCTCCCCTCCTGTACATCTGGCGGGGACGGGACCTTCGCAATAACCTTCCCGGGCACCCAATGTATCTGTGTGCCAAATTTGGGGTCAAACGGTTCAGGCGTTTGGAAGTCTATAGAGGACAGACAGACAGACAGACAGACAGAAGGACAGACAGACAGACAGGAGGACAGACAGAAGGACAGACAGACAGACAGACAGACTTTGATTTTTATGATTATAGATATATATACACTTCAAAAGTTTGGGGTCACCCAAACAATTTAGTGTTTTCCATGAAAAGTCACACTTATTCACCACCATACGTTGTGAAATGAATAGAAAATAGAGTCAAGACATTGACAAGGTTAGAAATAATGATTTGATTGTGAAATAACATTGTTCTTACATCACACTTTGCTTTCGTCAAAGAATCCTCCTTTTGCAGCAATTCCAGCATTGCACACCTTTGGCATTCTAGCTATTAATCTGTTGGGGTAAGCTGGAGAAATTGCACCCCACGCTTCTAGAAGCAGCTCCCACAAGTTGGATTGGTTGGATGGGCACTTCTGGCGTACCATACGGTCAAGCTGCTCCCACAACAGCTCAATGGGGTTCAGATCTGGTGACTGCGCTGGCCACTCCATTACCTATGATAGAATACCAGCTGCTGCTTCTGCTGTAAATAGTTCTTGCACAATTTGGAGGTGTGTTTAGGGTCATTGTCCTGTTGTAGGATGAAATTGGCTCCAATCAAGCGCTGCCCACTGGGTATGGCATGGAGGTGCAGAGTGATAGCCTTCCTTATTCAGAATCCCTTTTACCCTGGACAAATCTCCCACCTTACCAGCACCAAAGCAACCCCAGACCATCACATTACCTCCACCATGCTTAACAGATGGCGTCAGGCATTCTTCCAGCATCTTTTCATTTCTTCTGCGTCTCACAAACGTTCTTCTTTGTGATCCAAACACCTCAAACTTGGATTCATCCGTCCACAACACTTTTTTCCAGTCTTCCTCTGTCCAATGTCTGTGTTCTTTTGCCCATCTTAATCTTTTTCTTTTATTGGCCAGTCTCAGATATGGCTCTTTCTTTGCCACTCTGCCCTGAAGCCCAAAATCCCGCAGCTGCCTCTTCACTGTAGATGTTGACACTGGTGTTTTGCGGGTACTATTTAATGAAGATGCCAGTTGGGGACCTGTGAGGCGTCTGTTTCTTCTAATGTGCTTATCTTCTTGCTTAGTTGTGCAACGCGGCCTCCCACTTCTTTTTCTACTCTGGTTAGAGCCTGTTTGTGCTCTCCTCTAAAGGGAGTAGTACACACCGTTGTAGGAAATCTTCAATTTCTTAGCAATTTCTTGCATGGAATAGCCTTCATTTCTAAGAACAAGAATAGACTGTCGAGTTTCAGATGAAAGTTCTCTTTTTCTGGCCATTTTGAGCGTTTAATTGACCCCACAAATGTGATGCTCCAGAAACACAATCTGCTCAAAGGAAGGTCAGTTTTGTAGCTTCTGTAAGTTATACTGTTTTCAGATGTGTGAACATGATTGCACAAGGGTTTTCTAATCATCAATTAGCCTTCTGAGCCAATGAGCAAACACATTGTACCATTAGAACACTGGAAAGATAGTTGCTGGAAATGGGCCTCTATACACCTATATAGATATTGCACCAAAAACCAGACATTTGCAGCTAGAATAGTCATTTACCAGATTAGCAATGTATAGAGTGTATTTCTTTAAAGTTAGGACTAGTTTAAAGTATCTTCATTGAAAAGTACAGTGCTTCTCCTTCAAAAATAAGGACATTTCAATGTGACCCCAAACTTTTGAACGGTAGTGTATATATATATATATATATATATATATATATATATGCACAAGCCAAAAAGACAGAAATGGCTGCACATCGCACCCATGGCTGACACAAAAGCTTATTCAGCTACATTTAAAACCAACATCAGAAGTTAGTATATAATTTGGCCAAACCATATTGCCTCATGTACCACGTGCAGGTCTTCTGATACACATGAGTCCCTAACCAAAAAACATCACTGTGCTGGTCAGCGACCACAATCCCCGCAAAACGTGCGCAAGCAGAGAAGGGGGACCACGGAAGGGCCCTGCAACCCCATTGTCACAGGACCAGACCCTAAAAGGCCCCCCCAGACCCCGCAGACGCCACCGGCGGAAAAAGTGGACGCCAAGCAACACAAGTGTGAACAAGCTCTTACCTCTCTCTCCATTCCTCTGCAGGTAGAATGGGAGAATACTAGGAGATCCTCCCCTTATGTACACAGGTGCTTTTCCCATTCTGTCTGCAGCAGCTATGGTGAGCGCAATACCTCATCCAGACTTGTGCTGTTTGGGGGCGACCTTCTCCGCCGGCGGTGCTGGCCGGGTTCTGGTGTGGTGTTTTTGGGTCTGGTCCTGTGGCATGGGGGTCGCAGGGCCTTCGTTCCCTGACTGTGCACGCCTGCGGGGTAGTTAGCCACTGACTGGCATGGTGTGGACTTATTGTAGGGACCCATGTGTATCAGATACCTGCACGATGGTACATGGGGCAGTATGGCTTGATCAATTCATACACAAAATTCTGATGTGTTTTTTATTTAGCCTAGGGGCACTAGTATCAGCCATAGGTGTGAGGTGCAGCGCTCTTTTTCTTCCCTAAACGGCATATAAATATATATATTGTTAACATAAGACAATATTAAAGTAAGGCTATGTTCACACTACGTAAAAGACCGGCCGTTCCGTGTCCCCGGCCGGGTCACGGAACGGCCGGTCTCTCCCGGATCATCTCCGCCGATACTTAAGTACCGGTCGGATGATCTTTACGGCCCCAGAGCTTTGATGCGGGCGCATCAGCGCGCGTCCGCATCAGAGCTTCCCATAGCACACAGTGAAGTGAGCGGCTGGAGCCGCTCGCTTCACTGTGTGAACTGACAGGTCTTTCTGCGTCCGGAATTCACTGAATTCCGGCCGCAGAAAACGGGATGGGATCCCGGCCGGAGCATATACGATGTGTATACGCTCCGGCCGGTATCCCATTGAAAGTAAGGCATTGTTCCACCGCGCAAAAAGTACGTCCGTTGTTGCCATAGGCAACAACGGCCGTACTTTTACGTAGTGTGAACATAGCCTAATACCTTAAAAACATGACTACTAATATCATCACAACATAAGGACTAATACCACTATACCAGAAGAGTCAAACTCACAGCCCATTAGCTGTTTCAAAACTACAATCCCCATCATGCCTAGTCTATATATTGTTATTAGAAAGTATGTTACTGCACGCAGCTTTGGAATAAATCCAGATTATGAGGCGACAGCTTTATCTTATGTTTCATAGTGAATGTAAGTGACGTGATTCAAAGAGAATTTTATTTTTCCCTCTCTCTTAAAATAAAATTATACCCAGCAGGATTGGGAACATCTGTTGTCTGTCGGCTTTCCTATTTTAATCACTGCTTGGAAGGTCATAAATCATCTTTATAATGATATATTTATTTCTGGTTATTTATAAAGCATCAGCGTACATTTTTATCTCTGCTGTGCCGGACCCGATGCCCATCGCGGCGTTAGCTGCAAAATCCTTTCGCTTTGTGTTTTTACCAAGTTTTTCAATTATCTCCCCCTCAGGGAAGGCGCGATGCAGGGTCTGACATAGAAAGAGACTCGATGGGAGATCACAGGAAGATTTTGAATAAAAAATTTAGATATTTTAACTTTGTTGTATCCACAACTTGCTTGATATTACATGAAATCCAAGGTTCTGGAAATTGCACCATAATAATCTGCCACTGTCTATCTGAGATTGTGTCATTTACAGATCCCCCATAACAGTGTCACCCACGGATCCCGACTATCATAGAAACTCCATTGCAAACATTGGTAATGATCATTGGAGTAGTTGGAGTGAGAAAGAAGCGAATATTAAGTACTATCCCTCCTCTAGTGCTGGATTTACAATTTACACTGTTCAGTATTGCTGTATAATGTCCTCTATGCTACTGCTGCTTTAGAGGATATGCTATAGAAATATTAATAAGCAGGATCCCCTCTTCTGTGTATGTTGAGTACAAGTGGCTGCAGCAGGTGGTGTAGTGCAGGGCTAGCTGGGTGCAGTAGTGCATTGTCACGAGGCATAGTGGTGACGCTAGTGTCCCCTGTGTACCACACACACTCCTTTCTCAATGAGCTGTTTTAGTCATGCAAAGTGCAGGACACAACATTAAACTTTACTAAGCAGTTTTTGTGCAAGAAACCTGACTTTCTTATATTCGCTTGTACTATTAATTTCTGCAAAGTTGTTTAAAACGTCAGTTTCACTTTAAGGGTGCGTTCATACCTACAGGATCCGCAGCAGATCCGCAGCAGATTTGATGCTGCAGATTTGATGCTGTGTTCAGTTATTTAAATGAAATCTGGTGCGGATCCGCTGCGAATCGGCAGCAGAAAATACGCTGCGGATCCGGTAAGTGTGAACATACCCTAAGGCTATGTTCACACGCTAAATTTGATTAATATGAAACTTTGTGCTATCGTCTATGGAATCCCGGCCGAAAATTGTCATATACGAGTTATTCAATGGCTGCCCCTCATGTTCACACAGGGCAGATTATCCTGAAAAGTTCTCTTAAAATGACAGGTATGCTTTAGGGAGATTGTTTAGAAAGCAACATTATAGGGGTTATATGGACCTAATTTGATATCTGACTGTTCTCGTGTGTGATCTGCATACAGGAGGCTCTATATAATATGCAGTAATGATGTGCAGTGTATCATTAGCCTCCTGTTCATACACGGCCTCACAGCCAGGCAGCAGCTCATTTTTCCCCTTGTCCTTTCATCACACATCTAGGGGCGCTCGCCCTCTTTGATGGCAGGAATACCCCGCACCTTACCGTTCATTACTCTCCCGATCGCTAAATATTTACAGGCGACCAAGAAATACAATTACCCCTGACGCTGCCTCCGAGATATTGCTTATGGCGTTAATTGATGCTGAGGCGGAAAAAATCTATTTAAGTGAAATAAAAGAATTAGGAAACCTGTTTGTGGATGATTCTTTACGGGGATTGAAGCTCGGTGGAGAAATGCTCTGCAATTGAGTATTTCAAGATACTTTTTTTTCCCTGCAAATCTGCAAGGCAGATCATAAAAGCAGCAGGGAGGAGCCGGAGGCAGCGAATCCACCACCGAGCTGCAAAGGACTGTTAACTGCTTAGGTGCAATGATGAGATGGATAGATAGATATGAGATAGATAGATAGATAGATAGATAGATAGATAGATAGATAAAATTCCACAATGGATTGTACTCAAAAGACAATAGGGGACATTTATGAAGTCCGGCGTTTTTTACTTCTGGCTTACAAATGTCCCAGCAGCTCCTTAGCTCAGGGGATTTATGTAGAGGCGCATTGCCTCTACATAAATCCCGATCACACGGAGCCTGTCCGTGCGAAAATGATGAAACCTAGGTTTCAGTATCATTTTCACGGACAAATGATAAATGTGGCGCACGCAGAGGCCGCGCCCCCTCTGCGTGCAGCCGCACCAACGTAACGCTACCTCTCCGCCCCACTGTCGAAGGTGGGGCAGATGCGGAAAAATATTTGCATAAATTCATTCTAATGGAGCCGCGTCATACAGGGGAGGGAATTCCCTCCCACTGGGGGTGGGCCTGACGGCCTCCAGTGCTTGAGCACCGGCCGGTTCCGGTGCATAGAACGGCACTGTGCACGGGAACCGGGCCGTGGTCTGAAAAATGGACCGCGGCACCGGCTTCCCCATGACGGCGCTGTTCGATTCGTGGGTTCAGATTAAAGAGGATGTACCTGGTGGTACATCCTCTTTAAGTAAAGGTAAACTTGATTGGTTCTGAGTTGATTGTGGAGGTGACCGTCAGCTGTACAGCAAGTGTGTGATTGGTGTATGGAGACATAAAATAGACAAGCTACCTGATTACCACTACTAGAGTTGAGCGAACCTGCCGGATTTTTGGTTCATACGAACCAGAAATCTCGGCATCTGGCTCCCGCTGTGTGCCGGCTCTGTGCAGCGGGTGGATACAGCGTAGGGAACGCCTAGAAAACTGGGATACAGCCTATGGCATAGGCTGTATCCCAGTTTTTCAGGTGTTCCTTAGGCTGTATCCACCTGCTGCACGGAGCCGGCAGACAGCGGGAGACAGATGCCGAGATTTCTGGTTCGTACGAACCAGAAATCCGTCAGGTTCGCTCATCTCTAACCACTACCCTTGACAAAGCTTGTATAGCGAAACGCAGCATTGGGTGAGTGGTCTTACCAGGCAGAATACGTTCATACCCGGAGGTTCAAGTATACTCCTCTTTGTATATATTTTTTTACACATTTTTTTATTACCTTACTTTGTTTATATTACTTTGAACTTACACTTATATAGCAGTATATATATTTAGATATTTAATTTATTTAAGCACTGTTGGAGTTCCTTGTTTACTTGCATTTGTGCACTTTTATACCTCCTGGCACTGAGTGATATACCATCAACTTAATTTAGTACATAGAGCATACATTATTCATCTATTTTTTGCCCTGTAAGCCATCCAATGTATGTACTGTATCATTTTATGCTTCCCCCTTTTTTTAGTATTGTTTTAAAACATGTTTTTTGTATGTAACAATAAAGCTTTGATTTGATTTAATAATTTAAGAATATTGTCCAGCATCTTTTTTGGTTGTAGGATTTATATATTGTTTGATGTATATGGACATCAGTTACTAGTAGTCCTCTTTAGGTTACTATATTAGACATATATGTATAAGCTGTCTTCAGCTATTTCCAAGTCTGGTACCCGAAGGTTGCTGGGCTCCACATGGAGGTCACACTGCAGAAGATAATAGGATATTCTGGTAAATTATTTATAAGGAGACAACAATCTGTGACAGAAGTGATGGGGTAACTTTACTGAATACATGTCAGAAAATAACATGACACAAAAGGTCTCCCTGATTTATCAGATCATGTGACAGGACAATGTGAGAATTACTTGACAAGAAGCTGAAAACAAACATTTCCCTACATGTTCACTGTGAGATCAATCAGATGTGTGGACATGTTATATAACAATCATGTCGAGAAGGATGTATTCTATAAAAAGCTCACAAGAATTTAGAAAACTATTACTTTACTGAAAGAGTAGCAGATGCTTGGAACAAACTTCCAGCAGATGTCTGGGATGCCTGGGATAAACATATCTATCCTAACATAATAAGAAGGGAAATACTAAATGGGCAGACTAGATGGACCCAGTGAACTTTTTCTGCCAACAATCCTCTGTTTCTATAAAAATACTGTTCAAAAGTGCAATGCTACTCACTTCTCTATAATTACTATAATACTGCCCCTATGTACAAGAATATAAATACTATAATGCGGTTCAGTGAAGAAAAAGAGTGCTGCACCTCACACCTATGGCTGACGCTAGTGCCTCTCGGCTGCATAAAAAACATCAGAATTTTGTGTATGAATTGATCAAGCGACACTGCCCCATGTACCGCGTGCAGGTATCTGATACACATGGGTCCACACTGTGTCGGTCAGTGGCCACCACCCCCGCAGGCGTGCATGAGCAGGGAAGGGGGGCCATGAAACGGCCCTGCAACCCCCATGCCACAGGACCAGATCCAAAATGCCCCCCCAAAAAACTCCCAGCCAGCACCGCCGGCGGAGGAAGCTGCCCCCAAACAGCACAAGTCTGGATAAGGTATTGCGCTCACCATTGCTACTGCAGATAGAATGGGACAAACAGGAGGGATAAAAGCACATGCACTCAGGTGTCTCCTGCTAATTGCGGTCATGTGGGTCTTCCAGGAGGAGTGCAAAAACACTGAGAAAAGAGAGAAACAAAATACGGTTCAGGGAAGAAAAAGAGCGGCATTAGTGTCAGCCATAGATGGGATGTGCAGCCGTTCCTTTCTCTCCAGTCCGTGTTTTACAGTTCTCCCTCTCTGAACAGCTCGCACTCCTTTATAAGACCCACATGACCAAAATTAGCAGCATATGCCTGTGCTCACATGTCAGTACCTTATGTCTTCCCCATTCTGTGAGAGCAGCAGTGGTAAGTGTAATACCTTATCCATACTTGTCGTTTGGCGGCAGCCTTCCCCGCCGGTGGTGCTGGCCGGGTTCTGGTGGGGCTTTTTGGGTCTGGTCCTGTGACATGGGGGTTGCAGGGCCGTTCCATGGCCCCCCTTCCCTGCACGTGCACTCTTTGCGGGGGTGGTGGTCACTGACCGACACGGTGTGGAGTTAGCGTAGGGACCCATGTGAACCAGAGGACCTGCACGTTGGTAAACGGGGCTATTATGGCTTGATCTAATCATATACAGACACTCTGGTGTTGGTTTTTAATATAGGCCTAGCGGCATTAGTGTCAGCCATAGATGGGATGTGCAGCCGTTCCTTTCTCTCCAGTCCATAACTACTATAATACTGCTCCTATATACAGGAGTATAACTACTCTATTACTGCCCCTATATACAAGAATATAACCACTATAATACTGCTCCTATGTACAAGAATATAACTACTATAATACTGCTCCTATATACAAGAATATAACTACTATAATACTGCTCCTATATACAAGAATATAACTACTATAATACTGCTCCTATGTACAAGAATATAACTTCTATAATACTGCCCCTATATACAAAAATATAACTACTATAATACTGCTTCTATATACAGGAATATAACTACTCTATTACTGCCCCTATATACAAGAATATAACTACTATAATACTGCTCCTATATACAAGAATATAACTACCATAATACTGCTCCTATATACAAGAATATAACTACTATAATACAGACAAGAAGAGAAAATAGCGCTGCACCTCACACCTATGGCTGATACTAATGCTTCTCAGCTACATTTAAAAGCCAACTCCAGGATGTTGGTATATAATTTGATCAAACCATATTGCCCCATGTACCAGCGTGCAGGTCTCCTGACTCACATGGGTCCCTACACTAACTCACCACTGTGTCAGTCAGCGACCGCCATCCCCGCAAGGTGTGCACAATCAGGGAAGGGAGGCCATAGAACGGCCCTGCAACCCCACTGTCACAGGACCAATACCCAGAGGCCCCTGTAAATCCCAGCAGGCACTGCCGGCGGAGAAAGCCGTCACCAAACACAAGTGTGAACAAGGTCTAAAACACTCACCACACTCCAGCAGGTAGAATGGGAAGGATAGGAGGTACAAGTCATGTGTGCACAGGTGTCTCCTGCTAATTGCGGTCATGTGGGTCTTACCAGGAGGAGTGCAAACACTGAGAAAAGGGAGAAATGTAAAATACAGACAAGAAGAGAAAATAGCGCTGCACCTCACACCTATGGCTGATACTAATGCTTCTCAGCTACATTTAAAAGCCAACTCCAGGATGTTGGTATATAATTTGATCAAACCATATTGCCCCATGTACCAGCGTGCAGGTCTCCTGGCTTACATGGGTCCCTACACTAACTCACCACTGTGTCAGTCAGCGACCGCCATCCCCGCAAGGCATGCACAACCAGGGAAGGGAGGCCATAGAACGGCCCTGCAACCCCACTGTCACAGGACCAATACCCAGAGGCCCCTGTAAATCCCAGCAGGCACCGCCGGTGGAGAAAGCCGTCACCAAACAACATGGCCTCCCTTCCCTGACTGTGCACGCCTGCGGGGGGTGGTGGTCACTGACCGGCACAGTGTGGACTTAGTGTAGGGACCCATGTGTATCAGATACCTGCACGAGGTACATGGGGCAGTATGGCTTGATCAATTCACATACAGAATTCTGATGTTTTTTATGCAGCCGAGAGGTACTAGTATCAGCCATAGGTGTGAGGTGCAGCACTCTTTTTCTTCCCTGAACCGCATTTTGTTTCTCTCTTTTCTCCGTGTTTTGCACTCCTCCTGGTGAGACCCACATGACCGCAAATAGCAGGAGATACCTGAGTGCTCATGGTTTTAATCCCTCCTGTCTGTCCCATTCTATCTTTGATAGCTATGGTGAGTGCAATACCTTATGCAGACTTGTGCTGTTTGGGGTCAGCTTCCTCCGCTGGTGGTGCTGGCTGGGTTTGGGTGTGGCATTTTTAGGTCTGGTCCTGTGGCATGGGGGTTGCAGGGCCGTTCCATGGCCTCCCTTCCCTGACTGTGCACGCCTGCGGGGGTGGTGGTCGCTGACTGGCACAGTGTGGACTTAGTGTAGGGACCCATGTGTATCAGATACCTGCACGAGGTAAATGGGGCAGTGTGGCTTGATCAATTCACATACAGAATTCTGATGTTTTTTATGCAGCCGAGAGGTACTAGTATCAGCCATAGGTGTGAGGTGCAGCACTCTTTTTCTTCCCTGAACCGTATAACTACTATAATACTGCCCCCTATGTACAAGAATATAACTACTATAATACTGCTCCTATATACAAGAATATAACTACTAAGTATAAGAATATAAATGTAGTAGTTGTGGACACCTTCTCCCTATATTTCAGCATTGTTTAGATAACTTTTATTCAGAATACTATTATATATAACCACACCTGAAATTTTCAGACTTTGTGCAGTAGAAGATCTGGCCCAGTATCCTATGACCCAGGATATGTTGTTTTTTTGCTGACAAACAATGTGGTGATATAAATCTGAAATTTCCCAGATGGATAGTACTGGCAGAACTGATGAGCACTCCCAGCTGCATTACACCAAAGCTAAAATTAGCCGTATGATTCTATCTAGTGCACATAGGACCTAGGAGATGAAGAGGTGCCCAGCCCCCGCTGCCCTTGCATCCCCTCCTATTACCAGAATGCTGAGGGGACTGCTAGTACCTGACTCAGGTGACCCTGACCATTGGCAGCCAGCCCATATTAGTTGATACAATAACTGGTGGGTCCTCCTGTTTGCACTATGGCTAGGCTTCATATAGCAGAATAGCATTGATCAGGATGAGCGATGACTTATGGGACGTCTCTTGGGGCAGTCTTCATGGTGAGAGGTTATTACTGTTGATCCTGGACTGTCTCTCATTAAGGTATAGGAAAATTACAGCATTGTATGACTATTCCTTACAGACGGACACATAGTATGCACAGGAGAAAGCACAGTCCAGCAACAAGCTTATAATAATACACAGAATACCACACTTCATCCATTGTATACCCAACTGAGATGTAGGAAGTTGTCTGCAGGATCCAACCATATTGTTACAACATATGTACTGCATTAATGGGGTACCTATGGGTGGAGCCCACAGATTTGGATAACTGCATTGTAGTTTTGTGGAGAAGACTTTATGATTTGTTGTGTGATTTGGGTGTGATGTGTAACTCTGACTGTAAGCGGACAAAAAGTTTATTGCTGCAGGAGGGTCCTTGTACAGCTTCCCCTCTCTTGTTTGGCCAACTACTTTAAAGGGGGAGTTCAGCAAAAAAAAAAATCTTTCAAATCAATTGGTGCCAGAAAGTGTCAGAGACTTGTGATTTAATTCTATTAAAAAATCTCAAGTATTCCAGTTCTTATCAGCTGCTGTATGTCCTGCAGAAAGGGGTGTATTCTTTCCAGTCTGGAGAGCAGGTTAAGTTTTCTATAGGAATTTGCTGCTGCTCTGGACAGTTCCTATAATAGACAGAGGTGGCAGCAAAGCACACTGTGTCAGACTGGAAAGAATATGACTTACAGCAGCTGATAAGTACTGAAATATGCGTCTGGGTAAATGCGAGGACCTGTTGTAGGTGCAGAAATCTACACCTACTCTGGGCCATTACTGACATTACAAAGTTGCCACAAAGTTGCATATAGGGACTTGTTTACATCAACCTCTCTGAAGGAAGAGGAAGAAGGGGGTTAAGAGCAAAGACGGACTCAGAAGCTCTCTCACCGTCTTTAGAGTGACTGTGCGACTGACTGAGTGACTGAGTGACTTAGCGGGAGGAAACCCTAGCCCCTCTATGATAGGGTTCTATTGATTCTAATGGAGTCACGTCATAGAGGGGCTGGGGTTTCTTCCCACTAAGGGTGGGTCGGCCCGCCTTCAGTGCTTCTGCCTGGGCCTGGTGGTACAGTCACTTTAACAAAAATCAGCATGGGGATTTTCTACTGTCCTGGACAATTCCTGTCACAGAAAAAGGTGGTAGCAGAGAGCTCTGTGTCAGTCTGAAAAGAATACACCACTTCCTATAGCACATACAGCAGCTGTTAAGTACTGGAAGATTTGAGACTTTTTAATAGTAGTAAATTACAAATCTCTGGCCCTATGTGGGACCAGTTGATTTGAAAGATTTTTTTTGTGAACTACCCCTTTAAGGCTTTTCCCAAAAGTCTGCTGAGCTCTGGAGCTGCAAGACACTTCCTTATACTTCTCTGGCCAGGCAAGACTGCGAGGATAGTTCAAGCTATAAAGTACTATAGTACTTATATTTTTGAATATAGGAGCAGTATTATAGTAGTTATAGGCAACAGTAAGGAAAATAGAAGCGAGCACTCACCACTGGTCTCCGTGGAATGCTTTATTGATCCGGGTGGACACACAGCAGGGAAGGGGGAAGATGCAGGGCCGTCTTAACAGCATTATGGGCCCCTGGGCAGAGGTGCGAATTGCCCCCCCCCCCAACCGCCGCCATCAAATCCCCCACATAGTAGCCAATGCCCACATATAGTGCCCCCCATAGTAGCCAATCCCCCCATATAGTGCCCCCCATAGTAGCCAATCCCCCATATAGTGCCCCCCATAGTAGCCAATCCCCCCATATAGTGCCCCCCATAGTAGCCAATCCCCCCATAGTAGCCAGTGCCCCCATAGTAGCCAGTGCCCCCCATAGTAGCCAGTGCCCCCCATAGTAGCCAGTGCCCCCATAGTAACCAGTGCTCCCATAGTAGCCAGTGCCCCCCATAGTAGCCACTACCCCCATAGTAGCCAGTGCCCCCCATAGTAGCCAGTGCTCTTATAGTAGCCAGTGCCCCCCATAGTAGCCAGTGCCCCCATAGTAGCCAGTGCCCCCCATAGTAGCCACTACCCCCATAGTAGCCAGTGCCCCCATAGTAGCCAGTGCCCTTATAGTAGCCAGTGCCCCCCATAGTAGCCAGTGCCCCCCATAGTAGCCACTACCCCCATAGTAGCCAGTGCCCCCCACAGTAGCCAGTGCCCCCCATAGTAGCCAGTGCCCCCCATAGTAGCCACTACCCCCATAGTAGCCAGTGCCCCCCATAGTAGCCAGTGCCCTTATAGTAGCCAGTGCCCCCCATAGTAGCCACTACCCCCATAGTAGCCAGTGCCCCCCATAGTAGCCAGTGCCCCCATAGTAGCCAGTGCCCCCCACAGTAGCCAGTGCCCCCCATAGTAGCCAGTGCCCCCCACAGTAGCCAGTGCCCCCCCATAGTAGCCAGTGCCCCCAATAGTAGCCAGTGCTCCCCATAGTAGCCAGTGCTCCCCATAGTAGCCAGTGCCCCCCCACAGTTGCCAGTGCCCCCCACAGTAGCCAGTGCCCCCCCATAGTAGCCAGTGCCCCCATAGTAGCCAGTGCCCTCCACAGTAGCCAGTGCCCCCCCATAGTAGCCAGTGCCCCCATAGTAGCCAGTGCCCCCCAAAACAACAAACCAGTTACTCACCCATCCGCCGGCCCCAGCAGCTGATGTCTCCCGGCAGCGCGCCACTCCCGTCATCCTCCGGAAACAGGCAGCGGGGTACAGAGACGCTGCCTGTGACCTGGATGTGTCGAGCAGCCGGACACTTCCGGCACAGGCAGTCTCTCTGTACCCCGCTGCCTGTGCCGGAGGATGACGGGAGAGGAGCAGCTGGGGCCGCCAGACGGGTGAGTTCCGGGACCGCCCGCCCCTTCTATCGCCGCTTAGCTGAGCCGATCAGAAGCCCAGGAAAGTGCTGCTCATTGCACTTTCCTGGGCTTCTGAGCGGCTCAGCTGAGAAGCGATAGAAGGGGCGGGCGGAGGGGATCGCTCAGGGCCGCTCACTATGCATATGCATAGTGAGCGGCAATAGAGGGGGCGGGCGGGACGGCTTCCTTGCGGTGCTCAGCCCTGCTTGGAAGCCGTCTTCGCTTTATAGGACGCACTTAGTTTTATAAGTGCGTCTTATAAAGCAGAAAATTTAGGTATGTCACAGAGGGCAGGGGGCCCCCTAGGACGCAAGGGCCCCCGGGCAGCCGCCTACCCTGCCCAATGGGTAAGACGGCCCTGGGAAGATGGAGGAGCGGGTGCAAGCCAACAAACGTTTTCACGCAGTTACGCGCTTCGTCAGGTACGGCATATGTCACACCAGTGATATTATAGTAGTTATATTCTTGAATATAGGAGAAGTATTATAGCAGTTATGCGAACTGGAGAGAATGGAACCGCTGCACATCCCATCTATGGCTGATACTAATGCCGCTAGGCCTATATTAAAAATGAACACCAGAGTGTCTGTATATGAATTGATCAAACCATATTGCCCCGTGTACCACCGCGCAGGTCCTCTGGTCCACACGGGTCCCTACGCTAACTCCACACCGTGTCGGTCAGCGACCGCCAACCCCGCAAAGCGTGCACGTGCAGGGAAGGGAGGCCATGGAACGGCCCTGCAACCCCAATGTCACAGGACCAGACCCAAAAAGCCCCACCAAATCCCAGCCAGCACCACCGGCGGGGAAGGCTGCCCCCAAACGACACAAGTATGGATATGGTATTACACTTACCATTACCATACACAAAATTCTGATGTGTTTTTTATTTAGCCTAGGGGCACTAGTATCAGCCATAGGTGTGAGGTGCAGCGCAATTTCTCTTCCCTGAACCGCATTTTGTTTCTCTCTTTTCTCCGTGTTTTGCACTCCTCCTGGTGAGACCCACATGACCGCAATTAGCAGGAGACACCTGAGTGCACATGGTTTTAATCCCTCCTGTCTTTTCCCATTCTGTCTGCAGCAGCTATGGTGAGCGCAATACCTCATCCAGACTTGTGCTGTTTGGGGGCGACCTTCTCCGCCGGCGGTGCTGGCCGGGTTCTGGTGTGGTGTTTTTGGGTCTGGTCCTGTGGCATGGGGGTCGCAGGGCCGTCCCATGGCCCCCGTTCCCTGACTGTGCACGCCTGCGGGGGTGGTGGCCACTGACTGGCCTGGTGTGGACTTAGTGTAGGGACCCATGTGTATCAGATACCTGCACGATGGTACATGGGGCAGTATGGCTTGATCAATTCATACACAAAATTCTGATGTGTTTTTTATTTAGCCTAGGGGCACTAGTATCAGCCATAGGTGTGAGGTGCAGCGCAATTTCTCTTCCCTGAACCGCATTTTGTTTCTCTCTTTTCTCCGTGTTTTGCACTCCTCCTGGTGAGACCCACATGACCGCAATTAGCAGGAGACACCTGAGTGCACATGGTTTTAATCCCTCCTGTCTTTTCCCATTCTGTCTGCAGCAGCTATGGTGAGCGCAATACCTCATCCAGACTTGTGCTGTTTGGGGGCGACCTTCTCCGCCGGCGGTGCTGGCCGGGTTCTGGTGTGGTGTTTTTGGGTCTGGTCCTGTGGCATGGGGGTCGCAGGGCCGTCCCATGGCCCCCGTTCCCTGACTGTGCACGCCTGCGGGGGTGGTGGCCACTGACTGGCCTGGTGTGGACTTAGTGTAGGGACCCATGTGTATCAGATACCTGCACGATGGTACATGGGGCAGTATGGCTTGATCAATTCATACACAAAATTCTGATGTGTTTTTTATTTAGCCTAGGGGCACTAGTATCAGCCATAGGTGTGAGGTGCAGCGCAATTTCTCTTCCCTGAACCGCATTTTGTTTCTCTCTTTTCTCCGTGTTTTGCACTCCTCCTGGTGAGACCCACATGACCGCAATTAGCAGGAGACACCTGAGTGCACATGGTTTTAATCCCTCCTGTCTTTTCCCATTCTGTCTGCAGCAGCTATGGTGAGCGCAATACCTCATCCAGACTTGTGCTGTTTGGGGGCGACCTTCTCCGCCGGCGGTGCTGGCCGGGTTCTGGTGTGGTGTTTTTGGGTCTGGTCCTGTGGCATGGGGGTCGCAGGGCCGTCCCATGGCCCCCGTTCCCTGACTGTGCACGCCTGCGGGGGTGGTGGCCACTGACTGGCCTGGTGTGGACTTAGTGTAGGGACCCATGTGTATCAGATACCTGCACGATGGTACATGGGGCAGTATGGCTTGATCAATTCATACACAAAATTCTGATGTGTTTTTTATTTAGCCTAGGGGCACTAGTATCAGCCATAGGTGTGAGGTGCAGCGCAATTTCTCTTCCCTGAACCGCATTTTGTTTCTCTCTTTTCTCCGTGTTTTGCACTCCTCCTGGTGAGACCCACATGACCGCAATTAGCAGGAGACACCTGAGTGCACATGGTTTTAATCCCTCCTGTCTTTTCCCATTCTGTCTGCAGCAGCTATGGTGAGCGCAATACCTCATCCAGACTTGTGCTGTTTGGGGGCGACCTTCTCCGCCGGCGGTGCTGGCCGGGTTCTGGTGTGGTGTTTTTGGGTCTGGTCCTGTGGCATGGGGGTCGCAGGGCCGTCCCATGGCCCCCGTTCCCTGACTGTGCACGCCTGCGGGGGTGGTGGCCACTGACTGGCCTGGTGTGGACTTAGTGTAGGGACCCATGTGTATCAGATACCTGCACGATGGTACATGGGGCAGTATGGCTTGATCAATTCATACACAAAATTCTGATGTGTTTTTTATTTAGCCTAGGGGCACTAGTATCAGCCATAGGTGTGAGGTGCAGCGCAATTTCTCTTCCCTGAACCGCATTTTGTTTCTCTCTTTTCTCCGTGTTTTGCACTCCTCCTGGTGAGACCCACATGACCGCAATTAGCAGGAGACACCTGAGTGCACATGGTTTTAATCCCTCCTGTCTTTTCCCATTCTGTCTGCAGCAGCTATGGTGAGCGCAATACCTCATCCAGACTTGTGCTGTTTGGGGGCGACCTTCTCCGCCGGCGGTGCTGGCCGGGTTCTGGTGTGGTGTTTTTGGGTCTGGTCCTGTGGCATGGGGGTCGCAGGGCCGTCCCATGGCCCCCGTTCCCTGACTGTGCACGCCTGCGGGGGTGGTGGCCACTGACTGGCCTGGTGTGGACTTAGTGTAGGGACCCATGTGTATCAGATACCTGCACGATGGTACATGGGGCAGTATGGCTTGATCAATTCATACACAAAATTCTGATGTGTTTTTTATTTAGCCTAGGGGCACTAGTATCAGCCATAGGTGTGAGGTGCAGCGCAATTTCTCTTCCCTGAACCGCATTTTGTTTCTCTCTTTTCTCCGTGTTTTGCACTCCTCCTGGTGAGACCCACATGACCGCAATTAGCAGGAGACACCTGAGTGCACATGGTTTTAATCCCTCCTGTCTTTTCCCATTCTGTCTGCAGCAGCTATGGTGAGCGCAATACCTCATCCAGACTTGTGCTGTTTGGGGGCGACCTTCTCCGCCGGCGGTGCTGGCCGGGTTCTGGTGTGGTGTTTTTGGGTCTGGTCCTGTGGCATGGGGGTCGCAGGGCCGTCCCATGGCCCCCGTTCCCTGACTGTGCACGCCTGCGGGGGTGGTGGCCACTGACTGGCCTGGTGTGGACTTAGTGTAGGGACCCATGTGTATCAGATACCTGCACGATGGTACATGGGGCAGTATGGCTTGATCAATTCATACACAAAATTCTGATGTGTTTTTTATTTAGCCTAGGGGCACTAGTATCAGCCATAGGTGTGAGGTGCAGCGCAATTTCTCTTCCCTGAACCGCATTTTGTTTCTCTCTTTTCTCCGTGTTTTGCACTCCTCCTGGTGAGACCCACATGACCGCAATTAGCAGGAGACACCTGAGTGCACATGGTTTTAATCCCTCCTGTCTTTTCCCATTCTGTCTGCAGCAGCTATGGTGAGCGCAATACCTCATCCAGACTTGTGCTGTTTGGGGGCGACCTTCTCCGCCGGCGGTGCTGGCCGGGTTCTGGTGTGGTGTTTTTGGGTCTGGTCCTGTGGCATGGGGGTCGCAGGGCCGTCCCATGGCCCCCGTTCCCTGACTGTGCACGCCTGCGGGGGTGGTGGCCACTGACTGGCCTGGTGTGGACTTAGTGTAGGGACCCATGTGTATCAGATACCTGCACGATGGTACATGGGGCAGTATGGCTTGATCAATTCATACACAAAATTCTGATGTGTTTTTTATTTAGCCTAGGGGCACTAGTATCAGCCATAGGTGTGAGGTGCAGCGCAATTTCTCTTCCCTGAACCGCATTATAGCAGTTATATTCCTGTATATAGGGAGCAGTATTATAGTAGTTATATGGACAAGAAGAGAAAATAGCGCTGCACCTCACACCTATGGCTGATACTAATGCTTCTCAGCTACATTTAAAAACCAACTCCAGGATGTTGGTATATAATTTGATCAAACCATATTGCCCCATGTACCAGCATGCAGATCTCCTGGCTCACATGGGTCCCTACACTAACTCACCACCGTATCAGTCAGCGACCGCCATCCCCGCAAGGCGTGCACAACCAGGGAAGGGAGGCCATAGAACGGCCCTGCAACCCCACTGTAATAATGTAGGGACTCATGTGTGCCAGAAGACCTGCACGTAGTACATGAGGCAATATGGTTTGATCAAATTACCATATATACCAACATCCTGGTGTTGGTTTTCAGATGTAGTCAAGAGGCATTAGTGTCAGCCTTGGGTGTGAGGTGCAGCCGTTTCTTTTTCTCCATTTTTGCATTTTACATGTTCTCTTTTCTTCATGTGGCTAGCACTCCTCCTTGTAAGACCCGTGTGACCCTAATTAGCAGGTAGCACCTGGGCCCATATGGTAAGTACCTCTTCTTTCTCTCATTCTACCTGCTGGTGTAATAGTGAGTAGTCACACCTTATTCACACTTGTGTTGCTTGGCGGCCGCCTTCTCTGTCGGTGGCGCCTGCGAGTTGTGGGGGGCCCAGTGGGTTTGTTCCTGTGACAGTTGGGTTGCAGGGCCATTCTGTGCCCCCCTCCCCTGTTGGTGTTTGCTTGGCGGGGTTGGAGGTTGTGTTGTTTTTAGTGTAGGGACTCATGTGGCCAGAAGACCTGGTACATGAGGTACATGAAGCAATATGGTTTGATCAAATTACATTCCAACATTCTGGCGTTGGTCTTGGGGGCTGTGTTCACACTACGTACATTTCAGTCAGTATATTTCAGTCAGTATTGCGACCAAAACCAGGAGTGGATAAAAACACAGAAAGGATCTGTTCACACAATGTTGAAATTGAGTGGATGGCCGCCATATAACAGTAAATAACGGCCATTATTTCAATATAACAGCCGTTGTTCTAAAATAACAGCAAATATTTGCCATTAAATGGCGGCCATCCACTCAATTACAACATTGTGTGAACAGATGCTTTCTGTGTTTTTAATCCACTCCTGGTTTTGGTTGCAATACTGACTGAAATATACATATACTGACTGAAATATACGTAGTGTGAACGCAGCCTAAATGTGGCAGAGAGGCATTAATGTCCGCCATAGGTGTGAGGTGCAGCAGCTCCTTTTTCTTTTGCATTATAGTAGTTATATTCTTGTATACAGTATAGGAGGCAGTATTATAGTAGTTATATTTCTGTATATAGGAGCAGTATTATAGTAGTTATATTCTTGTATATAGCAGTATTATAGTAGTTATATTCTTGTATATTGGGGGGAGTTCTATAATAGGTATATTCTTGTACATAGGGGGCAGTACTACAATTGTTATTCTTTAAAGGAGAAAAAATAATGCAGAGCACTCAGTATTATACATATTTTACATATAAATCATATTTGACCTATTAAGAATTACAAGTTAGTGGGTATATTAATGAGGGCCACCCTGAGAATCAAACATCTGTCCTGCAGTTCCCCAGTATACTTAGAGAATGGCTGCCTCCATGCAGGGTAACAAAGGTCATTCTGTAAAACACATCGTTCTCCATGTCTTGGAGTGACAGCAGTACAGCAGCCTGGGATGAAATATTAGTAGGCTTCTTCTTTGGATTGTTTCCTCTTCATCTACAAGAACAGTATTAGAGCAGGAAGATTAATTGCTGGAAGAGAAAAACCTTTTGATAGGGATGCTCGGCTGCGTACTAATGTCCCATGTGAATAGTTTCCTGAAATCACAACGTGTTAAGCCGCTGATATTTCTTCTGACCTCCTGAATAATGAGATATCTGCTGGAATTCGCCCAGGACAACATATCTGGCCACATCTCCTATTTGTGCCTGTCATAGGAATGAGGATTCTGGTGGGGTCTAGGTTCCGAGTTAAAATAGTGAGGCCCCAAGAAAAGTTTTATCTATCTATCTATCTATCTATCTATCTATCTAAAATGTAATTTAGCAGCACTCCTTAGATGTCAGTGGTGCCAGTGGATTTTGCCCAGACCAAAGGCTAAAGCCCTTATTCCACGGGCCAACTGACAGGAACAAATCGCTGATCGTCCGGGCAGCCCATAGGGTACAGCACCATCTGCTGCCGACACTCCTATTCCACGGAACGACGGCAGCAGATCGTCGCTGTATCAGTCGTTTGTTTTTCAACATGTTGAAAAACAAATAACTGCAACGTTCAGCTGACATGAACGATGTCGGCTGATCGTTGCTGTGAATTCCACGGGACGATTACACAGGTCAACAGCATTTTTGGGGCCAAAGATATTTCAACGAATTTAGGGTAACTTTGGGGTGCTGATTCTGAATATGTCATCAGTTTTGCCAGATTGGCTCAAGTTTTTGAGAATTTTCGTGAAATGTGTAAAAAAAAAAAAAACGTAATTTGCTACACGCGCATTAACTTTATTGCTATTGTCATGAATACAATAAATTTTACAAAGTAAATGTTGATTTTAGTTTATTTTAACTAGTTTTAGAAAGTAATCTTCAAAAATGAACAAGACATGAAAAAAAACTTGAGCCAATCTGGCAAAACTGATAGCATATTCAGAATCAGCACCCCAAAAATACCCCAAAATCATTAAAATATTTTGGACACCAGTAAATTTTTTTATTTTGTTGACCTGTGTTATCGGCCGTAACGGCCGATATCAGCCGAATGCAGCCGATAATCGTTCCGTGGAATAGGGCCTTAAGGTAAATATACAAAGGATAGTCCACAGCACTCGATGTACACTCACCGGCCACTTTATTAGGTACACCTGTCCAACTGCACATTACCACTTAATTTCTAATCAGCCAATCACATGGCGGCAACTCAGTGCATTTAGGCATGTAGACATGGTCAAGACAATCTCCTGCAGTTCAAACCGAGCATCAGTATGGGGAAAAAAGGTGATTTGAGGGCCTTTGAACGTGGCATGGTTGTTGGTGCCAGAAGGGCTGGTCTGAGTATTTCAGAAACTGCTGATCTACTGGGATTTTCACGCACAACCATCTCTGGGGTTTACAGAGAATGGTCCGAAAAAGAAAAACATCCAGTGAGCGGCAGTTCTGTGGGCGGAAATGCCTTGTTGATGCCAGAGGTCAGAGGAGAATGGGCAGACTGGTTCCAGCTGATAGAAAGGCAACAGTGACTCAAATAGCCAACCGTTACAACCAAGGTAGGCAGAAGAGCATCTCTGAACGCACAGTACGTCGAACGAGGCAGAAGACCACACCGGGTGCCACTCCTTTCAGCTAAGAACAGGAAACTGAGGCTACAATTTGCACAAGCTCATCGAAATTGGACAGTAGAAGATTGGAAAAACGTTGCCTGGTCTGATGAGTCTCGATTTCTGCTGCGACATTCGGATGGTAGGCTCAGAATTTGGCGTCAACAACCTGAAAGCATGGATCCATCCTGCCTTGTATTAACTGTTCAGGCTGGTGGTGGTGGTGTCATGGTGTGGGGAATATTTTCTTGGCACTCTTTGGGCCCCTTGGTACCCCTTGTGGCGTTGCAACGATGCTCAATTGGTACCAATTGAGCATCGTTGCAACGCCACAGCCTACCTGAGTATTGTTGCTGACCATGTCCATCCCTTTATGACCACAATGTACCCAACATCTGATGGCTACTTCTGTTCCAACAAACACCCCTAATATCAACAAGCTGGCGCCATGACTCAAAAAGAAAAGTGCAGTGGTCTGGTATCCATGTCCCACCTACTATTAGAATAATGAAGTTGTTGTCTGGATAAGGGTCATCCTACTAAGTATCCTAAACTGTATCCGGGTATCGTAAGTCGTAAGTATTAGCTTCTATCTGACTTGTCACACTGCAAAACACTAATATACACTGGTATAAATTGCAAGGTTTATAGGGGTGTGCCAAGTTTAACATTACTGTGCATTTGCCACACCCATTAGTCACATGTAAAAGGAAATTAGAATTTTGGTCACATGACCTTCCCACAGACAGCTTCAATGAGTAGTGCACTCTGAGGAAGGAGTCTACCAAGTTCAAACTCTTTCCAGGTGAGAACCAATCCGTGCAAACCAAAGTCCAACCCTTCTCCGCAGAGAGTGGAAACTTATTAGTTAGTCCAGGCTTTACCAGCATGCAGCATGCCTTAAATCAGTGCTCCGTACCTCCAGTTCTCAGGGACCACAGGTCACTGACTATAATTATATTATTTGTGAAATACTAAGGAAATACTAAGGAAACCCATAGGTGGCCATGAGGACTGCAGTTGGGGAACACTGCCTTAAATTTTCTTCCTATGTGGGCACTTCTGGGTATCATACAGCGATGCAACTCTTGCTTGGCTCATAGGGGACCATTAGCTCACTCTGTCACATGGCAATGAAAGATAACACCACTACTCCCAGCCAGTCTACAGTATAATGCCGAGTTCACACAGCATATGACACTGGCCGTTCTGTGACACAGCCATGTTACAGAACGGCCGGTGTCAGTGAAGTTAATCACAGCCGATACTGCAGCCGGTACTTCATTTCTTTTGAATTAGAAGGCACATACGGGTGTATCTGCAGTCCAATTCACCATGGCCGACAATGTAAAGTGCGGCTGGAGCCGCACTTTACATTGTCTGCTCTGTCAGTCTTGTGCAGCCACTATTCAATGAAAAGCTGCTGCACAAAACTGACATGTCAGTTTTTTCTGCGGTCGCAAGGAATCCCATCCGGAGTGTATACTGTGTATATACACTCCAGATGGGATTCCATTGAAATCAATGTGATCTGCAATTTCATTAAATGTCGGCCGAGGTTGCAAAACTACAACTACAACTGTTGTTTAATAAAATTATATGTAGTGTGAACTTAGCCTAAAGTCACCCTGAGCTGAGCAGTCCTGATGAGCGAAGTAATGGATGATCGGAGACAGTTGTACAGCACCCTCCCCAAAGAGGAGAAAACTATAGCAGAATGATCCCTTGGATTCGTATATAGGAAAGCCAAAAACTGACTGTTCGGCCAAGAATTATTGAAAATGTATGAAGAGCTTTAGTAAAGGGAATAATATGAGTGCTTGCAGATTTCCCTGTATAACTAGAGGTCTTTGTATGTCTTTCCCAGGTTCTCCCTCCTCCATATCTAACATATAGGGGAAAAAATGTCTACTTCTGAAAGTGTAGTAATTGGTCAATAGAAATCTATGTGCCCCTGAGTCTGCTACATCATGTCCTTCCTGGGCCCCGGAGCTTATTATTCCCTACTGTAATATGTGGTGAGACGGGGAAGACGAGCTTCTAGAAGAGAATGACGATTATTATCCGGAGCTGTCAATAAGGTCTCTGACAACCTACAACCCGGTGTATGCATAACTATTCATCAGGAGGAAAATCAATACACAGCACTGGTTATAGAGGATAATACTATATACAGTATGTGTATATATATATATATATATATATATATATATATATATATATATTTAAGAATCAGGTGGCTGTCAGGAGGGATATATTAGGACCCGTCAGTCCGATGCACAATGGGCATCAGAACTGGAGCATGGAGAAATGGAAGAAGATGTCTGGTCTGATGGATCATGTTCTCCATCATATGGACGGTCGGATGCGTGTGTACCACTTACCTGGGGAAGAGATGGCACCAGAATGCACTATGGGAAGAAGACAATATGGTGGGGACAGTGTGATGGGGAATGTTCGGCTGGAGACCTTGTGTCCTGGTATCCTGTGGATGTTACTGCGACACCAACCACCTACCTAACCATTATACACACCAAGTCCTGCCCTTCATGGCGATGGGGCCCCCTAATGGCAGCGATCAGAAGTATATCGGTGACTCAGCCCACAGATTCCCCAGACCTCAAGTTATTGAAGATCACACCTCACAAGATAGATAGATAGATGGATAGATAGGAGATAGGTAGATAGATAGATAGGAGATAGATAGATGGATAGATAGGAGATAGGATAGCTTAAAATAAATCATCCCCTAAATGTAAGACCCCCGCCGCCACCAAGGTTATGTCTAGTTAAGCTGGTTTATGATGACAACTACTATACAGTATATAATAAATGTTCATTTTTTTTGTTCAACAATAAGTGTGAATTTTTCATGGAAAAATAAGACATCCCCTGAAAATAAGACAAAGCGCATCTTTGGGAGCAAAAACTAATAAAAGACACTGTCTTATTTTCTGGGGAAACACGGAACACGGTAGGACCAAGACTTCTCACAATATTCAAAAGGATCGCCCACAGCACTCCAATTCGTGTTAAAGAAACAGTGTTTATTCAAACATAATGTGCAGCACAGCACAACAAGTTAAGTTATAGATAGATAGATAGATAGATAGATGATACATAATAGATAGGAGATAGATAGATAGATAGAAAGATACATAAAAGATAGATAGATAGATAGATAGATAGATAGATGATAGATAGATAGATAGATAGATAGATAGGAGATCGATAGATAGATAGGAGATAGATAGATAGATAGATAGATAGGAGATAGATAGATAGATAGATAGATAGATAGATAGATAGATAGAACTGACTTTGTTGCCACTGATTTGTAACCAGGCAGTACTGTATTTTCCTCAGAGTGAATCACTTTCTATATATATATATATATATATATATATATATATATATATAGATATATATATATATATATATATATATATATATATATATATATATTCAGTGACGAATGTAGTGGGTGACATCAGGCTGTGACCATAGAGCAGGGACATGAGATCACAGATCCCATGGTAGAACATTGTAGTTGTCCTCTCTCCTGTCTATAATGGCAGATACCAGGGAGCAGCAGACTACAGGCAGGTAGAGATGACAGTCTGCAGATGTGGTGGCTCCAGGTAATGTATTATACACCAGTGATATTAGGGGTAGTAGTAGTAGTAGTAGTTGATGTGCGCAGCTCTGGAGGCAGCAGTGTTCTGGGAGCAGGGATGAGGGAGGAGGAGGAGGGATAACAGGCAGCAGAGGAGGAGGAAGGAGAGGAGCGGGCACAGTCTTCCCTCTACTCCGCCGCCATCTGACCCCACAACCCTCCACAACTTCCAGGACTCCCATCTCTCCTGACAGAGTCTGCACAGCTGAGGGGCAGCATGGATATCAAGGAAGGGGACACAATAGAGAAGGGGGCAGCCAGTGGGGTGGTGGTACAAGTGAGAGAGAAGAAAGGACCCCTCAGAGCTGCAATCCCCTATATGCCTTTCCCTGTGGCTGTCATCTGCCTCTTCCTCAATACTTTTGTACCAGGGCTGGGTAAGTGCCTTATTTCTTATGTCCTGGTGGGTAATGGGGCTGGGGGTGAGTGGAGCCTTCCATGTGCTCTACTCCTCCTCACCACCACCTGTTCACTGCAAAGTTTCTTTCTATGTGAATTGTTATTCCCGGCAGAGAGAATAGAATTGTTACACAGGTGTTACTGATATATACTGATATATACTGATACATTATATACTCTATACAATGTAACTATATTACTGTATATACCCAATACTCATACCATGCCATGTAACACAGGTACAGTATATACTAAATACTCATACCATGTAACTAGATTACTGTATATACCCAATACTCATACCATGTAACAGCTACAGTACATACTAAATACTGATGCAATGTAACACAGGTACAGTGTATATACTCAATACTCATACCATGTAACACTAATACAATGTAGCCTGATACAGTATATACTCAATACTGATACAATGTAACACTAATACAATGTACCCTGATACAGTATATACTCAATACTGATACCATGTAACACTAATACAATGTACCCTGATACAGTATATACTCAATACTGATACCATGTAACACTAATACAATGTACCCTGATACAGTATATACTCAATACTGATACAATGTAACACTAATACAATGTACCCTGATACAGTATACACTCAATACTGATACAATATAACACACTGATACTGTGGATATACACAGTACTCAATACTGATACGATGTAACAGACTAATACAATGTAACACAATGATACTGTACACTATATACTCAATACTGAAACTTTGTAATATACTGATACTGTGTGGGTGTATACTCACTACTGATACAATGTAAAACACTGATACAATGTAACACACTGACAGATCTGATGCAATGTACCACACTGATACAATGTAACACACTGACAGACCTGATACAATGTAACACACTGATACAATGTAACACACTGACAGACATGATACATTATAACACACTGATACAATGTAACACACTGACAGACCTGATACAATGTAACAAACTGATAGAATGTATCATAATGATATAACAGATACAATGTAACACACCAATGACTACTGTTATATCACTGATAAAATGTAACACACATAGAACTTCTACAATGTAGCACATGGAAAGGTACCAATTGTACTGTATATCATTGATACAATGTAACACACTGATATAACTGACACATTGTAGTATATGGATACAGCTATGTGAGTGATACAATATAACACTGATATACCTGATACAGTGTAGAATATGAATATGGCTATATACAGTGTAGCACATGGACACTCTTATATCATTGACACACTATAACAGATTCATGTCCTGGTTTTACAATAAAATCTAATATACCAATGTAATATAACACACTGGTACTGTAATTGTATAACATACTGATACTGTACTTTACTATCACTGATACCATGGGAAACAAGCTAATACATCTAATAGAGTTTAACACACTGATATAACGTAACAGATACCATGTAACACACTGTTACCCTGTTACTATAGCACTGATACCATGTAACACACTGTTACCCTGTTACTATAGCACTGATACCATGTAACACACTGTTACCTTGTTACTATAGCACTGATACCATGTAACACACTGTTACCCTGTTACTATAGCACTGATACCACTGATACCATGTAACACACTGTTACCCTGTTACTACAGCACTGACACCATGTAACACACTGTTACCCTGTTACTACAGCACTGATACCATGTAACACACTGTTACCTTGTTACTATAGCACTGACACCATGTAACACACTGTTACCCTGTTACTATAGCACTGATACCATGTAACACACTGTTACCCTGTTACCATACCTCCCAACTTTTGCAAAGAGCAAAGGGGGACATGTGCGCAGCGGTCCCCATAGCTACGCCCCCATAGCGACCCTCCATAGCCACGCCCCCATAGCAACCCTCCATAGCCACTCCCCTACAGCCACCACATGCTGCTGACTGAATAGTGCCCTATACAGTATCCAATCCCCCCCAAAATGCCCCACATTGTATCCAATCCCCCACATAGTGCCCCACATAGTATCCAATGCCCCATATAGTGCCCCACATAGTAGCCTATGCCCCTATATAGTGCCCCACATAGTATCCAATCCCCCCATATAGTGCCCCTCATAGTAGCCAGTGCCCCCATATAGTGCCCCACTTAGTAGCCAATCCCCATAGAGTGCCCACATAGTAGCCAATGCCCCATATAGTGCCCACATAGTATCAAATCCCCCTAATATAGTGCCCACATAGTAGCCAATGCCCACATATATGCCCCACATAGTAGCCAATCCCCCATATAGTGCCCCACATAGTACCCAATCCCCCCCATATAGTGCCCCACATAGTAGCCAATCCCCCAATAGTGCCCACATAGTAGCCAATCCCCCCATATAGTGCCCCACATAGTAGCCAATGCCCCCATATAGTGCCCACATAGTAGCCAATGCCCCATATATGCCCCACATAGTAGCCAATGCCCCCATAAAGTGCCCCACATAGTAGCCAATGGCCTTATATAGTGCCCCACATAGTAGCCAATGCCCCCATATATGCCCCACATAGTAGCCAATGCCCCCATATAGTGCCCACAGAGTGGCCAATGCCCCCAAATATGCCCCACATAGTAGCCAATGCCCCCATATAGTGCCCCACATAGTATCCAATCCCCCACATAGTATCCAATCCCCCATATAGTGCCCCACATTGTATCCTATGCCCCCATATAGTGCCCCACATAGTAGCCTATGCCCCCATATAGTGCCCCACATAGTAGCCAATCCCCCCATATAGTGCCCCACATAGTAGCCAATCCCCATATAGTGCCCCACATAGTAGCCAATCCTCATATAGTGCCCCACATAGTAGTCAATCCCTCCATAGAGTGCCCCCATAGTAGCCAATGCCCCATAGAGTGCCCACATAGTAGCCAATGCCCCGTATATGCCCCACATAGTAGCCAATGCCCTCATATAGTGCCCCACATAGTAGCCAATGCCCCCATATAGTGCCCCATATAGTGCCCCACATAGTATCCAATCCCCCATATAGTGCCCTACATAGTAGCCAATGCCCCCATATAGTGCCCCACATAGTAGCCAATGCCCCAAAATATTCCCCACATAGTAGCCAATGCCCCCCATATAGTGCCCCACATAGTATCCAATCCCCCATATAGTGCCCCACATAGTATCCTATGCCCCCATATAGTACCCCACATAGTAGCCTATGCCCCCATATAGTGCCCCACTTAGTAGCCAATCCCCCCATATAGTGCCCCACATAGTAGCCAATCCCCATATAGTGCCCCACATAGTAGCCAATCCCCATATAGTGCCCCACATAGTAGCCAATCCCCATATAGTGCCCCACATAGTAACCAATCCCTCCATAGAGTGCCCCACATAGTAGCCAATGCCCCATATAGCGCCCACATAGTATCCAATCCCCCTAATATAGTGCCCACATAGTAGCCAATGCCCCCATATAGTGCCCACATAGTAGCCAATCCCACCATATAGTGCCCCACATAGTAGCCAATCCCCCCAATAGTGCCCCACATAGTAGCCAATCCCCCCAATAGTGCCCACATAGTAGCCAATCCCCATATAGTGCCCCACATAGTAGCCAATGCCCCCATATAGTGCCCCACATAGTAGCCAATCCTCCCATTTGTGTGGCCCCAGCGAAAAAAACAATAAACCAGTAACTCACCTGTCCGCCGGTCCCAGCAGCTCCTCTCCCGGCAGAGTGCGCACTCCCGTCATCCTCCGGGGCGGGCAGCTGGGTATACAGACACTGACTGTGCCGGAAGTGATTCATGATAGAGGCTGCAAGTCACTTCCGGCACAGTCAGTGTCTGTATACACCGCTGCCCGCCCCGGAGGATGACGGGAGTGCGCGCTCTGCCGGGAGAGGAGCTGCTGGGACCGGCGGACAGGTGAGTTACTGGTTTATTGTTTTTTTCGCTGGGGCCACATATAATGCGGGACACTGGGTGCCATACCGGGACCGCGGGACAGCACCCCGAAGACGGGACACACTGTTACCCTGTTACTATAGCACTGATACAATGTAACACACTGTTACCCTGTTACTATAGCACTGATACAATGTAACACACTGTTACCCTGTTACTATAGCACTGATACCATGTAACACACTGTCACCCTGTTACTATAGCACTGATACAATGTAACACACTGTTACCCTGTTACTATAGCACTGATACCATGTAACACACTGTCACCCTGTTACTACAGCACTGATACCATGTAACACACTGTTACCCTTTTACTACAGCACTGATACCATGTAACACACTGTTACCTTGTTACTACAGCACTGATACCATGTAACACACTGTTACCCTGTTATTACAGCACTGATACCATGTAACACATTGCTATCCTGTTATTCATAAAATCTGAGATGTGTGATACAATGCAATACAGTCATATCTTATATTATTAACCCTGAGCAGTGTAATAAAACGCAGCGCAATATTAATCCCATACAACCTAGACCGGACACAAGACGGACGGAGCACAGACTTATACAATGTAACAGTCTGATGTGACTGATCCTGAGCTGCAGACACACTGACAGAGCCATGCACCTGATATTGGTGGGACAATGCACAGTGATGTATGTGACCCTGCTGGCAGATTGCTATCACAGATGATACTTAGAGTGAACCTGCAGATGATTATTCTGCCCTCTCTAGTAGCTGCAGATGACAGAAGGAGAGGAGATGAGCGCTCTCATATATACAGCGTTATAGGATTTACTGAGGGATTTATGAATAAAAGAAGAGTAAATCAAGAGTGGAGTCCTGCTCTCCCCTCCCACATATAGAGACTGATAGCATACTCCACCCACATATAGTGACTGACTCCTTACTCCACCCACATATAGTGACTGACACCTTACTCCGCCTACATATAGTGACTGACACCTTACTCCACCCACATATAGTGACTGACACCTTACTCCACCCACATATAGTGACTGACACCTTACTCCGCCTACATATAGTGACTGACAGCTTACTCTACCCACATGTAGTGACTGACAGCATAATCCACCCACATATAGGGACTGATAACATAATCCACCCACATATAGGGACTGACAGCGTACTCCACCCACATGTAGTGGCTGACAGCATAATCCACCCACATATAGGGACTGACAGCATACTCCACCCACATATAGTTATTCACAGTTTACTCCAATCACATATAGGGGGGGATTTATGAAGACCGGCGAACAAGTACGCCGGTCTTATTTTAGGCCCTGTCCTCTTTTCCCCAAAAGGATTCACTAGGAGGCGAATCCAGCCGGCCGGGTGCCCGAACCTGCACCCGGCATACTTAATCTTCCAGCAGGTGTAGATTTGGATCATGATTTATGCCTGCGAGCAGACGTAGATCATGATAGATGAGTCGCGGAAGGAGGTTACGCCTCCTCCCTGCTTTGTTATGCCCCTGAAGCTTCCCCAGCCCGCCGATCGGGCGAGTGGGGCGTACGGAGGCGTACGCCAGGGAAAAGGGGCGAATATGCACCTTCTCCCTGGCATATGCCTTGGGCATATCTTTCATAAATGTCCCCCATAGTGTCTGACCACTTACTCCACTCACATATAGTCACTGACAACTTACTCCACCCACATATAGTGATTGACAGCTTACCCCACCCACATATAATGATTGACAGCTTACTCTACCCACATACAGTAATTGACAGCTTACTCTACCCACATATAGTGATTGACAGCTTACTCCACCCACATATAATGATTGACAGCTTACTCCACCCATATATAATGATTGACAGCTTAATCCACCCATATACAATGATTGACAGTTTTAATCTGCTCTACACAGTGATTGACAGCTTACTCCACCCACACAGCTAATTCACAGTCCTCTGTGACTCTTTCTGATATTTTTAGGAGTCCTGCCTGAACTTACTCTGCTTTTTACTTCTTTTTCTGATGCTCTAAATCAGTGCTTCTCAAACGCGCCCCCTAGATGTTGGAGAGGCCCAGCAGGGGAGTTAGTTTTCACAAAAGTAACTATGATCTGCACAGTCCTTTTGCTGTTTGCAAAAATCTCCATTTTAACAACATTATTCATTTATTTTGTACTTGCTTTATTAGTATATAGAGCTTTGGAGACAGGTGAATGGTAGCCCTAGCATTATTTTCAGCTTTTAAATGGACTTTTACCACCGATAGTGAGGCCCAGGCATCGTCTTGGTCAGTCTGGTGAGGCCCAGGCATTGCCTTGGTCTGTTGGGTGAGGCTCCACTAGAAAAAGTTTGAGAAGCACTGCTCTAAATCATAAACCAATACATGACAGAGCTCAGCTTCTATCCCTCATCTTCCAGAGTCCTCCATCTCTCTCTGTCCTATTTAAAACTTGTATTGTGGCATTATGGATACAATGAAACACAATAGTATTCTCGCATCACCCATACAATATAACACGCTGGTATTGTGACATCACCCATACAATATAACACGCTGGTATTGTGACATCATTGATACAATATAACACACTGGTATTGTGACATCACCCATACAATATAACACACTGGTATTGTGACATCAACCATACAATGTAACACTGGTATTGTGACATCATTGATATAATGTAACACACTAGTATTGTGACATCACCCATACAATATAACACACTGGTATTGTGACATCACCCATACAATGTAACACACTGATATTGTGACATCAACCATACAATGTAACACTGGTATTGTGACATCATTGATATAATGTAACACACTAGTATTGTGACATCACCCATACAATATAACACACTGGTATTGTGACATTACCCATACAATGTAACACACTGATATTGTGACATCACCCATACAATATAACACACTGGTATTGTGACATCACCCATACAATGTAACACACTGATATTGTGACATCACGCATACAATATAACACACTGGTGTTGTGATATCACCCATACAATGTGACACACTGGTGTTGTGATATCACCCATACAATGTGACACACTGGTGCTGTGACATCATTGATACAATGCTATTGCTATTGTGACATCACTATAGGAACAAATTTAATAAATAAGACTTTAAAGAGGCAATGTCATGAATTTTTTTTAAAAAAATCAAAAAGGGGTTGTGATGGCCGCCCCCAGTGCACCAAACCGCCATAGTAGCCCGGGGATTAAATAACAAAATGCACACATACTGTATGACAACTAAGATAAAGCTAAGAAACTTACCTTCATCCTCAGCGCCCTGTGTACTATGGAGACTTATCAGCAGGTAAAAGTTTCCCTTTAAATCCGACTTATACATATGGCCACTAGGTGTCTCTCTTCACTGTGCATGTGTACAACTACTGTGCATCCACATTCGGTAGCTGAGAATCCAGGGGGTGCTTGCATTGTATGGTCAGCTCTCCTTTCACGCAGCACCAAAACCTCTGTAACCACACAGTGACATTATACTGACTGAATTGTTGCGTAACAAAGAGCATTGTCTCCAGGTAAGGCTGAGTTCACACATGCAGTGTCTTTCCTTGTGTGAGCGCACAAAGCACTGGGACTTTCTGTGTTTGGTATAGCAGCACGAGGGGACGTGGACCGCAGTTTGGCTGTATGTATAACGTTGAAAACGTTAAAAAAATAATAATAATAAAGTGAGTATATTACAGAACTGCAATCACAAACCTTTGTTTGTCTAAATGGCCGTTACCCCTGCCTGGTAGCCACGTCCCGGACGTACACAGATCATTATACCTGACATGAGATCATTGGCGCGGTGTCTACTTATTGATGCGGCCAGTGTAACCAGCCATGCTAATGTATATGAATGAAGCTGCTGAGCACAGGGAAGGTGTCGGTACTATGTGTAAGCCACACAGCAGGATACAACGGCCGCATGGCGCGGCTCTTACATTGTGTCTATAAATGGTATTATTACCAGGACATGTGGTTAGAATAGAGTCTGTGCTGTAAGAGCTGAAACCTTAGGACTCGAGGGCAATCTCCATGACGGAAACTGGGTCACTGCTCCCTGCAATGTTCCTATGAAGGTGACTATGGTTGTTAAGAAAGACGCAGATGCTGCAGAACCTCCTAACAGTCATAAGATGAAGCAGTTCGTCGCTATTCTCTCTGTTGATGAAGTAACCCATTTAAAGGGGTTATCCAGCACTACAAAAACATGGCCACTTTCCCCCTACTGTTGTCTCCAGTTTGGGTGCGGTTTTGAAACTCATTTCCATTGAAGTAAATGGAGCTTAATTGCAAACCGCACCTGAACTGGAGACAACAGTAGGGGGAAAAGTGGCGATGTTTTTGTAGCGCTGGATAATCCCTTTAAAGGGCTTTTCCTATTTACAATGTATGATAGATGTCCCGCGGTGGTAGCCACTAGTTGAGAGAACAGGATTCACACAGGCTGTGTCCATTCACATCTATGGGAGTTACAGAAACAGATGAGGAAGTTCTTGGATCCTACTTAAAGTGATAGTTCACCCCCAAAATGTTTTTGTTTTTTTAAATCAACCGTTGCTAAAAACTACCAGAGAATGGTAATTTACTTCTATTAAAAAATCCTAAGTCTTTTAGTACTTATCAGCTCCTGTATGTCCTGCAGGATGTGGTGTATTTTCTCCAGTCTGACACAGTGCTCTCTGCTGCCACCTCTGTCCATGTCAGGAACTGTCCAGAGCAGTAGCAAATCCCCATATAAAAACCTCTCCTGCTCTCCAGACAAAAAATAAAAAAATAAATTACAAATCTCTTGCTTTTTTGGCACCAGTTGATTTGAAAGAAACCATTTTTGGTGAACTACCCCTTTAATGCTCATCCCAGTAGGACAAAGAGAAATGGGGTGTCCTGAGAAAACAAGTGCTCTAAAGCTCTGCATGGGCATACTGTATACACCAGGTCTAACCATGTCACCATCCTAAACTATGTATACCACATTATAATAAATTATTATGTAATATTCTATATCACAAAATCGCCATCACCATCGAAGATATTATCTGCTGTAGATCACCAAGGATACTAGAAATTCATTATAGATAGAGGATAGCCACACCCTTTCCACATCACTAAAGACAACCGGGAATACTTCAGAAAAAAAAATACTATGAATAAAGGCCATCAAAGTTCCTCCTTGAAATTGAACTAGAATGGATAAAGGATATCAAATCCCTACATCACTCTAGACCACCAGGGATACAATAAAAATTCCAGGAAGGATAAAGGATATCAGACCCTATATTAATCTAGACCACCAGGGATACTAGAAATAAACCAGGATGGCTAAAGGATATCAACCCCCTTTATCAACCTAGACCCACAAAAATACTATAAATAAATCATGATGGATAAAGGATATCATACCCCAAATCACCCAAGGCCACCAGGGATACTAGAAATAATCCAAGATGGATAAAGGAGATTAAAACTAGTGATAAGAAAACTTAAAGTAAATTTGGGTCCGTAAACTCCCGAACACTCAGCATTTGACTCCCTCAGCCTCTGGCTGCCTTTTTAGTCCTCGGGTTGCATCTATCTTCTCCAGGCGGTGGGAGTCAAATGCTAAGCACTGGGGAGTTCATGAACCTGAGTTTACTGTAAATTTGCTCATCTCTAATTAAAACACTCTATCACCCTAGACTGCCAGGGATACTAAACATTTTTTTTGTATCCTTTTTAGTTTTGTCACCTTGGACCACCAGGGATATAATATATGAGTAAATAAGCCATTACAGATAATAAATATATCAACCCTCTTTATTGCTCCAGACCACCAGGGATACAAGAAATTAACCAATAAACCATCCTGTGTAAATTTCATGTTATAATACATGTATAATACAGTATATAATGTATAATACAGTATATATTGGAGGGTACAGAAGGGAAGGCATTGTATAGAATCTAATGCACGTAGAAACCCCCTTTAAAATTATGATTTTTCTACAATGGATAAGTAAAGACATGCAGGGTATGCTGAGACTTGTAGTATAATGAATGTAGACTCTGCTGACAGATGTGGTGTCATCCCTCAACCATTGATGAGCTGCAGGTCACCACCTTGTGCAGCATTTTTAGCAGAACAGAGAGCACATTGCCGGGAAATTCTAAGAATGACATTATAGAGATGGCACGGAGCAGAAGGTAGGAAGGGGAGTCAGCGCACACGCAATGTGTCAGGGAAGGGACGCTTAGCTAGACAGTAATTCAGTGTGGCATCTCTTATACCGCCATGTCTACACTGCTTTATACTTGTATGAATATTAGAAAATTTAAGAGGGAAGTAAGTTCAAATAAGGATTTAAACTGCACTGTTAAGCTCAATATCTAGAGCAATTGAAAAATTTTAAATTCTATTGATGCTTGTTTTAAATATTACATTATTTATGGTGGGGGAAGAAAGGGGATGTAGAAGGGGTAGAATGCAGATGCTATTAGGAGACAGGGTGGTTAGGTGGAGAATGCTACTTCCAGTGGAGCAATGCTGCCAGTGGAGGAGAGGGGGAAGATGGGAATGCTACTGTCAGTGGGGGACAGGGGGGAAGAGGGCAATACTTCTGCCACTGGGGACAGTGGAAAAGGGGAGCAATGGTGAAAGGGTGTGGGGTGAAGAATGCTGCTTCCAGCGGGAGTGGATGTTTAGGGATTGAATGCTGATGCCAGTGGTGAAGAAGTGGGAAGAATGCTGCTGCCAGTGGTGAAGAGGTGGGGAGAATGCTGCTGCCAGTGATGAAGAGGTGGAGAGAATGCTGCTGCCAGTGATGAAGAGGTGGGGAGAATGCTGCTGCCAGTGGTGAAAAGGTAGGAAGAATGCCGCTGCCAGTGATGAAGAGGTGGCGAGAATGCTGCTGCCAGTGGTGAAGAGGTGGGGAGAATGCTGCTGCCAGTGGTGAAAAGGTAGGAAGAATGCCGCTGCCAGTGATGAAGAGGTGGAGAGAATGCTGCTGCCAGTGATGAAGAGGTGGCGAGAATGCTGCTGCCAGTGGTGAAGAGGTGGGGAGAATGCTGCTGCCAGTGGTGAAAAGGTAGGAAGAATGCCGCTGCCAGTGATGAAGAGGTGGAGAGAATGCTGCTGCCAGTGATGAAGAGGTGGGGAGAATGCTGCTGCCAGTGGTGAAGAGGTGGGGAGAATGCTGCTGCCAGTGATGAAAAGGTGGGAAGAATGCTGCTGCCAGTGGTGAAGAGGTGGGGAGAATGCATTTGCCAGTAATGAATGGGTGGGGAGAATGCTGCTGCCAGTGATGAAGAGGTGGGGAGAATGCTGCTGACAGTGGTAAAGAGGTGGGGAGAATGTTGTTGCCAGTGATGAAGAGGTGGGGAGAATGCTGCTGACAGTGGTAAAGAGGTGGGGAGAATGTTGTTGCCAGTGGTGAAGAGGTGGAGATAATGCATCTGCCAATAGTGAAAATAGTGAAGATGTGGAGAATGATGCTTCCAGTGGTGAAGATGTGGAGAGAATGCTGCTGCCAGGGGTAAATATGTGGGGAGAATGCTGCGGCCAGGGGTGAAGAGATAGGGAGAATACTGCTGCCAGTGGTGAAGAGGTAGGGAGAATGCTGCTGCCAGTGGTGTAGAGGTAGGGAGAATGCTGCTGTTAGTGGTAAGGATGTGGAGAGAATGCTGCTGCCAGGGGTAAATATGTGGGGAGAATGCTGCGGCCAGGGGTGAAGAGGTAGGGAGAATACTGCTACCAGTGGTGAAGAGGTAGGGAGAATGCTGCTGCCAGTGGTGAAGAGGTAGGGAGAATTCTGCTGCCAGTGGTGAAGAGGTAGGGAGAATGCTGCTGCCAGTGGTGAAGAGGTAGGGAGAATGCTGCTGCCAGTGGTGAAGAGGTAGGGAGAATGCTGCTGCCAGTGGAAAGGATGTGGAGAGAATGCTGCTGCCAGTGGTGAAGAGGTGGGGAGAATGCTGCTGCACGTGGTGAAGAGGTGAGGAGAATGCTGCTGCCAGTGGTGAAGAGGTGGGGAGAATGCTGCTGTCTACACTGCTTTATACTTGTATGAATATTAGAAAACTTAAGAGGGAAGTAAGTTCAAAAAAGGATTTTAACTGCACTGTTAAGCACAATATCTAGACCAATTGAAAAATTCTTAATTTGGGCCCTATTGATGGTTGTTCTAAATATTACATTATTTATGGTGGGGGAAGAAAGGGGATGTAGAAGGGGTAGAATTCAGATGCTATTAGGAGACAGGGTGGTTAGGTGGAGAATGCTACTTCCAGTGGAGCAGAGGTGGGCAATGCTGCCAGTAGAGGAGAGGGGGAAGATGGGAATGCTACTGTCAGTTGGGGACAGGGGGAAGAGGGCAATACTTCTGCTGCCAGTGGTGAAGAGGTGGGGAGAATGCTGCTGCCAGTGTTGAAGAGGTGGGGAGAATGCTGCTGCCAGAGGTGAAGAGAATGCTGCAGCCAGAGGTGAAGAGGTAGGGAGAATTCTGCTGCCAGTGGTGAAGAGGTGGGGAGAATGCTGCAGCCAGAGGTGAAGAGATGGGGAGAATGCTGCTACCAGTGGTGAAGAGGTGGGGAGAATGCTGCAGCCAGAGGTGAAGAGATGGGGAGAATGCTGCTGCCAGTGGTGAAGAGGTGGGGAGAATGCTGCTGCCAGAGGTGAAGAGAATGCTGCAGCCAGAGGTGAAGAGATGGGGAGAATGCTGCTGCCAGTGGTGAAGAGGTGGGGAGAATGCTGCTGCCAGAGGTGAAGAGATGGGGAGAATGCTGCTGCCAGTGGTGAAGAGGTGGGGAGAATGCTGCTGCCAGAGGTGAAGAGGTGAAGAGAATGCTGCAGCCAGAGGTGAAGAGATGGGAAGAATGCTGCTGCTAGTGGTGAAGAGGAGGGGAGAATGCTGCTTCCAGTGGTGAAGAAGTGAGGAGAATGCTGCTGCCAGTGGTGGAGCAGTGGCTTTCTGTATTTATTTACTGGACTTGGTCATGGGCTCTATATTGGTTTTGGGGCCTGGTCTGGAATGTCTATTGATAGAGGACCTGATCTTGGGTCTATATAATTTTTTGGAAAGTTGGGTCTAGGGTCCTATTTTTTCTGAAATTTTGGAGTCTGTAAACATTTAGGACATATGGTCTGGCCTACATCTATATTTATTTAAGAGGTCTGGCTCTGAATTTATTAAAAGGCCCTGGTTTTGTTTAGGGTGTTTTTGATCTGTATCTGTTCCGGCAGGGTCTGTATATAGTTAGGGGCTCTTGTCTGGGGTCTGTCTACATTTTGGGGTGATGAAGGATTTTTACAAATTCCTTAAACTTATACAGAACAGATTTCTATAATGTGCGAACTTGAAAATGAATACCAGAGGATGAGAGCCAAAGCCCCCACCAGTCATATACCTGTGTCAGGGGTGGGGGGCACCATTTCACAGCTTGCCTCAAGCAGCTGAAAGTCTAGGTGCACCCCTGGATGTCACATTGAATAAACTTTATTTTTACCATCTCTATAAAGAATCTCAGAGCTGTGAGCAGAATCCGCTTGGCTCCAGTCATATTAACATCTCCTGCCTTACACTTTCTAGGCCGCCGTCAGCCGCTGTAAATCTCTGCTCAGATTGTTTGCAACCAGGGATTGTGGCCACTATAGCCGGCAGTAAGTGGGAACATAATCTGTTTGGACGGATTAGTGCATTTAATATTTATTATTTACAGGATTTTCTTGGATGTTTTGTGTGTAAGGTGACAGATCTACAGGAAAATAACAATGTATTCTGCTGTGGTAAAGAGGGGTAAAAAAAAAAGTACTAAAATAAAAAAAAAAAAACAAAGAGCACCAGAGGACAGCTGCTATGAGGTCTGTAATTTGGGGGAGCCTGGGCTGGCTGGGCATCTGGGACATGTGCCACTGACTTTATGGCCTTGTATGCCGTTCGGATCCCCACTTTTAACTATATCCACACAAATACAGTTTATAACTATAGCTAAGCAGAGAATGATGAGCTTTGTTATCAACGATTTACTCATGTAGGCCAAAGTGGTTTATGGCACTGGGAGCACATTAAGGATGTCAGTGGCAATGACAGCATCATACATGTTCTCAGCACACTTCAAGAGTCTTGCAGGGCATGGGTCCAAACCAGCCCATGTCCACAAGAGGACAACGCAACCAGGGAGAATAAAGAGCCCCAGATAGACGTTGTCATAAAATTGGGCTAGGTGGGGACATTATCACTGGGGGGTACAAGTGAGATGTTACTGTGTCGAAGGCCTAAAAGGAGGTATTATTACTGAGAAGGGCCCAATGGGTGCACTGTTAATGGGAGGACACAAAAATTACATTGCTAGTATGTTGGGGCACCGAGAGGGAATTTTAGTGTAAGAAGCATGAAAGGGGCATTATTATAAAAAGGGGGTACTATTAGTATGTGGGGGCACAAAGGGACATTATAATTAGAAGGGTATTATTAGTGTGTGGGGGCACTAAAGATGTGGAGGACCACAACGGGGACAATATTACTGTATGGGGTCTGAGAGGGTATGGAGACACTAAAAGTACCACTTACAGTGCAGGGCCTGTAGGAGACTCAAAAAGGGGGGACTATGCACAATGGGGACTATCATTGTCTGGGATATGGCGGTAATAGTCAGTCAATAAGCAACGGTAATATGCGGTCATGGTCTATCAATATTATTGGTAATGTTATACTATTGAACCATTGTATGGAGGTAATGTGTGGTCATGGTCTATCAGTACTATTTGGTAACTCTATACTATCGAGCACTATGTGGCAGTAATATGTGGTCATGGTCTGGTACTGTTAATTGGATCTTTTATAAAGTTATTATGCCCACAGTGCTGATTTTCAGTAAACAATATACCGTGTATACAGGGCGGTGCACTGCTACAGCGCTGCTACTAAGCCATTGGCACAGTCACCAGGGCTGTCCATGTATGCCATGCTAGGGTTCCAAGTGTTGTGCTTGCCTCTTATATGGCGGGTGTTGGCAGCTATTAGAAGCCAACATTTACCATCAATGACCAACATCAAAGATCACGCAGATTTCAGTCATTAATCCCCTTAAAAGGGTCAATAACAGGAGCAGGGCGAGTGCTACAGCCTGTTCTTTGTTTACTCTTGCTTGTCCTTGCATCGTCATACCGTAATTAGTCCCTGTCACATGACTGGTCAATGCTGCAGGCCCTTGTTACTAGGTAACAGGGGGTAAAAATTGTCCCCATGCTTTACCCTGCAGGTCTCTATGTTCAGATTGACTCTAATAAGCACAAGCCCAACACAAAGACAGTGGCTATAGAGAAGAGATTATTCACTACAAGCTTCCAAGCCGTCAGGCAATATAGAAAATTTAAGGTTGATGCTGAGAGTGCTGGGCAGGGCCCCCCCACAGGAAACATATGTGTGCCCCTTGTTGTTTACTATCTGATAATACTGCCCCCCTATGTCTCTGTGGGCTATAACATGACTCTGAAAGATGATATGGAGCTGGGATAGTAGTGCCCCATGTCTACTGGGTCCCTCCGCGGCTACTTAGCCTGTGCATGTCTTCTGCTGCAGTGAGTACTATAGCGGTGTGCTGGGGATTCGGTAATTTCCTGTTTCTAGATGTTACGTCTCCATGGAGCAACTGACGGAAGAGACAACACAACAACAGATGGGAACCGACTGTGTGTCATCAAGGTGCACAGATCAGGTGCCTATATGTGGAAAGTGACGTGTGTCTGGCGGCTTGTTGCCAGCAATGTGGGAGGGTACAGGAGGGTCTAAAGGCCCTGGGGCACTGTGACATTTATAAGGACCCTGTGAGTTCTTAAAGACGGAAGTGACTATTATAGGGCCTTGTTGATTCTATGTGAACACTGTAAATTCAATGGGGGGACTGAGACTTTTTTAGGGCAACTGTGACTAGTAGGGGGACATGACTACTATAGTGCCATTATAGTTATCAAGGGGGCACTGTGATTTTTGAGGTCTGAATTGTTACTATTGGACCCTGTTGATTCTGTAGGCACGCTCTATACATTCTGTATACTGGGGGCGCACTGTTACATCTATAGGGGCCAATGCAGCTAGTATGTGGGAACGGTTTGTTTTTTTGCTTAGAGCATGAAGATAAAGAATAAGCCCATAGTGGTCAATAATGTCTTATTGTACATTGTTACCTGTACAGAGTTTGGATTTATTTAAACGTGTGCTATGATATTTTGCATATAGAGCTATATTGATGCATACCATAAATGTATGTGGCTTGGCGGCAGCTGCCTGGCACTAGTTGCTACAGTCCACCTTCCTGGATTGCAGGTGAACCCTCTATCAGTGTATTATAAAGTGATGTCAGGCATGATAGACTAGATCTATGAAACAGAATGACTTATAGATGTAATATGTGATGCGGAGGAGGGAGGTGGGGGTGGATGTTGAGTGTTATAGTGCTGTAATTAGCAGCGGATGGGGAATCTCAGTGACTCGTGTCAGTGGGTTTTGTACGACGCTTATTAACCTTGTCTCCGGAGGACGGTGTCACAACCCTTGGAATCGTTGCACATAAATATTTGATGCCATTGACTAAAGCCGCTGTGATATTTCGCAGCCAGTTAATACATCATTCTCTTTGATGGTTCTGCTCATTGCAGTAACATGTTACATGTCTGGATATGTGATACATTACATCCATTGTGCTATGTTATAATGGCACGTGCCATATGTATGTTTTTTTATACTTCTTCCTTGACTCTATTAAGAAATTTGGCTTGGTGGCAGCCGCCTGACACTGGTTGTTAAAGCTGATTTTCTCATCTACCAAGGTTCCTAACTATACGTAATGGTGAAATCTGCTTTGTCAGCAAGTCACCTGCAGAACGTTACATTTATCTATATTAAACGTTATTTATATGAAACGAAATATCAACAGCGTCGAGTACGGCGACTTTTCCATAATTATGGAAACACTTTGCTTAATAATATCGCAACAACAAATTAATTAATTGGCTGTTAATTAAACAACATTGCGCTCTCTGGCAGGGACGGCGTGTCTGGGAAGAGACATTGGACAAAAGAGCTAAGAGAAAGACAAAATATGCTCCAAAATGTGGGGACTAAAGTGTAGAATCAACTGAGAGAACTAGGGGATTCAGCTCTGAGCAATTCTCCTATCAAATATTAATATTAGATTTTCTTATTTTGAAGAGGGAACTGGTTCCAGTATAAACTCCACAAGACAGTCATTGTTAATTCTTGTATATAGGAGCAGTATTATAGTAGTTATATTTTTGTATATATGAGCAGTATTATAGTAGTTATACTACGAACTGGAGAGAATGGAACCGCTGCACATCCCATCTATGGCTGATACTAATGCCGCTAGGCCTATATTAAAAATCAACACCAGAGTGTCTGTATATGAATTGATCAAGCCATATTGCCCCGTGTACCACCGCGCAGGTCCTCTGGTCCACACGGGTCCCTACGCTAACTCCACACCGTGTCGGTCAGCGACCGCTAACCCCGCAAAGCGTGCACGTGCAGGGAAGGGAGGCCATGGAATGGCCCTGCAACCCCAATGTCACAGGACCAGACCCAAAAAGCCCCACCAAAACCTGGTAGTTATATTCTTGTATATAGGAGTATTACAGTAGTTATATTCTTGTATATAGGAGCAGTATTATAGTAGTTATATTCTTGTATATAGCAGCAGTATTATAGTAGTCATATTCTTGTATATAGGGGCAGTATTATAGTAGTTATATTCTTGTATATAGGAGCAGTATTATAGTAGTTATATTCTTGTATATAGGGGCAGTATTATAGTAGTTATATTCTTGTATATAGGATCAGTATTATAGTAGTTATATTCTTGTATATAGGGGCAGTATTATAGTAGTTATATTCTTGTATATAGGAGCAGTATTATAGTAGTTATATTCTTGTATATAGGAGCAGTATTATAGTAGTTATATTCTTGTATATTGGAGGCAGTATTATAGTAGTTATATTCGTGCACATAGGGGCAGTATTATAGTAGTTATATTCAAAAACAGACAAAAGTAGTAGAATTATAATAAAAAATATAAAGGCTGTGCAGCACAATGACATGTGAGACCTTCAAAATTAAAAGCCAAATCCATCAATCCCTGAATCTTTCTGCTCCCTTGGATAGTTCTAAGTTTGATGCCCCTTTAAGAGAAGCTGTATTTAATGAAGTGATGGTGGAGCATATGGCATTGCCCTCCTCTCTAATAAGGTCTCTGTGACATTTGGCTCTTCCAGGAGTGCTTGGATAAGCAGAATAATTGGGCACAGGCTCTGTAGCTTTAGTATGAGGAATGGCTGTGCCTGATGACAGGTTGCGGTTACCCCGGCTCTCGTCTCTGTATATTAGCGCTCTCAGACTGGAGGTGACGCATTATTGCTGATGCTCAGTTTCCAGGTTGGGATGTTCACTTTCTCTGCAGTGGATCCTGGATTCTCGCCCTCCTGACTGGGTATAACACTGGAAATGGGCAGTGTTTAGTGTGGGTGAATGGAGATGTCTCTTGGCTCGGCATTGGCAGGGATGCTGGCTTCCTACAGAACAATCTGTCACACTGAACACGGCTCACGACACAATCTATTCCTGGAGAGAGATGGCTGATATTAGTGGACAGCTCCTTGCACTTCCTTCTACCCATCTTAGGCAGCCCATTTTTCCTTGGCTGAGGATACACACACAGATGGCTTAAAGGGCAATTCCAGTCATAACTGATCTTAACATCAGGGGATCAGTAAACATCTCCATGTCACACGATAAAGACAATTTATATATATATATATATATATATATATATATATATATATATATATATATATATTTTTTTTTTTTTTTACTTTTAAATCTGATTATCTCCCAGTTATGCTGCACACATTTCGTACTTAGTAATTTGGGAGAAGCTTCCTGCTGAGCTCAATGTCGCCCCCTGCTGACTAATGTACTTTGTAAAGGCAACATAGGCTACTGACTCTAGCAAATGCCCAGTATTAGTTATGGTGGCATTATGAAAGAATTGTGGTATTACATAAGATGCATATAGCAGTATTATGTGGACTCCTAAGTACTTGGAGAAAGCATATTATTTGGGCACTAAATGGCGGTATTATGTAAGCAGTATATGGCAATGATATCTTGGTTAGTCTTGGTTGATTAGCTTTATATGACAATGAAATCTTGGCAGTGTATGGCCCATTATGTAAATAACTATATGGCAGTAGTATGAGGGCTTTTAGGGAGTACTGTTTGAATAAAACACGATATGAGCAGTAAAAGGCGGTATAATGTTAGCTGTAATTATCAATGTTACCTTCACACTATATAATAGTATTAAAGGGGTACTCCACGGAAAACAATTTCAAATCAACTGGTGCCAGAAGGTTATACAGATTTGTAGATTACGTCTATTTAAAAATCTCAAGTCTTCCAGTACTGATCAGCTGCTGTATGTCCTATAGGAAGTGGTGTATTTTTTCCATGCTCTGCTGCCACCTCTGTCCATGTTAGGAACTGTCCTAAGCAGTGGCAAATCCCCATAGAAAACCCTCTCCTGATCTGGACAGTTCCTGTGTCAGTCTGGAAAGAATCCACCAATCCACCTGCGGGACATACAGCAGCTGATTAGTACTGGACGACTGAAGTTTTTACTGTGCGTCTTTTTACTGGAACATCCTGACTTGATAAAGGATAGTCACCCCAGACGTAGGCACACCCCACCTTTAGGCTTAAGCACTGCATAGAACTCTGGAACACACACTAAGGGCCCTATTCCACCGGACGATTATCGTTCGCATAATCGTTAACAATTAACATTCTCAAACAACCGCTATTGTGAAAGATCTAAAAACGTTCACTCATTTCCATGGAACGATAATCGTTACTTATGATCGTATTTGCGATAGTTTTTTCTTCGCTATTGCGTTCGTATCTATTGCGAACGACCGAACTATGTCTTATTCAATGCGAACGAGCAACGATAAAAATAGGTCCAGGTCTTATAAAGCGATCAACGATTTCTCGTTCGGTCGTTAATCGTTAACTGCATTTCAACCGAACGACTATCGTTTAGATTCGAACGATTTAACGATAATCTGAACGATAATCGTCTGTGGGAATAGGGCCCTAACCCTGAATGTGTGACAGGCTGTTGTGGTGTGTGGTACCGAGCTTAAGGATTGGTGGAACAGTGGCAAAGATAAGTACTTAGTTAACCCTTCACAAACATTCAGCTGTGCACAAAACAGTAACAGTGAAACGCCTAGGGGTGGGATAGCAGTAAGAACCCTTCAGCCCTGAGCCTAGACACATACAGAGTACCTGAGGACAGCTCGTGCTTAGGAAGTAGTGGCACGCCTGCTCAGGGACACTACAGTAGGGCGGCACCAACATATCGGGATGGATTGTAGCTGGTAGGATAGGACCTGAGTCCCCCATTATATTCCACACATAGTCTTCTCGTCTGTCAGACAGAATTCGCACTCAGCCGCCCCGCCGGGAATCATTTCATCTAATATTCCATTCAATACGGCTCCTTCAAGGATAGTGAGTTTTTATTTCCATGGGGAATTAATTTTCTAATTGATGTAATTATGGGTAATGACCGCTCAGACAGAAATTACCGGGGCGTAGATAGTGGCTTGTAAAGCAGAAATGGGTATCTTGCTATTTACACATTTGGGAAATATGCATTCATAATAACCGGAGAAAGACGTTGATATAGAAAGATGTGAAATACTTAGGTCTGAGGTTGTGTTCACACATGTCGCCGTATTATCAATGGTACTTGGTAGGTTGGGGGCGCTGCTGCATTTTCTGCACTGAATGAAGTCAAGTGCAGGACAGAGAGCAGATGATGCCTCCCCCACCCAGGATTACCCCGATGACTCTCTACAGTAACCTGACTTAGAACTTAATGTATTTATCATGTTCTCTATTAACACCTTGTATCGACTCAAGTGAATAAAAAAAAAACACGTAGATGAGTGACGGCAAGAAGAAGAGCCGCTCAGGGAGATGTAGCAAAACTGGTGCAAAGGAAAAGTAGGGCAGTTGCCCATAGCAACTGGCTACTTTTACATAAGAAAGTGATTTTTTGCTATGGGCAACTGATAACTACATATAAAACACATATATACCTAATACTGCTTTATTTCCATGCAATGCCAGATAATACGGCTGTACAGCGACCACACAATACTGCCATCCTGTGTGGGAACAAGGGACATACAGAGAAGCTCTCTGACAGTACACTATGGAGGTGGCTTTCACTGCAGGTCACTGTTTGACTCTATTAAGAAGCCTTAGGACGTGATTGGGGATTTAGTAAGCCAAATGAGAGAAGGAGGAGTTACCCATCTATAGAGAGCTGTTTGAGGATTCTCGTGCTCCCCAGTATGGTGCGCGGTGGTGGCTTGCTGCAGAGAGGCCCGTGTCTTGGAACTCAAGAGTAATATTTTTCCTTGAGGACAGCCGCATAAAGATGTATGGAGATTTATAGGGCATTCATACTGTAATGGGAATTCTAGAAAGAAGAATATACAAAGCAGCTCTCTGATGCAGCTGTCTATACACCTCCAGTATTTTGCTCTGTACTGAGGGGCAGGAACCCCAAAACAGCTGTCTACAGATGGGTAACCCCTCCTTAGCCTGTTATATCCTTAGGGTACTATTACACGGAACGATAATCGGCCCAATCGGCTTGATTCAGCCGATTATGGCTCCATGTAATAAATACAACGATCATCGGCTGATCGTTGATATAGGTTCTGACCTATTTTCGTCGGGCGCCGACCGCGCACCACTACGTGTAATAGCGGTGCGCGGCCGGCGACTGACAATATACATTACCTATCCACGTTCCATGGCTGCTCCTGCGGTCTTCTTCCCGGGTCCCGCTCGCTCTAGCTTCAGAGTGGCCTGTCATTGGTCCCGGCCTGTGATTGGCTGAGCGGCCTGTCAGCTGACAGGCCACTCTGAAGCTAGAGTGCGCGGGACTCAGGGAGAAGCGGACCGCAGAAGCAGCCCTGGAGCGTGGATAGGTAATGTATGTAGTTTAAACAAGGGCTGCAAGGACATCGGTATAGAAGAGACATAGGGGCAGTATAGAAGAGACATTATAGGGTATGTATAGAAGGAGCATCTTAAGGGTTTTCTTACTAATATAAGTGATAATATATTACTAGTGTCTGACTGCTGGGACTCCTATTCATCCTTCATGTGCAACAGCGCCCCCAGAGGTCAGACCCCCACAGATCTATGTTCATGTGGTCATATTGTAATAACATTATATGATAGGAGCAGCCCTGATATAATAGACTCAGTAGGGGCCCTATTACACGGGACGATTATTGTGCGAAAAATCGTTAAATCGTTTGAATTTAAACATTCATCGTTCTGTGTAATTGCAGGCAATGGTTGAAAAATCGTTCGTTTATTTAGATCTGAACCTAAAAGTATTGTTAATCGTTTGCTCTAATTCCACGTTCGTTCGCTCAAGTTCTGCATTTTTTCACTTATCGTTCAGTGTAATTGCACATTGTTCATTGTTTTTCTGGGATCAGAAGGAATAAACGATCGTAGTAACGATCGCAATAACGATCATAGTAACGATCGATCGTAACTAACGATTATCATTCTGTGTAATATGGTGAATGATTTCAGGTTAACGATAAACAATCTCGTTTGCGATCGTTTATCGTTAGTCGTTAAAAATCGCTCAGTGTAATAGGACCCTAAGGGAAGCACATGGTAGAGGCGCATGTGTACACATACATCTATTAGGTGAACATGCTAACTTCGGGCAGTTCTGATACTAGGGCCCCTGTGCAGAGCATACAGGACTTCTATATGTTTACATAGAGGATGTGCATTGGGTTCTGGACAGTGTCACTGACTGCTGTGTGATGTATGGGCAGGGGTCTCCATGCCCTCTGCTGATGTGTGAGGAATGTTTTATAGTAAACCAGAGCAGATACGAGTTAATATTTATAGAAGAGCCGGGCACAGGGCGGCATCTCCAGACAAGAGAAGATTTACTGTCCACATCTGAAGGGAAGATCAGTGGATATTAAATTGCATCTCAGCCCACTAGCTCAAAGGGGACGTGACCTGATAAATCATAGGCCAATAAGTTCCCAACTGTGGCTCTCTATTTGTTCCAAAACTACAACTCCCAGCAGCCTTGGAGAATGTAAAAAAAAAAAGTTGTAGTTCTGCAAAAGCTGTACAGCTAAAGACTATCATGGCATGGTGGGACTTGTAGTTTAGCAACTGTTGAGTCACAGGTTAAGGGAAAATGAGTGCTGTATTTTGACAATATTTGGAGAACCCTGGGCCGCCAGGGTATGATGAGAGTTGTAGTTTTGCAAAGGCTGTTAAAAACCACAGCCTCCAATAATAACTAAGGCTAGGTTCACACTACGTAAGTTTCCAGCCGTAGCACGCCCCGTGAATAAGCGGCCGGAGATTTACGTAGTTTGCGTACAATGGAAAGTATAGGATCTACGGCTGCACAGTTTACACTACGTACGAACTTACGCCCGGATCGTATGCGGCGCCGTAAAAAAATGAACCAGACCATTGTTTCGGGACGGAAATGCTGTAACTTACGCCCGTAGCGTAAAATGCGGTCCCGTACGGAGTGGTGATTTCTTCTTTTTTACACTTTGATTTGTTGATCCAAAAGGTTCTGTCGGGTGTCCGGGGCTAGCCGAAGATATCCAAGTAAAAGACCGCTGTCAGATCGCTACGTACTCCGCTCGGGGAACGTACGTACCTTACGGGCGTAAGTTCGCGGACCGTACGTAGCCGGCCGCAACTTGCGTAAATCCCTGCCGAAGTTTTACACGTATATGTCCGGCCGCGAAAAATATGCGGCCGGACATATACGTAGTGTGAATATAGCCTAAAGGTAGAGTTCCTCTTTATTAGGAAGGAATGTATCATCTGGAATCAGTGTTATCAGGGGTAATTGTAGAAATCATTAGCGGTGCGGGGATCAGTGAGTCCTGTGTTACCCACCCCCTGGCACAGAACTTTCTATGTGATTTACTGCTCATTGTGCTGCTCTTTTCTCTTTTGCTTCTCTCTGCCAGTTCATTTGTAGTAATTAATTTGTTGAGGCGAATTAGCTATGCAGAATAGTTCTAATTGAATTATTCTGTGTTTTACGCGCAGCCAAAAGTGAAGCGTAATGGCTCAAAAGTGCCAGCCACATATACCTTCTATATTGCTAGCCACAGATACTCCCAATAGTGATACAGACACATGCCCCCATTGTGGTAGCCATAGGCATTACTTATAGTGTTAGCAGAAGATGCAAATGTGCCTTATGCCCGTCACAGTTGCCCCATATAGTGCTAGCCACAAATCTCCCTATAATGCTACCCACAGATATGCCCTATAGTGTCAGCGGCAGATGTCCTGCATAGGGCTGTAACCTGTCAAGGTGGCTAGAAGTGCTATGCCCACCCCCACGTATACTAACACTAGGCTTTGAAAGGGTAGAACCAGGTATGTGAATGCAGGTACAGGTGCAAAATGAGAACAGCACCTAACCAGGGTAACACCTTACTAAGAATCCCCACCTCTGGGTTTAGTCCTGCATACTAAGTAGTGTATAGTTTCTCATAAGAATCTGTAATCCTTTGTCCCTATCAAGGCCCTGGCCCTCAGGCCAGGCCAGGGTTTAAGCTTCAGCAGGAACACTATGTCTTTCTCTCCACCTCCAACTAACAGAATACTATAAGACCCTCCCACAAAGAACTAAGGAACTTAATTAGGGGTGTCCAGGACTGACCTCCTATTGGTGAGGAAACTGCTAGAAAGAAAGGAGTGTGGGATAGATAGAGAAGTGTGAGGCACCTAAGCCAGTGCTTAGACAACAGCTAAACAGAAGCAGAGGGGAGAGTGAGACACCAAGTGGTGATAGTGTGAAATGGCACTCATCGTCTAAGAATGTGACACCTGACAGAGATACTTTTTGACAGGTGGAATACAGAAGAAGTCGCACTACTATAGATGTGCCTATAGTGTTTCCCACAAATGGTCCCTATAATGACAGCCACTGATGGGAACTATAATTCTACCCACATGTGCCCTATGATACTACCCACCGATGCCTTCTATAATGCTAGCCACAGATGCTTTTTTGCATAGGAGTACCACCCCAGTGGGGCTGGATGTGATGGGGTGCAATAATACTATAAAAAGGGGAGGTTTTTTTTTTTAGTCTCTGCCGGTGTGTCTGCCCTAAAGCAGTGTAATGCTCCATTTATATCTTTATTTTAACCCGCTCGGTCCGGAAGATGAATCGTGTTTTCTTTTCCTGATAACAAATACTGAGCTTGTGATTACCTCATGTGAATCTAAAAGGGACAGATTGAAATAAATAAAACCTGCCACAACAAATATCCCAGTTTCCCCCTCCAGTCTCTTGTTTACAGAACTGTTTACATAAATGCAATGATCTGGTGCATCTGGATGGAAGCTCCGTCATCTACATGCACAGAATCTGGGGCAGGGGGGTAGGTGGCTGTAAAAGTGAATTTATGACTCTGTGCCTTGTCCCAGAGCAGATGTTCCACTGCTATGTAGGTTGGTACTATGGCCTGTATATGCTGTGCGCTGAAGGGCTTGTCACTGTCTGTTATGCATTACTTAGCACAGCTGAAGGAGGTTTGCCTAAAGGCAGTGGAGAAGATACCATTAAGGCAGACCACACAGACGCTTTTGGGCCTGTGGGGCAGGGGGGCCTGGGCTCCCCTCTGCATAAAACCTGCCTTCATGGAACTATGGTACTGTACTAGCCACAGGTATGGATACAGAGGGGTAGGATGAGCCACCTTGTACTAGGCCCTGGTGCTGTAATATTGCAGCCTGATACCCGGAAACCAGATGGTCCTGTCCTTATAGTGGCAGGTGTCGTGTTATATCAGCAATATGACACCCACTCAACAGTGGGGCTGCAGGTGTCAAACCATCAGCTGAGTGCATCCAGGTGACCCACTCACTTGTGCGGTCCTGACTGCACTGTGGATGAGGTGCTAGAGGTTAGTCGACTGCCAGCAAGGTGAGGGTATAAGGGACCATATCCAGACCCTTTGGTATGCAGCTGTGGGGGCTTAAAGAAACAATAACTATGCTGGGTATGATCTTCCGCCTATTGCTGTCAGTGGGCATGGTGTGACACGCAATCAGTGACGTAGGCTTCACCTAGTGGGTAAAGCTAGCTGTCGGGGAGACCCCAAAGGAACCCTAGCAAGAGCAGTAGAATTTTTGGATGTAGTTGCACTTACCTAGCTACTGACTTGTTTGAAGAACCTCATGCAGACTTGTGCAGTGTTTTGAATAGAAGATGATAGATGCCCAGCATGGATAGGGTTTTTCTGTTTTCCTTCTACCGCAGCCTCACCTTGTCATGACCCTAGTCGAATATGGCTGAGGGGAAGATGCTTGAAAGTAAAAAAGGAAAGTCTCATATATGGTCCCACAAACGGGTCCTTGAAATAGGGTGCAGCAGGGACAAAGTCTTTTTTGTAAAATCTCTCGGGAACACAATGACTAAAGAGACTACAACCCCCCACCCCCAAACTAGTTTTACCTCAATATATTTATATATCTGTCAAGGGGGTAACTGATTAGGCAAGAAAGCTAGGAGGCACTGAATACTGGCCCTGTGATAGACTAAAACACAGAGGAGGGAATATTGTTAGCTACCTAGCTCAGGGATTGGCTCTTAGTTTACATACACTATGCAGTGGCATACACAGAAAATACAATACATAGGCAGTTAACCCTAATATTATTTCCCTGCAGCTGTGCCAAGTGCATAAGACTGAGTGAGACATCTAGTGGTGGGAGCGCAGAATACAGAACTTTCCTCCCAGAGCATAGAGACACTAGTACCAACCTACAGGTGTGCTGAAAAACAGCAGTGGCTCACCAGCTCTGGGACACTGCAGGTGGAGCTAGTTTGGGTGTGGTCTGTCAGAGTGTTCCAGAGAGGGAATACCAGAAAAGAGTTGCTCCTGTTGCAGTATCTTCCAGGGCCTGGCCAGGAAAGAGTTGCTCCTGTTACAATATCTTCCAGGGCCTGGCCAGGACCCATTTGTGAAAGATGATTTTTTTCAGCACCTCAATCCTAGCCATGTCAGGCTGGTGACCTCGTGGTGAGGTCACAGAAACGGGAAACCCTATCAACTCTGGGTGGCTAGCCACTTCAAACCCTTAAAACTGAAACAGGTGAAACAGACAGTAGTTATGTAAGCGCACTTCAAGCCTAAAACTCTGCTGCAACACGTTAAGTTACCTTAGGGGTCTCTAACCTTTAAGGGGAGTGTGTCAATATATTTGGGGGTGGGCAAATACCACTCCTGGCTAACGTGACAAGAGCCTAAGCCATACACTACCACCTGCCCTAGCTAACACTACCAGGCCCCCGTGGTTTACCCCATCTGGAGGCCCAGTGATATATGGTGGTGTTGTGCTGGATGTTTAAAGTGACTCTGTAACCACAATCTGACCCCCGCCAAACCGCTTGTACCTTCGGATAGCTGCTTTTAATCCAAGATCTGTCCTGGGGTCCGTTCAGCAGGTGATGCAGTTATTGTTATCAAAAACAACTCTTAAACTGGCAGCCCGTGCCCAACAGGAGTGGCCTAGATTGTGTATGCATTAGGCTGGCACAACCTCTCTGTCCCTCCTCCCCGCACTCCTCATCATTAGGAATGCTCCAGGCAGATTGCCTCCTATTCCTCACCTGTGTCAGCCTGGCACATGGGCTGGATCGGCACCTGTGCAAATGTTCAGCATGGAGAAAATATTCCAGTGGCATTCCTAATGATGAAGAGGGTGGGAGGAGGGACGGAGGGGTGGTGCAAAGTTAAGGTACAGATATTCTAAGCCATGGGCATGCCGTAGGGCATGGGGCTGTAAGTTTAAAAGTTGTTTTTTAAGACAATAACTGCATTACCTGCCAAACGGACCTCAGGACAGATCTTGGATTAAAAGCAGCTATCCGAAGGTACAAGTGGTTTACGGGGGGGGGGGGGGGGGGGGGGGTCAGATTGTGGGTACAGAGTTTCTTTAATATACTATGATGTGGGAACTATAGAGCAATATGATTTGGAAACTATATAGCAGTATTATGCCAGCTTTTTAAGAGACTTTTTGAATGTTCATTTTATTGGGGCACTACATGGTTGTATTATGTGGTATGTTTGTAGTCCTGTTTTCTTGATCTTATATGGCTATATTATGTGTGTTAAAATCATAAGAAACACTATCTAGACATGACCGTTTGCTTGCAGGGCTTCTTAGCATTGTCCTATGTGTGATTTTTTTAATCTTTTCTCTCATCTCTTCTAGGGACATTTGTGTCGGCGTTCACCGTGCTGTGCGGAGCCAGGACTGATCTCCCCGACCGCCACATATGCTGCGTGTTCTGGCTGAACATAGCCGCAGCCCTTATCCAAATCCTCACAGCGATTATCATGGTCGGATGGATTATGAGCATATTCTGGGGGATGGACATGGTCATTCTGGCAAGTAGGTGGCTTATTGAGTTTTACAGGAAACTTCCTCTATAGCTGCTGCCAAGTCCATCAGAGTGAAGCGCCATGTGCTACAGCCGCCCGTATCATATCCTGCCCAAATGAAATATTCCACTAATATCCCTGAGTCCTTTTATGTGATATTTCGTTGCCTCAGCTTTTCCCACAAATTTTTGTGCCTCCACTTCATTCATAAAGCGGGAAGCTCAGGATGAACACTGGCTGAGGGCAGATGGCTTTGGGTGGACAGTGTAAATGTGTTTGATTTCATTGGAAAGATGTGTAGAATTTTTAAAGTTAAAGGATGAATGAGGAGCAACACGAGTCAATGGACATCACCACCCATTGGTTATAGGGTCTTCAGCCTTGGTCGCACTTATATAAAGGGTATTGCGGGAAAGATATCTTGCTGAACTGACGGAACCGAGAACATGGGGGGTAGAATCTCAGCTTCATCCTTGGTCACTTAGAGAGCTGGTCTTACATTTTCCTGGGTACAGATTGGTTTCTAATAAAATTTAACCAGTTAGTTACTTCTTGCTCCAGCATTCCCATGCTATGGAAATCACCAATATCAGGACACAAGAGCATAAACCAAAGTCAGTATTATTAGCAAGTAGGCCTTCCTTGCTTCCCAAAATAATGATATCTGTGTGATATGTCCCAGATTTGGGCTACATCCCAAACATTTTGACAGTGGTGTTGTCATGCCCAGGGGTGCCGAATACTGGTGGGTTATACCCACCTCCAGACACACGAGCATCGGACCTTTGATAGGACTAATGTTGTTGTAGGTGTGGCCGCAGAGATGAGTCCTGACCGGATGTTAACTTTACCTGATTTAACTTCAGTGCAATACAAAAATATCAGATCAATACTGCTCACAAGTGCAAAAATATATAACACAATATATATTTTGGTAGGAGTTGCAGGCCTAAAGTGTCGCTGTCGTTTTTTGTGGGTTTTTTTTTGCAGAAATCAATAGTCCAGGCGATTTTAAGAAACTTTGTAATTGGGTTTATTAGCTAAAAAAATGCATTTTTATCATGAAAAAGCAGTTTGAAGCTCTCCCCCCTGTTTTCATGGTTCTCTTATGGAGAGGGGAGGGGTTGAGGGAGATGAGGCGCCAAAACAGGACAACAAAGAGTTAATTTACAGCTACATCACCGGACCATCTCCTCTGAAGTCAGCACTGACCTCTCTGACCTCTGAATACCGGCTTTCACCCAGCTCCCACTGTGTAATCCTTTGTTCTTTGTTCTCTGCTCTCTGCTGGCGACTAATTCGAGATTTCCTGATAATGAGCAGTGAATGAGAGAGAAGAGGGAGGGAGGACCTGGGTAAGGCTTTTTTGAATGCAGATAATGGAATATTTGCCTAATAAACCCAATTACAACGTTTCTTAAAATCGCCTGGACTATTGATTTCTGCAACAAAAAAAAAACTTCAGTGACACTTTAGTGTTAGCCCCGGAGATGCTAGTTTGAATATGCTAGAGTAGGTAGGACCATGTCTCTGAGGACACCTTAACTTTGTGACATGGTACACTCTGTTTGATCGTTTGGTAGCAGGAGGTAAAAGGAGTAGTAGGCCGGATAGGAGCCCTTGCCTAATTAGTACAGTACTTTGCTGGAATGTGTGTGAAGTATAACTTGAAGAGTTCTTTGTACTATGTTTAGATAAATCTACGTTATCTGACCGTCTTCTGCCTGCTTAGTTTTGTAGACGGCCCTGTGAGGTAGTACGAGTCCCAGGCCTCTGTCTGTGGGTGAAGCTAACTAGTGAAAGTTTACCCACGTAGTTGAGCTGTGTCAGTAAAGAGCAGCTAACTTGCATCTGCGCTCTACTGTGGATCAGTCCCTCTTCCTCTTTTTCTTAGGGGTGACTGTCCTGAAGGGAAGATCCTTAACATAGGCAAGGATGTTTCCTATTTCTCCGGTTACCCCACTGCTAACGTCTAGTAGCGCATAACTGCTGTAGTCTTTCTCTCTGGATTAAGACTACTCTGACTCCTCTCTGGTCTAGAGCCAGACTACAACTAACTAACTTCCCAGGATGCGTGTGACCAAAGAGTGAAAAGCAGGCTAAACCCTCCTACCTAAACTACAGCTGTGCACAGGGAAAGTGAGACACCTAGTGGCTGGAGTAGGGCACAGCGACTAACTGCACTAGCTGTGACACATGAGTGAACTAGTTTTACCTGGGTGTACAAGAACAAAAGAACCACCCGAGGTGGGACACTACAATGGCAGATCATCTCCCACTCTCTACAGGCAGGTGATAGCAATGGTAGTCCTTCAATGTGATTGACTG